>NC_135660.1:96600369-96908585 GCF_964188315.1 Podarcis muralis | reverse complement strand
ATACTCAGAGGTATACTTTCAGCTTCTCTACCTACAGCCACACCCTCAGTTTTCGCAATGAACTAGTTTTCTCCAAGGGACGCGGGTGGCGCTGTGGTCTAAACCGCAGAGCCTAGGGCTTGCTCATCAGAAGACCGGCGGCTCGAATCCCCGCGACGGGGTGAGTTCCCGTTGCTCGGTCCCTGCTCCTGCCTACCTAGCAGTTTGAAAGCACGTCAAAGTGCAAGTAGATAAATAGGTACCGCTCCAGCGGGAAGGTAAACGGCGTTTCCGTGCGCTGCTCTGGTTTGCCAGAAGCGGCTTAGTCTTGCTGGCCACATGACCTGGAAGCTGTACGCCGGCTCCCTCGGCCAATAAAGCGAGATGAGCGCCGCAACCCCAGAGTCGGTCAGAACTGGACCTAATCGTCAGGAGTCCCTTTACCTTTACCTAGGTCTTCTCCAGCTCTTCACCTCTGATTATTTCCTTAAGGACTCCTGTTGCTCTAACATCAGTTCCAGCCTGTAGATGGTGGTCATCCCTTCCCAAACCAATGCAAAGCCAAAGTGGACTTTAACTCAGCTACGCTGTCCAGGCTGATCTCCAAGGAGCACCATACCCAAATCCCAGTCTTCATGCTTGGCTGGGTCAGAGAGTCCTCCTTCCTTTAGGAGGCAGGGAAGCTGTCAAACTGACAAAAAGAGAGTGCCCACCTACCACACCTGATGCTACAGAAGTTCCCTCCCCAAACCCCACTAATTACGTTTCAAATGAATTTTCACTTCAAGTTCCAGTTGCAGCTCTCTCCTCACCGACTGATTCCTGGGAAGGTATGCCCAAAGATTCTTGAAGCAAAAAAAGACCTCATTTTCTTTTGAACGATTACAGCCTGATTGGTTGCAAGGCCAATTTGGTAACCTTCCCGAAGAATCCAGCTGCCTGGAAGTCCATGCATCTCTGGCAGTGAGACTTCTGATTCAGATCTTTAGACTAGAGGCTACTCTTCGGCTCTCCATCCCTGTCGGCCCCCTCTAATCCCCTTGATTGGACTCCCCTATCTGCCTGTCCTGGGGCTTACCATCCTCTGCCTGGCGTCCCCTCAATATTGTTCTGCAAAGACAGTTGGATGTGCTTGTAGGCTTCGGGTTCACAGTATGTGGACTTGCTCTGGGTTTAATTCCTCAGACAAACTCTGGTCCTAGGCTGGGATTCTGTCAGCAGACTCCTCGTGCTTTCTCGCTCTGTGCTTTCTAAAGCACAAGGGTTCATTTCCTCTCTTTCCCAGTGAATAAGTCTGCTTCCTTCAGCCCCAGTAATAACTGGACTAAATAAACTCAGATGGCAAGCTGGTTTTACTGATCCTTAATTACTGATCCTTACCAGAACCTTGTTATTGTTCTCATTAGTTATTCTTGATGAAGCCCTTGGCTAAACGATGTTAGCAGTCAGTAGGAAATGAATAATTAGCAGAATAAATAGCAGTCATGATCATTATTTTGCTAAAGCAGAAAAATTAAACAATTCTGGTCACATCACTGAAGAGCATTCTAGCTGGACTCTGCTTTAAAAAATTAAGATGTGTTTTTGTAATTTCAGATAGTTTTGTCAGTCTGTTGTTTTGGCCATATAGACAAGCCAGTATAGTACACTGGGCAGAGTGTTAGACTAAGACCACCATTGTGACCTCTGGAAGGCCTCTGTGGGGTTTGGTGCAGCAGCAGGGGCCACCAAATCTGGGCCCTGCTACTATTTGTTGCAACCAAGGGAGAAGAGAGGCAGGGAACGTCTGGATGTTTTCTGCGTGAAACTGAGAACCAGCTGCCAAATCAAGCAGCTGAAAGGAAAATGATGGGCTGGCCCTATAGGTGTTGTAGGCTTGTAATTGGATTCTTTGTAAATGATGGTCAAGAGTGTCAAATTGTTCTCCTATGCCATTTCCTTTTTTTAAATGGGGTCTAGGTGAGTATACTCTTGGTTTCACCTAATTGGTAATGGTATTTAGAGGCTTCTGTAAGCAACAACAAAATGACCCTAAATCAAAGTGTTCTGGTATGCAGCTTACTTATTGAATTTGGTTTTGGCCATTGCAGCTGCCACGCTTCACACTAGTTCAGCCCTCCTAGAAATCAAGGCTGGATTTAATGGCTATGGAGGTGTATGACAAAGAAATCAGTATGTAGCAATTCATTTGTCTTACACACATACACAAAGTCTTAAAGGTTTTCTGTTGTGGTATGTCTCTTCTTGAAAATGAATAGGATGAGAAGGGTGTTGAGGCCACATTTTAACTTGGCAAAGTATGGATTGTCCAGTCCTATCCTATTCAGAATAGGGCAAGGCAAGGAGCTCTTCAATGGCTTGCAATGCTTCTTTCTTTGGCAGCGCAGGGCACCAAGTGTTTCCCTGCGTTATGCACATACACCAAAAATTCCCCCTTTTTCCCTTCACATGTTTAGGGAAAGAGGGCCACTTTCTCTTCCAGGCAGTCTTCAGGGGGCCACATTCCATGCAGAGTGGGGCTGAGGAAAAGGCAAAAGTGGGCAATGAATGTGAATTTTACATTCCCACTGTTGGCTGTGTTATACACACACTTGCATATCCTTCTTGGATAAAGCTTGCTTGGATGGGTGACAGCGGTCGAGGGTGTATGGTAGCCAAGCAGAACCACAAAAGGGGTGTGGAGCAAGCTAGGGAGAGTTGTGACCTGGTGAGGGTTTGTGACCCTAGGGGAGTCCCAAGGACCAAACAGAGAAGTCTGCAGGGCCAGATTTGGCCCACAGATCTGAGGCTTCCCACCTCTGCACTAATAGCTCTTTCGCTGTAGATTGAACTGAATTAAAAGACACATCCTGTCAAAGGGATGAATGCCTCATCTCTTTATGGCTGTCCATTAGAATTTCATTTATTGTGAGAAAAAATAATATATTTTATGTTTTTTTATTTAAAAAAAGCTTGATTATGTAAGAAACTTTTATTTTAAAAAGTTTTTTTAAACAAAGGAAGTACAATTAATAGATGCAGAAATTAACTTGCCTGCCAATAAAAAGGTGCATTTGTTATTTCTCTTTTTTTATAATCCACCAGACCCAGCAATTTGTTGGTTTTTATTTTGTCTATTAGGCCTAGAACTTCCACTGGTTATGGGGGCAAGTGCCTAACTCCTTGTGCTACTATGGCAGCTTATACACTGAGGAAACTGCCAGCGCATTTTCTGTTGCACTGCACTGCACTGCAAATGGGTAGAGGGTGTTATTGCAGCAATTGATCCAGCAGGGATTGGAGATACAAGAAAGCAGCTACAGTGGTACCTTGGGTTAAGAACTTAATTCGTTCTGGAGGTCGGTTCTTAACCTGAAACTGTTCTTAACCTGAGGTACCACATTAGCTAATGGGGCCTTCCGCTGCCACCGCACGATTTCTGTTCTCATCCTGAAGCAAAGTTCTTAACCCGAGGTACTATTTCTGGGTTATTGGAGTCTGTAACCTGAAGCGTCTGTAACCCGAGGTACCACTGTAGTTCGTTAGCTTCTGGCTGTGTAAATCTGGCACTGAGCCAAAATAGTGCATAACAGGTGACTTTAGGCAGTGACCTGTCTCAATTGTATGTAAAGTGAGTATTGTATGTAAAGTGAGTATTTTTGTATTACCGTATTTTTCGCTCTATAACACGCACCCGACCATAACACGCACGTAGTTTTTAGAAGAGGAAAATCCGTAGGCATGCCACCCATAGGCATTCCCTCCATAACACGCATAGACATTTCCCCTTACTTTCTAGGAGGGAAAAAAGTGAGTGTTGTGGTGCAAAAAATACGGTATGTACTTTTGTGTTTTTATATCATAAACCTCCCTGTGATCCTCGGGTGAAGGGCAGTATAGAAATTTAACAATTGCTGGGCAAGCCTTAGGTCTATTTGATTGACGGTAATCTCCATTGAGCGGGACACGGGTGGCGCTGTGGGTTAAACCACAGATCCTAGGACTTGCCGATCAGAAGATCGGCGGTTCGAATCCCCGCAATGACGGGGTGAGCTCCCGTTGCTCGGTCCCTGCTCCTGCCAACCTAGCAGTTCGAAAGCATGTCAAAGTGCAAGTAGATAAATAGGTACCGCTCCGGCGGGAAGGTAAACAGCGTTTCCGTGCGCTGCTCTGGTTCGCCAGAAGTGGCTTAGTCATGCTGGCCACATGACCCGGAAGCTGTACGCTGTCTCTCTCTACCAATAAAGCGAGATGAGCGCCGCAACCCCAGAGTCGGCCACGACTGGACCTAATGGTTAGGGGTCCCTTTACCTTTAACCTCCATTGAACTCAATCGAACTTTTTTTTTATTCTGTGTTAAATGAAGAAAAGGAGGAGGAATGTGAAAAGATGGCATCAAGTCTGGGAATAAGGAGAAAGTTTCCAACTTTTTGTTGTTTTGTTGGTTTAATTAAGGTACAGCGGCAGCTGTAGTTGTCTGGGGGTGTGGGGGGCATCACAGGCTAAAGAGAGCCCACCTAGTAAGTAGGCAGACCAGCCAAGGATAGAGGGGTGTGTGTTGGTTCACCACAAGTAGCCATAGTTGTTTCCATGTTGCTGATTTCCAAAGATGTTTGAGATTAGCAGTTTGCCAAAAAGAAGGGGGTGGAGGGTATAGCACTGGCACAGAAATGTCTACTTTGGCCCTGCTGGGGACTTATTGATGTATCTGCAGCCACGACAGTTTGTGGTAACTGATAAGGCAACCCAAAAGTCTAGATTTACATTTGCTCACACTGTCTTTGTCTCAATCCACAGTGGTAAGCTGTGAATCACAAATGGTGTGCAAGGTGCTAAACGGAGAGGCTAACATCAGGAACAGAGGGCCTTTCACTTTTGAGACAGTGGTGGGACTCCAGACAAGTTTTGGGACTGGCCAAAAATCATTACTGTCTGATGGCTGCGTTGTGGCCTGAGCTCTCAGTCCACAAGCAGGAAAGTGTCCACATCACCAAAACCACCAGCATAATTTAGTGTTGCTGCAATTGGAAATTTTGAAAGCTTCAGTAAAAGGTTCAAGGTCATGTACTTGGATGGGCATGAAAAATGAATTCTACCCTCTAGTTCATGGCTACGGCCCAGCCACATAGAGAAATGTGCAAGAACTGCCTCTGTCCTTGCAATATACTTTCCTTTCTGTTGTGTAGAGAACCTCTGCCAACCACCCATCTGACATAATATCCTCCTCTTTGACAAAAGGTTCAGAATTGCATCTCAGAATTTGGTATGGTCATAACCCATCACTAGTTTTCAGTAGTCTTAAGTGTAGTAGGAATTGAGGACATGATCCAACCCCATAGGTACAAGCTGGGAGGCTTGTCATCTGTGTCATCACCATTAGAGACTGGAAGAGGGGAGGCATCGCCCAGTCTCAAATCTACCATTCTTGGGCAAGGTGATTGAGCGAGTGGTTGCTGAACAACTCCAAGCACGCCTGGAAGATGCGGACCATTTGGATCCCTTCTAGTCTGGATTCAGGCCTCACCATGGGACTGAAATTGCCTTGGTCGCGCTGGTTGATGATCTCCGGAGGGCTAGGGACAAAGGTGAGAGCTGTTTCCTAGCGGCTTTTGATACCATTGACCATAACATCCTTCTGGACCGTCTAGAGGGGCTGGAAGCTGGGGGCACTGTCATACAGTGGTTCCGCTCCTTCCTCCTGGGCCGTGTCCAGAAAGTGGTGTTGGGAGATGAGTGTTCAGACCCCTGGGCTCTCACTTGTGGGGTGACTCAGGGTTCCGTCCTCTCCCCCATGCTTTTCAACATCTACATGCAGCCGCTGGGAGAGATCATCAGGGGTTTTGGACTGGGTGTTCATCCATATGCAGATGATACCCAGCTCTATCTCTCTTTCAAATCAGAACCAGTGAAGGCAGTGAAGGTCCTGTGTGAGTGTCTGGAGGCGGTTGGAGGATGGATGGCGGCTAACAGATTGAGGTTGAATCCTGACAAGACAGAAGTACTGTTTTTGGGGGACAGGGGGCAG
This sequence comes from Podarcis muralis, assembly GCF_964188315.1. Lineage (NCBI taxonomy): Eukaryota > Metazoa > Chordata > Lepidosauria > Squamata > Lacertidae > Podarcis > Podarcis muralis. Next base: position 96,902,602 of record NC_135660.1, on the reverse strand, counting down.
GCTGGTGTGGAGGACTCCCTGGTCCTGAATGGGGTAACTGTGCCCCTGAAGGACCAGCTGTGCAGCCTGGGAGTCATTCTGGACTCGCAGCTGTCCATGGAGGCGCAGGTCAATTCTGTGTCCAGGGCAGCTGTTTACCAGCTCCATCTGGTACGCAGGCTGAGACCCTATCTGCCTGCAGACTGTCTCGCCAGAGTGGTGCATGCTCTGGTTATCTCTCACTTGGAATACTGCAATGCGCTCTATGTGGGGCTACCTTTGAAGGTGACCCGGAAACCACAACTAATCCAGAATGCAGCAGCTAGACTGGTGACTGGGAGCTGCCGCCAAGACCACATAACACCGGTCTTGAAAGACCTACATTGGCTCCCAGTACGTTTCCAATCGCAATTCAAAGTGTTGGTGCTGACCTTTAAAGCCCTAAACGGCCTTGGTCCAGTATATCTGAAGGAGCGTCTCCACCCCATCGTTCTGCCCGGACACTGAGGTCCAGTGCCAAGGGCCTTCTGGTGGTTCCCTCCCTGCGAGAAGCCAAGTTACAGGGAACCAGGCAGGGGGCCTTCTCGTTAGTGGCGCCCACCCTGTGGAACGCCTTCCCATCAGATGTCAAAGGAAAAAATGACTACCAGACTTTAAGGGGACATGTGAAGGGAGCCCTGTTTAGGGAAGCTTTTAATATCTGAAGGACTATTGTGCTGTTTTGTTGGAAGCCGCCCGGAGTGGCAGGTGAGGCCCAGCCAGATGGGCGGGATATAAATAAGAAATTATTATTATTATTACTATTATTATTATTATTATCATCATCATCTCAGGGCAGAGGAGGGGCATGTTGGGAAACACAACGCTTAGAGCATTTGCTTGTAGCCACAGATGCTCCAGAGTGCTTTGTGAAAGCTAGCATGGGATATGATGGGCAGCACTTTCCCCCCAATCCCAATAGGCTCATTCTAAGCTCTGAACTGACTCCTTTCAGAACCTGCACACCCCCCGTCAGAAGTAATACCTCTCCTAGATGTGCTTTTGTCATAGACTGGATAATACCATTTAGTAACAGTTAGGGTCTCCAGCAGGGAGCCTAGGGCTTGCCGATTGGAAGGCCGGCGGTTTGAATCCCTGTGACGGGGTGAGCTCCCGTTGCTCGGTCCCAGCGCCTGCCAACCTAGCAGCTCAAAACCACGCCAAGGTGCAAGTAGATAAATAGATACCGCTCCGGCAGGAAGGTAAACGGCGTTTCCGTGCACAGCTCTGGTTCGCCAGAAGCGGCTTAGTCATGCTGGCCACATGACCCGGAAGCTGTCTGCGGACAAGTGCCGGCTCCCTCGGCCTATAGAGCGAGATGAGCATGCAACCCCAGAGTCAGGGGTACCTTTACCTTTAGGGTCTCCAGTCATGCCCCTGGTGGTGCGTGGTTGCTGCTTGCCAAACTGGAGTCAAAGGCTCCAGTAAGATCTAACAGGATCACGTAGTCAAAGATCCTGGACATAGGCCACAAATGTTGTCTTAAAGCCACACTTGTCATTTACCACCATAGACTGTCCGCCTCTTATGCCATACAACATGTTTGTTCAAATTCTTTTTGCCCAGGATTGGCAGATTGCACAAATAAATGTTCAGCAACTGCCGAACATCCATTCCAGTAACTTTGGTGAAGTCAAATACACCAGCAGTCCTCACATACCAGGAGCATGATAACTTGAGCCCCGTTGTTTGCAGAACTTAAGCAGGGTAAACGAGGAGAGAGGGGAGCCTAGCAGCGTTATAAACTGACAATCAAATTCCCGACTAAATCAAAGAGCTGCTTGAAATCAGCAGTTGACTGAGAGCGTGTATCTGAAGAGGGCTGGAAGAGAGAGTCCAGTGTCCTGCCATTCCCACACAAGAAGCTTCCCTTTCTGCAGAACAAGTGGCTGAAATAGTTTTCTCTTTTCTACGGCCAGTGCTGAATTTCACAACGGACTGGTGATTCTGTAGAGGGGAGATTACCTGGTGTTCTGCATTTTCTGCATAGCCGTACCTGGGGCCCTCCAGGCTGCTGTTCTGTCGCGAGGGTATTCTGCAAGATACTTTTGACGCAGTATTTGTGCACTAGTGGTAGATTTCATCAGCTTTATTGATTGCCTTTCGATTCTTCCATCATGCTGCTACATGTTGTGCTCCCTGGAGGAGCTATTGCACAATAAAAGCAGGACAGAAAACCCCCAGAACTTCTTGTGTATTTAAAATTATGGGATTTTAGTAGGACATTACAAGATATTCACTGACTGGAAATGCAGCTGTTTGAGTATGAATGCACCATAAAAAGGATGGGGCCCAGGAGACATAATATGAGCCAAAGCATTTTCGTGTAAAGCTAATAGAATGCCTCTTTGTTCTTTGCATGCTTCTTTTAATGCCCTCGTTGTCTTAATAATTGTCAGTGCATATCATCGGATGTAAACTAGTATTAGACAAATGTATTAGACAAGTACATATACATGGATGTAATCTAGGTACTAAAACCACACTGGCTTACAAAGAGACTCATCGCTGGAGCACAGAGGTACATTTGATGGAGCCTTTTCCTTGTCTCTCTCATTTCCTTCACACTCATATGCCAGGACCAAAGAGTTCCGAGCTACTGACTAGACCAGTTACTTTAGAAAGGATTTTCCATTCTCTAAAACTCAGTGATCTTTAGATACGTATATTAAGGATGTATAGATCTAGCTGGACAATTGTATTATTCAGGAACTGCTGGATTTGTGCTGCTCTCTGAGAAGTCCCATCATTCTAACTTGCTCTGGGCAGTCTAAACGACAAGAGTTTTGACAGAGCTAGAATAATCCTAATACTTCAAGACTTGTTGTGGCAGCAGCCCAGGAACCCAGCTGCAGCCGCCCTCCTGTGCAACAACCAGGTCCTCTGCTAGCAGGACCCTCCTTCTTGGCATAGCATAATAGCTGAATCCAACAGGTGCTTTGTGCTTGCAAAAGATGTTCTCCGTGATGGTTAAACCTTGTGCACCAATGCCTGCCTGACACTTTGCACAATGTCAACTCTAAAATCTCCTGTGCAGACATTATATACATCAGTATCAATGGAAGCTATAAATGTAATTTTTAAGATTCCTGAGACTTCAGAGTCGTCATTATGTAGCGTGATTCCACAGTAATTTATGTAAATTTTACAGCTCCTTTTTTTGTAAGTCACACTGAGACTTTTTTGTAAAAAAGAAGAAGAGTGACTAATAAGTGGAATAAATATTAATGACTAATCAATAATAATTCTGAAAAGACCAATTTTCTTTAAAGCTATATACACTAATTAAAATTTTAGTGTGTGTGACATGCAGTTAATGTTATTATTTTGCTCACGTAATAAATATAGCAGTGATGCTGTTGATATTTTTGTAGGTATGGAATGTCTGTCAGAAGATCCTAGCTTATAAAGGGCATATTAATTCCCAAAAGTGTTTGGGACTTATTTATTTAGTTATTAGCATAAATCTCTAAGCATTGTACAATTTGAAAAACCACATATCATTCAAACGAAATCTAAAACCAATAAAATACACAAAATCATATGCACACAAAAGCATATAAAATTGAGTAAGCCAGAAATTCAGAATGTGTCTGAAACACATTGGACAGCACAGTTTATAATATCAGCGCCCTGAATGCATACGGGCCGTGGGGTTGCCTTAGTGAGGACTATTGCAAAGGAGAGAGAAATTGCGTTGGTTCTCCTTCTGAAACCCACAAGTACAAACTGCTGCCTGAAAGACATTTCACTCCTGATGCACTGAAATTCAGTGGTGACACCCTGTGGGCAAAATGGGGATTGCAGCAGCAAGACATGGTTTCAGCTTTGTAATTAACTAAGGACTGTTTCATGTGAGCTTTTTCATACCTGGGAATGCAAAGGCAAAACATGCACTGTTGGTTGGCATGTGGGAGGCATGTGCAAGCTTTTCCTGCAGGCAGCAAAAAACTGTGTTGCATGTCTTGTCCTCGACTTGTATTGATCCTTATGGATAGGTTACTGAGGTACGTTGATTATTTTGAACTTAGATGTTAAATGCACAGTTTCTCACATCATCTCCCCCTTCTGTTCCAAATCAAGATATAGATGAATGCTCCTTCGAAAGGACCTGCGACCATACCTGTATCAACTACCCTGGGAGTTTTGAATGCCTGTGTCATAAAGGCTACACATTATATGGAATGACACACTGCGGAGGTTTGGAGAGTTTGATTCATTTTTCATTCTTTGCTTAGTGACATCTCTCCATAAGGCTCTAGAATTGCAGAGTTAAGAGGGATTACAGAATCATAAAGTTGTAGAGTAGGAAGGGACCCTGAGGGTCATCTAGCCCAGGCATGGCCAAACTTGGCCCTCCAGCTGTTTGGGGACTACCATTCCCATCATCCCTGACAGCTGGTCCTGTTAGCTGGGGATGATGGGAGTTGTAGTCCCAAAACATCTGGAGGGCCAAGTTTGGCTGTGCCTGATCTAGTCCAACTCCCTGCAATGCAGTACAGTCGTACCTTGGATTCCGAACGCCCTGGAACTCATATGTTTTGGCTCCTGAACGCCACAAACCTGCACGTGATTGTTCTGGTTCTTTTGGAACCCGAACATCTGATGGGGCTTCCACAGCTTCTGATTGGCTGCAGGAGCTTTCTCCTACAAGTTGGATGGCCATCTGCTATGGATGCTTCAGTTGAGATTCCTGAATTGCGGGGAGTTGGACTAGATGACCCCTTCCAACTCTACAGTTCTGGGATTTTGTGACCGGGAAACCATCTGGACCTGGCACCTGCCCATTCTTCATCCACTTAACAATGCTTCTCGTTTCTTCCACCTTCAGTGTCTCAGCAAGGTAATCTGCCTAGGAAGAAAACCCATAGTCTCTGGTGCCCAACAGTGCCTCCAGCTTTGATACAAAGCAGAATATAAGTTCTGGAACTAGAGATTCATATCTGTGGGCATGCTGTAATTCTTGTCTTGATCACCCTTAATTATAGGGACGTAGGATGCTAGTCTGTTGTTGACTTAGAGAGTAGGCCAACAGCAGGCTGGGCTTCTGTCCTCTTTCCCTTAGCACTGCTTTAAGTAGGCCAGGGGGAAGTCTGCCTTAGAGGCAAAGGGCAAATTCAAATCACACACAACTGAGCTCTGCATGCAGCTGTCATGGGCTGGCTGGACGCAGAGGAGTGGTGGGTGTCATCAGCTGGGGAACCCCCAGGGGAAGAAGGCTCAAAACCCAGGGACTGGTGGTGGGACGATGATGAGTGGTCAGAGGGAGCAGACTGGGAGGAAGAGGTGTCAGAAGCAGAAGAGGCAACAGGGTTTAGTGGGCAGGAAGAGTCTGTGGCAGAGAGTAGTGCAGAATCAGAGGCCGGAGAGGAGTGGGGCCAATAGGCAGAGAGGAAGCAGGCTGCTGAAGAATCCAGGGAATCTCCTTGTCCTGCTGTGACCATCTCCCTTCTTTCCTGGTCTGAGGTATGAAGCGGGCAGAGCAGAGATAGACAAGGTGTCAGAGACTCAGGCTGGATCTAGACACATCAAAAAAGCGTTTCAGGAAAACGTGTTGTAAACCTCATAGTGGGAAATCACGTTGGCGAAAGATGGAACTCCACAGCGCCATCTGGTGTCACAGTGTAATAACACATATGCACTGGAAACTCCGGATACGAACTTAATTCGTTCTGGGGGTCCTTGCGCAACCTGAAAAGTCTGCAACAAGAGGCGCTGCTTCTGCGCACGCATGTGGCGCAATAGAGCGCTTCCGCGCATGCGCAAAGTGCACGGCAAAACCCAGAAGTATACACTTCCGGGTTTGCCGTGTTCGCAACCCAAAAGTTACATTACCCAAAGGTAACGTAAACCGAGGTACCACTGTAAAACGCTTTTTCTTTACTAACGTAGCTGAGTCCTCAGGTTGCTTGGGATGGAGCCTCATTGGGGCAAGACCTTCTGGGCTCAGGCCTAGTGAGACTGCTGTGCTCACTAGGCCTGAGCTGTTTTGTTTCTTTGAACAGAGAGCTAACTTCGCTGACACCTTGTGAGTTATTCTTGCCCTTCTTCCAACACCTGCCCTGACAGCTCTTTGGGCAATATTAAACTACAGTTTAAACCTTGAATGAAAGCTGTCTTCTACTAGCAGCCAGGGTTTAGAATACCTTTCTGACAGTAAGAGCTGTTTGACGGTAGGACGGATCCCCTCAGGAGGTGGTGGCCTCTCCTTCCCAACCTTTAAGCAGAGGTTGGGCACCTTCTGTCCTGGATGCTTTAGCTGAGATTCCTGCATTGTGGGGGTTGGACTAGATGACCCTGGGGTCAGTGGCATAGCGTGGGGGGTGCAGGGGGGCCGGCCGCACCGGGCGCAACATCTGGGGGGGGGCGCGGAAGAGACTCGAGTGCTAAAATCCACGGGTTAGGGGGCGCAAATTACTTGCCTTGCCCCGGGTGCTGACAACCCACGCTACACCACTGCCTGGGGGCTCCTTCCAACTGTACAGTTCTATGATACTATGGTTCCTTGAGGCATAAGCTGTTGCAGGTCAGTTTCTTGACTAGTCTCGTTTTCTTTCTGCACAATGTCACGGCCCCACATTAAGGCCTTACCAGTCTCTGATTCTGTCAGCAGAAAAGCCATAGAACCCTCATTCAGTTCTACAAGCGTCCTCGCCATTTGTGAGGGAAAATGTGGGTCATTCAGCAGAGAAGTGTCCAGGTGTCAGGTCTTGGATTTTGCAAGGATTGGAGGGAAACGGAAAAATAGGCGTGGCCCACAATTACTATTTCACCAACTCTGGAGTCCACAAAAAGGATGAACATGGAATCAGGAAAATAATAATCTAACCTAAAGCAGTTCTGGTGGACAGACAACAGGAAGGAATAGTCACACCTGATAGTATTTACTTGCAGTGCAACGCTAATTCCTTTAAATGTACTTTCAGATATTGATGAATGCAGTATCAGCAATGGGAGCTGTGACTATGGATGCCTCAATACAATGGGAAGTTACGAATGTGTATGTCCATCGGGGAAGAAGCTACACTGGAATAAAAAGGATTGTATTGGTAGGTAACATTTTGGAACAGGGCGCCTTCCTCTTTTTTCAGTTCTTTCACTGATGAGCAGCTTATTGATATATTAAATATATAAAATTGCATGTCAGAAAACGGGCAACAGATGTAATGTTACCCTGATTAGGAAACCCAGTCCTTGCAATTCTGTAATTTTAGATAACGCAATTTGAGAAAGATATTTCGGAGGAATCTACTACTTGTTTAAATAGTTAATTAACCCTCAGAGAGTTAGGGACTTCCCCTGCGTGTGAAGACAGGCTGTGGCAGATTGAGTGAAGAGTCCAGCGGAGACTGGCTCGCCTCCCACAGCCCCCAGCAAGAGCTGTCTCTCCTTGAACTTCTCTCCTTTTTTTCCCCTCGGCTTGGTTTGCTTGACGGCATGGCCCAGCCTAGTTTGAGGGCAATCAAAAAAAGCTCAACAACTTTCTGCTCTCCCCCCCCCCCCAATTGTCCAAATTTTCACTTCTATTTTAGGGTTTAGTTTTCTTAATTTTGGTTTCAAAAAAATAGGGGTTGTTTTATATGTGGAAAAATATGGTAATTTTAGTTCTCCGTCTGTACAATATTCTCCAAGCCTAGACAGTTTTCTTTTTAGACCTAACTGTGTAAAACAAGAACCATATTGTCTGTATATAAAAGAACAGAAGGTCCAGAAGGTCTTAGGAGGTCCAGTTGTAGAGATTCAGCCTTAGAATTATAGCTGTGAGAAAAAGGTTGAAGCGCATGGGGATCAGAATGCATTTTTGTTTAACTCCTTCTTTTGTTGGAATTGTATTTGTCAAAAGAGCCTGAGAGTCCTACTCTGATTTTAGCAGAAGTATTGCTAGAAAGGGGACATGGGTGGCGCTGTGGGTAAAAGCCTCAGCGCCTAGGGCTTGCCGATCGAAAGGTCAGCGGTTCGAATCCCCGCAGCGGGGTGCGCTCCCGTTGTTCGGTCCCAGCGCCTGCCAACCTAGCAGTTCGAAAGCACCCCCGGGTGCAAGTAGATAAATAGGGACCGCTTACTAGCGGGAAGGTAAACGGCGTTTCCGTGTGCAGCTCTGGCTCGCCAGAGCAGCTTCGTCACGCTGGCCATGTGACCCGGAAGTGTCTGCGGACAGCGCTGGCCCCCGGCCTCTTAAGTGAGATGGGCGCACAACCCTAGAGTCGGACACGACTGGCCCGTATGGGCAGGGGTACCTTTACCTTTTATTGCTAGAAAGCTCATGGAGCAGATGCAAAAGATGTTTATATTAGCCCACAAAAGCCACATAAAGATGTTTTAGGGTCCTTAATACTTTGTTGGGTAAGACTTGATTTAGTAGCCATTTAAGAGTTTGTGTCAAACTTGAAACCAGTTGCAGAGTTGAAAAGGATAATGAAAACAATCACAATTTTAAGTAGCTTTAATACCCTGTATCAGTTTGTGTCTATTTAATTCCATTGGCTGAGGATACAGGTGACAGCTTCTGGTTGGTTCTCAAAAATGCATATCACCTTTTAAAATAATACACACATGTTAAGATTTGAAATGGAAATGTGTTATACCATCTTGTATCCAGGGTTGATTGGCTTCAACATTAATTTTTGTATTTATGAGGTGGCTTTATGAAGGAGGGGATCATCGCTGCCCTCAAGCGAAGGCCTCAGGCTTACATGCCCCCTCTGCTTCTCACTCCAGTCTGAAAAATGAATGAGCTTAACTGGAGTCTCCCTCAGACGTTATCTGAACCAGTGATTTCCTGTTTCTTCTTCCTCAGAGATGGTGAAATGCCTTCCGAATGCCAAGCCAGCTCCAAAGGCCCAGTTGGTCTGCAGCAAATTGGGAGGGATGGAAAGCTGTTTCTTATCATGTCCATCCAATACACTTTTTCTCCCAGGTTGGTATTGAAGAGCATATTGTTTTTCTTAAATTCCTTTCCTGGCTTCATTGAAGTCCAAAAATTGTAAAAAAAATTAAAATACGCTGAAGGAAGGTCTTTTTAGATTAGTATTTATTTGCATAGGAAAACAACAGATAAGTCCCAGCCCACGTAATTGATCACAAGGTGCTATTTGAATGGTAATGCCCATCAATCAATAAATAAAAGTTCTGAGCAATGGACAAAGGTTGGTCTTAACTCAGATGAATAAATGAAAGAAAGGCCTTCCATCATCTCAGTATATTTTGCGTTCTTCTTTTCTGTTCCTCAGACACAGAGAATAGTTATTCAGTAAGCTGTGGAGTGCCAGGGCAGCACAGCAAGTCGCTTCAGAAACGCAACAGCACTCTTCCTAGCTGTGCAGGTAAGTGGTACTCCATAGAATCTGGTGAGAGATGTAACTCCCAAACACCCATTGTCCTGATAGGATCTTATTTATATCTTCTTCCATTATATATACAGTGGCACCTTGGGTTACAGACGCTTCAGGTTACAGACCCCGCTAACCCAGATATAGTACCTTGGGTTAAGAACTTTGTTTCAGGATGAGAACAGAAATCATGCAGCAGCAGCGCAGCAGCAGCGCGAGGCCCCATTAGCTAAAGTGGTGCTTCAGGTTAAGAACAGTTTCAGGTTAAGAATGGACCTCCAGAACGAATTACGTTCTTAACCCGAGGTACCACTGTAGCTGCTTTCTTGTATCTCATCATCGCCCCACTCATACTAACCATCCCAGGGCGCTCAACCACGGCCACAATGTCCTTTCTTCTATCAGATCAAAATGAGCAGATAACAGCAAAGGTGGCCAGGTTCATAGCAGGGACAGTCAGAATAAGGGCCACTAACTTGTGCTCTTATATCAAATTTCCTTTTCTGTGTATACTGTAATGTTTTACTGTTGCTGTGGCCATTGGTTAATGCGAATAAAGTTTTATCTTATCTTATATATGGTTTTATCTTATCTTATATATGGTTAACCCGAGGTACCACTGTAATTATACAGAAAGGATGGGAACCACTGACTTGAAAAGTTGCTTCGCCTCCAGGATTCCCCTTCTGGCTCCCAGCACAGCCTTTGACTCCAGCCCTCCTCACCCTTGCTATCGACTTTCGCTGCATTTCCCCATGTGATCTGAGACAGAGGGAAAGGGCTCTTTATCGCCATCTTCACCATCACCATTTTATTAGTTAAAACGATCCTCAAGGCAGCTTACAGCATGGAAAGATTCACATAATTACAACGGTAGTCATAAGCTATAAATGGAACATCAAAAGGTGTAGAAGCAAATTGGACAATTCCCACATAAATAATAGGATCCAAAAATAAAGATCACAAAAAATTAATAACAGCAACAAACTCCACTAAGCAACGCCCCAGCCCAAGAGTCTGTTCAGCAGCCAGATATTTTGTAGCTGGAGTCAGGGCCCACCCAAGCCAGGTGGGAAAATTATTGTTATTATTTATTGAATTAATATACCGCCCTATACCAGGAGGTCTCAGGGCAGTTCACAGAATAAAATCAAAATATAAAACCACAAAATACATAATCAAAATAAAAACAGCAACCCAATAACCCCCCCAAAAAAAAACCCACATTTTAAAAGGTTATTATTATTATTGTATTATTATTTATTTAGGTGTCTACCATCCTTCATTTGCAGATCTCAGGCAGTTCACAACATCAATTTACAATATTTAAAAAATCACAAAATACATAATAAAAATAAGAACAACAACAACCAATAATCTCTTTTTTTTTTAAAGATATTTATTAAAGTTTTCAATTTTTATACAAGCAAAAAGCAAAAAGCAAAAAATAATAATATTGAAAACACATAAATTTCACAACTTATTTTTCAATGACATACTTCCCAGACCTCCTCATACCTCCCCTTCTTGTATTCCAGTTCAAATTATATGTTCAGCAAATCCTTATCTCAAAGCATTACAGCTAAAAAACACCTTATTTTCTCAACAACCAATAATCTCTCCTCCCCGGGTGTCTTTGCAGTCTTCCATATTGTGATTTATTCTGATATTTCAGAAGAGGTGGAGCATTTTTCAGCTGCTGGGCTTCTTTTAGAACCCTCTTCCATTTCCACATCCCCTGCATCTAATTGTACTCCAGCTAGGAATTATTCTTCATGCAGAAAAGTAGTCCCTCTAACTCCATTATCTGTGGTATGAAACCTGTGAAGTAATTCAAGACAGCTTATATCTCGTTTAATCTGCAAAAAACTAAATATCCAGGCCTGTCTTCAGGTTATCTTAAGAATGCAGCACGACTGAAAACTTTTAATTTTATTTCTCTAGACATATTAGTACCACCCATCAAGCAGAAAGCTCGTTTTAAAATCAAGGACGCAAAATGTCACTTACGACCTCGCAGCAAAGAAAAAATTAAAGATGTTGGAAATCATCAGGCTGTTATAGGTATGTCCATGGGCAGAAAATTCCATGCTGGGTTTTCTCTATTCAGCAAATAAATAAGAGGATGGGCAGTAACTTTTGAGCTACATTTGCAGCTCAGCTTTTCACCTTTTGGATGTGATTGGTGATTTACCATGATTTACTATGTCAAGTGCTTGTTTTGTTGGAGGGCCTTTCTAAACAAATGTCATTGCTGGGGGAGCGGGCTGTAATTAGGCCTGAGCAATGCAGTGGTGGAGAAAGGGGGTTCGGGGAGTGCGGGACGCCCCAGGTGTCATCACTGAGGGGGGTGACAAAATGACAAAAATATGAGTTTATAAAAATTAAAAATTGGGCTCACGAAACTTTTTAGTTCAGCCAACAAACGTAACGAATCGCGGCTGGCGCTGGGCGCCACACTGCGGGGGCAGGCACTTACCGTGGGGCCTGCAGTGTGCCCGAGCCACATTTTCTCCTGGGAGTGACGCGGTGGCTTGGGCGCCTGCAGGCCGGGTGCTGCATGAAACGGCAGTGTGGGGCTTGCGGCTGCCCACCACCTCTCCCTCAGCCACCCTACAGCTGAGGGAGAGGCGGTGGAGAGACTCCACACAGCGTGCCATACCCCCAGGGGCGGCTCACCCCGCCCCCGGCTGCAGGACGTGCGCAGCACACCAGGCCCCCATGCGGCTAGCTACACCGCTGGGGCAATGTATTGATACATCGTCCAGGACCAGTATTGCTGGGGCAGACTGCAATGGCAGCTTCACCTGGCGGGATATCACAAGTGAAACCAACGCCGCTCCTAAATCCAGCGCCTCTTTCGACGTTTGGCTACTGGAAGCACAGGAGCTCAGGAACAGTGGCTCTGCAGAGGGAGGAGCAAGCTGTATTTCCAGGCTGAGTTCTATTTTAGTAGTAGGCATAAAGCTTCTTTTGGGGCATTCACTGAATAAGTGGACGTTTCAGATACCTGAGGTTTTGATAATCAGGATTCTGCTGCGCAGGTGTTACTGATGCAACTGCAGCCATGCTACTTTGCCCCTTGATTTCTTTTCCATGTTGCTTCTGTTGTGCAAAGGAGGTCAGTTCCCTTGTACAGACAACTGCCAGGTAACCTTTGTGAACCTCAAGTGCGATTCCTCTAAGAAGAAACGCCGAGGCCGGAAATCGCCGTCCAAGGAAGTGTCCCATATCACAGCTGAGTTTGAAATGGAGATGAAGTCAGAAGAAGTCTCAGGTTTGTGAAAGACCGTCTGCCTTTAGCATACGTTGGACTTTTAAAAAATTGCCTGCTTCGTGCCTTAGCAACAACTTCTGTGGCAGATTCACTCTAAATATGCAATGTTATTATTATGATTATGACTGTTATTTATAATATACTGTGTGACATGCTTTTTTTACAAACATTTTGCACCCTCTGCGGGAACTCTTACTATAAAGGATGAACTATCCTGGTTCTAGGGTGGAGATTTGACCCAAGCTGCAACGCTATTCCCCTTTTCATTTTCCCTTAATCAGGGATGGCAACCTTTGACTTATATGGAATAAAGGGGTCTGCTGTTGGACATGGGTGAGAGAGCAGGACTAAACCTGGTCCTTGCCCCCTGGTGAACCCCCCCCCGGGGGAATAAAGCCTCCTCCTAAATATATAATAGTTCCATCCTTGCTCCTTGGTCACACTAGACTAGACGGTGCTTTTTTTGTGGCAAGATTTACGTACTCTAAATAAAAATGCCACTCTTGTGTTCCTTTATGATTGCTGCTGCAGTTGTAACTTACTGATGCTGCAGTGACAGATTCTTTCTTTATTTAAACTATTAGCCGCTCTTAAATCTTACCTCTCAGAGCATCATTCAGCAAAAGATATTAAAGAAATGAATGCAATAACACAGCAACAAATTGTCCAGGGTGATTAATAGTCCAATAATAAATAAGTATAAATGGGCAAAGCACCAACTTTAAATCCTAGGCATTTTTTAAATTAAACAGCACCAAAGGGAGGCTAAAAGACAATTCTAGGCTAGCCTCTCTAAGAAGGAAGTTCCACAAACCAGGCGTCAGAGTTGAAAAGGCCCCATCTCTTGACACAGACACACACCCCTCTTATTTCAGGTTGGCATAGTTAGCAGGGCCTGTGACGTCATTGCAGGAAAAGGTATAAGAAATCATTTTGTCTCATCATCTGACAGTTGAGCCTGATTCACACATGGAGCCTCCCACAGAACTTGCCACATAATATAACAGGATGGACAAAACTCAGCCTTGTCAAACATTTCTGGGAGTGGTTCCCCTTACGATGTTTCTGTATTTCCTTATTAGGATAATCCAACCATTGCTGCTGCAGAGACATCTAACATACTTTACTTATTGTGCCTGTTTATTTCTCCCAAGTCATACTAGGGTGTCTGTTCTAAATCTGGATTTGGTTTCCTTACCGTTTCTCCACTTAGACACCTGCAATGTCGACTGTTTGAGGAAAAGGATGGAGCAGAAGCTACAGTCGGCAATCAAAACCTTGAGGAAATCTATTAACAAACAGCAATTTTACATTCAGTTTTCGGGGACAGAGTATGAAGTGGCTCAGAGAGCAGCTAAAGTTGTCGCTGAAGGACATGACGCCTGCAGTACAGGACAAGTTCAGCAGGACGGGAAATGCGGTAAGACCCAAGTAAAATGCTACAAGCCCAAGCGCAGAAATGTACTCTGTTACAACCTTCGAAGGTATGGAGGCTGGAAGCTAGGAGGAAAAAAAGCCTGGTATAGGAGTCCAAACTCTGGACTAGCAGGCAGAACAGTATAGAGGGCTGCGTGTTACCAGAAAGGAGCACATTGCAAACTCAGTATTGAAATGCTTCAGCTACCATATTGCAATTTAAGAAAGAAGGTTCAGAGCTTACTTGCAATGTTAGTAGTGATGCTTTGTGACTGTACAACATCTAAGAGTTTGGCCTAGAGATTGCAGTGTCTTGTTGGCCTCCCTAGTAGTGCTGTGAAGACAAATCATAATCATAATACTAGAATAAAGGTACTTAATATAGATTCCATTTTTATTTTCCCAGTTACCTGCAGCACAGGCACCTATTATAGTGGAGAACATAATCAGTGCATTGCTTGCTCACCAGGAACATACCAAGACACAGAAGGTCAACTTTCCTGTGAACCTTGCCCAAGCAATGATGGACAGGGAGTAGCAGGTGCACGGAATGTGTCAGAATGTGGAGGCAAGTTTACTTTGATTCTACATGTTGCATGCAGGAGTTGGGTATGAAGGCTGAGAACTGGGAGAGAAGGAAATCTGTGGCGCGCCCCACTGTCAGCGTTCCATTTCAGCTTGTCTGCTTCAGGTAGACAGTAGCAGGTCAGAAGATTCTGGGATGTGTTCTTGGGTAGCCTTGCCAACCTAGTTCTCATTTCACTGGTGTGGCAAAGCTGTGTCTGAGCTGCATCACTTTAGGCTACTCCATACATACAAACAAACTCTTTCCCTGTAGAAAATAACCTGATGTTCAGAATCGGTATGGGACAAGTCTGGGACTTCCCAGAAACTTCTCTCATAATCAAGAATATGATGACATCAAAGTGCCACTTCCCTCTAAGCATGGGGAGCAATTACAGTGTTGTGTGCACAAAAAAGCTTGGGAATCAGGATATTTTGTCATTAATCTGGAAAAGATTAATTGTAAGCCCACTTTCAGTCTGACCTGATATGAACTGGGCCAAGAAGGTGGGTCTTCCTGTCTCTCTGTTTATGAGGTATTTTTTTTTATTATTGAGGGAGTTACTACAGACCTATTTTAGTGGCAGCATCTATTGTTATACATATATAAAATGTTGAGAGGACCCACTAAGGTTGGGCTTTTTTGTCCTATTCATTCTGCACCTAAACTCCCATTCATGAGATCAGTTCATTCGCATCTCCAATAGATGTTTGGAGGGTGGCAACGCGAGAACAGGCCTTTTCCGTGCTGGCCTCCCGATTGTGCCATGCTCTCCTCAGGGAAGCCAGCCTGGCGCCAGTTTTGTCATCTTTCCGGCACTAGGTGAATAAGTTTTTATTCTCCTGGAATCTGGGCACCATTGCTGATTGAGCTTTTGGTAGCTACTGGTTTCAGATTACTATTTCTTTGGATGAACACTTTTACTATTTCATATTTGTAGTGTTTTATTGATTTGATTTATGTATTTTGTATTTTTTAAATTATAAATTGCTTTAGGACACTTCTGAATGTGTGAAGTGACATATAAATATAATTAAAATAAACCCATATTGGGCATGTTTAAATTCTATTAATGTAAGTGAGAAACAGGAGTGCCAACTTGAATAAAATATTGGGGGGGGGATAAGCCCCGCCCCACATAATCGGTCACAAGACACACATTCCATTTGAATGGCAATGCCCATCAACTTTGGGGAGTCCTGACCCCCTCAAATATTTTATAGGGGGGCAAAAGGACCTTGGCCCCTAGGAGTTGGCTCCCATAGTGAGAAACAATTAAGCATGTGCAAAACTATCGCAATGAAATCAATGGCATCCTGCAGCTGCAATGATATGCACATTTACCTAGGAATGAGTCCCATTGGAATCAATGGGACTCACATGTTCCTCAGCCTTTCTTTAAAGGATATGTGCATAGAGTCAGGCTGAAAACAGCTTAACTTTGTTTAGATCATTCCTGTTTCAATAGCTGCAGAGTCCACACGTTCACAGACTGATGACCAATGAGACTGCTCACTTAATAGATTTAAGTAAGCAGAGAGTGACTGGTGTTGCTGATCTCTCATCTGAGAACTTCGACTAGTCCTTTAATCCTAAAGGACCACTTCCAGTTTACACCAAAGAAAGAGCAGGCAAAACTTTCGTTTCTAAATGTTTCTGATAAAAAAATATTTTTGCATTTCCGTAGAGAGGTAATAACACAGTAGAACTTCTCAATTTCTAGGGCAGTGTTCTCCTGGATATTTTTCTTCTGATGGCTTTAAACCTTGTAGACTATGTCCCCTGGGCACATATCAGTCTGAACCAGGAAGGACCCTCTGTTTTCCGTGTGGCGGGGGACTGGTGACAAAATACGAAGGCGCAATGTCGTTTCAGGACTGTGAAACAAAAGGTATGTTTTAAAGTTGACATAGGCAGCTGGGTTTCTGGGAGCTCAGACTGTCCCTCTTGAGCTTTTCATCCTAAATATAGTCATTCCCCCGGCCTTTATCTTCCAATCAGGCCCAGGATTTGGTCAAAATGCTTTTTAGACCCTCTTTCCCATTGTATACACAAACAGATGCTATTTGAGGGTTTTGCCCTAAGGCCACCTAGCATTTTTCTTTCACACTACCATTTTTAATTTATTTTCCTCCAACTAATCCCTCTCAAAATCTAACATATTAAAGTACATATAAAATATTACTCCTGCCACTATATATATATATAAAATATTTATTATTTTTAAAAATCCTCTGTGTAACCTTTTGTGGTGAATGAAACTGCTGCCTTTATCGCTTACCTTCCGCAGCCACCAATCATTCCTGGTAAAATCTCTGTTTTCTCAGTAACAGCCAGGTTTACCTGTAGGCACAAGACAAGATTTTATTTTCAAGTTGAAGGAAACTTATTTACAACAATAAATTAGCAGACTGGATATTAAAACTCAGTGTGTTGGATAGTAAACAGGCATTGTTCAGTGCTTGCTTACAAGTTATTATATCTTTGAGACAGTATCTCCCCTCCTGAGCTAGTTTCCTTCCCTAAGCAATACTGTTATCTGGTTGCCCTCATCTTAACTCCTCCACAGCAACTCTATAAAAGCAGCATCCAAAAAAAATGGGTCAACAGAAGTAAGAAGACTAAAACTTTAAGTTTACGATGGATTCATAATAAATGCAAGGAGTTTGTCAAAAGCGGCACCTGCAGTACCACTTGCCTTGTGTCCAGGTGTCATTTTGCTTTGTTCCTCCCTGCGCTCACTGCCAGCAGCTCACCAGGAAACTCTTCTTGCAAAGGATGCTGTGCCTTAAGGTGCTGCATGGCAGGCAGGGGGGACTCAAATGGTGCTGCTGTTTTTGACAAGACCCCTCTGCTCCTTATGTGCAGCATGTAGTCGTACCCTAGCATGTCTAGTGCATCATCCATTCTTTGTGTCTTCACCTGTAATATATTGAAAAAATATAACATGCCTTTATACTACACAGTTCATTGTTCTCCTGGCCACTACTACAACTCTACAACCCACAGATGTATCAGATGTCCTGTTGGAACTTATCAGCCTGAATTTGGTCAGAACTACTGCATCACCTGCCCTGGAAATACTAGCACTGATTTTGATGGCTCTACTAATGTTACACACTGCAAAAGTAAGTCGTATTTCCTTGTGAACAGCTGAAGTCTATAAACTGCCAGTGCTTAAGCCTGGTCATATAGTCATAGTCTGTCTGGAAGACCACGGTGTGGTGACAAACTAGGAGCAAAACACAGAATTTAAGCAGATCACTAGTTTCAACCAATCTACATATCTGGTCAGAAATTAGCTTTATTGGAAGGCACTGAGGAATGGCCTCCAACCCCTTCAGAGTAGACTGCTGGCACATCTCAAGGTGGCTTCGCCCCACAAATCCCCCTTGCTGACCCTTGATGGCAGTCTGAAGGACCCAATTTAGCCTGATGGGTGCCCCTTGTGGACCCCTAGTCTGAAGCCTGGAGTGTTTAAAACTGAAACATTGCAGTCCTCTTTGTGCATACGTGTGGATTACCTGTCTATATATCTATATCTGGACACAGAAAGATAAAGACTTTCAGAAGATGGCATAGGCAGATTTGCACTTTTGAGATCCAGATCACGAAGTCACTCAGATAAGTTACTGTAGTTGTTGTTGTTGTTCATAATCATTTATGAGGCACTTCTTGATATGCAAAATGGGTTACGATCTTCTTCCTTTTCATTCTCAGAACAAGCTTATGTCATAAAAATTCCCATTTCAGAAACAGGGCATTGAAAAATTAATTAGGCAGCTCACAGAGTCCATAGCTCAGTTTCTTACCATTCCTTCCCCTGTAGATCGACAGTGTGGTGGAGAACTCGGAGACTACACTGGCTACATTGAGTCTCCCAACTACCCTGGAGATTACCCAGCAAATGTTGAATGTATTTGGAATATAAGCCCACCCCCAAAGAGGCGGATTCTCATAGTGGTCCCTGAGATATTTCTTCCTATTGAAGACGAGTGTGGTGATGTTTTAGTAATGAGGAAAAGTGGTAAGTTGTTCTGCTGTCCTTTTTGTTGTTGTTTAGTCATTTAGTCGTGTCCGACTCTTCGTGACCCCATGGACCAGAGCACGCCAGGCACTTCTGTCTTCCACTGCCTCCTGCAGAAAAGGCATTAAAACACTACAGCCAATCAGAAGCCGCGCTTTGGTTTCTGAACGTTTTGGAAGTCGAACGGACTTCTGGAACAGATTCCGTTCGACTTCCGAGGTACAACTCTAGTGAGAATGTACATTCATAACTAAGCCAGAAGTGAACTGAACCTATTTCAGTGCTACATGGTGGCTACTTGCAACTTGGTTGCACTGACTAGATGGAGAGCTGGCGCTAATATTTGCTATTTAAATTCAGTAAATTCTGCAGACAGGAAATTGGGGTATGCAGTCGAGAATGTTATTTAAATGAACATACTCTTACACAGTTATATTTTAAAATGGCAGCTGCTCCTGATTTCTATTCCAACCGAGTGTTCCCTGGAACTGTTTCTTGCCACGTTACCTCCATGAGAACTTTTCAGATTGAACTATCGGTTACAAATTTCCCTGCTAATTCATAGCATTCAGCCATGCACTAAGCATAGCATTGCCATTGCCCAACCCCAGCTCCAAATGGATCCCCCAAGAGGTGCATGTAAAATTGTCTGTTTGTCAGTTGAGCAATTGGCATACACATTGGGGGCAGGGGTGGGGAATGTGCTGGGGGCCTGACCATCTACTGCAACAGGAGACTGTTCTGCATGGGGTTGAGCATATTCGTGATTGGTGTCATTTGGTCTTATGTGTACCAGTGCCTTTGGCCTGCCATCAGTTCTACCACCTTTATCAGCTTCAGGGCTGTGGGTTAGAGAGCTAATCTCTAATTGGGGAAGGGTCTCAGCTCAGTGACAGTGAACGTGTCTATATGCAGAAAGTCCAAAGTTCAATCTCCAACACATCCAGCCAAAATGATCTCAAGGAGGAGAGCTGGGAGAGACCTCGGAGCTGCTACCAGTTGGAGCTAATGGTACTGGTGGAAAGACCCAAAGGTCTCAAATGGTACAAGGCAGATTCACGTGTTCCTCTACTGAAAATTGTGCCGTTTGGAATGCCTGGTGTTTAACCCTTTCCCAAAAAATCTGCTATATGTTTGTTTTTCTTTTGCAGCTTCACCCACATCTATTACTACATATGAAACTTGCCAGACCTATGAAAGACCGATAGCATTCACCTCCAGGTCACGAAAGTTGTGGATTCAGTTCAAATCAAATGAAGGAAACAGTGGCAAAGGATTCCAAGTCCCCTATGTAACATATGATGGTGAGGCTTCTGCCGTTTCTCATCTCTGCAATACGTGCAGGAAAGTAGTACAGAGGATAAAAATTAATCTCATATTTTGGGGGGCTTTCCTCTGCTGGCCAAACATTTTTTTCCTTTCTGCTTTGTTCCAGTATTTTTCAGCAATTGTATTTATTTTTATTTATTCGCTTGTTTTTATTATAGTTAATTATCTTCCATGCTGCTATATACATAATTATTTAATAAAGGTATAAGAATATCTTCTTCTAACAACTGAAAACCTTTCAGCTACTTTTGCTTTGGTTAAGTTGTTATGGTATGAATTGATTGGATTCAATGGTTTTAGGTCTGCATTGGAATGATTTCATACCATTTAATAGTGAAGTCATAAATTCTAATAGCAAGCAAATGAAATTCAACACATTGGCTCAATTTACATAGAAACATGCCCCCCCCTTCTTATATATACAGAAAACATTGGGTGGAAACTTGAGAATACCTTTCTGGTGGTTTCTCCCAGGGTTAAGAACTCCTTGCCAAAGAAGACCCAACTAGACTCATCTCTGATTATTTTTTATAGCACACAAATACATTTTTAGTTAGACATGCCTTTGGCCCATAAGCTGATTTGTAAATATGTAATAATTGTTGTTTTTTATTGATGTTTTACCTGTCTTGGTTTTTTTAAACTTTGTATTGTATTGTACTTTAGAATCATAGAATTGTAGTGTTGGAAGGGATCACAAGGGTCATCTAGTCCAACCCCCTGCAGTGTAGGAATCTTGTTCTCAACATGGGGCTCAAACCCACAATCCTGAAGTTAAGAGTCTCATGCTGACTGAACTATCCCAGCCACTTAAATTGTAGTTGGCCACCTTGAACAGCATTTGGTGGAAAGGCAGAATATAAAATTAACAAATAATAAATAAATGATCTGGATAAATCTCATTGGTCCTTTTTTTCATATAACACCAAACCACTGTTTATTATTATGGGATTGGGTTTCAGGTTCACGTACTCCTCTTTTTTCCTTTGGCACAGCTACAAAGATGATACCGAAAGCTAATCAGATTTTCCCATTATGTTTGAAGTAGGAGAATTCTGATTAAACTATGGTTTGTTAACAAGCCCGATCATAAACAATGGTTCGATCCTGGCTTTGTTGAACAAGCCCAACTTTACCTGGTTTCCCTGATTTGGACATGGTGAGGAAAGTGAAAGCATTCTACCTCCTCCTTGTGACTGTGACAGAACTGGTTTGCAAAATATGCTTCAATATAAACTTCATTTAAACATAACACTAACCACATTTAATCCCAAAAAAGGAAAACAGAGAAGCTTGCACAAAAGAGGAGATTTTGACCTATAACTTTGATTCTCTGAGTTGACCCACAACCTTGCATACACGTTTTCTCTCTTCCCCCAACCTCCTTATGTTCTCATTAAACTGGACAGTTATGTGAGTATATAAAAAGGTTGGTCTATTATTTCCCTTACCCACCAGCTAATATGCTTTGCCTCGTGTCCAGCGTGTTTAGGTTGAGTTGAACCAAATAAGGAGACACAATTTAGTTCAGGATAATAAGATAGTCTGATTGGTATATAAAACCTTCTGTGAACTTGAGCTGAGCGCTGCTCACTAGTCCCTGGACCCTAGAGACTTTCTTTCAGGTTATCTGGTTGCTATATAAGTTGCTAGCTTGTTCTTCTTGCTGCTTGCTTTTCAGAGGATTATCAACAGTTAATTGAAGACATTGTTAGAGATGGACGTCTATATGCATCAGAAAATCATCAAGAAATTTTAAAAGTGAGTATGCAATGTCCAAGCTGCTATTTTAAATTGCAATGTCCAAGCTGCTATTTTTCTTTCATTGTTTAGCTCTGACGCTGTGCATAAGTGATTGCAGTACTCCTAAAAAGCAGAATCTTGAAGCCAGAAGCAATTTCTAAAGGGGGAAGTACAAAATGGCAATGTGCTCAGCAGAGGGCGCCATGCAAAATATACATTTGCTTTCTCTTTCTTTTCTCTGTCCCTGCTTGCTATCTCTGTCTCTTGTCTCCCACAGGACAAGAAACTGATCAAAGCGCTTTTTGATGTCTTGGCACATCCGCAAAACTATTTCAAGTACACAGCGCAAGAATCAAAGGAGATGTTTCCAAGATCATTTATAAAGCTACTGAGATCAAAAGTTTCCAGATTTCTACGACCATACAAATAGATTCCTAGTGCTTTTCAAAAGAAAAAATTGTTCTGTTGCGTTCCTGTCAAATATTGTATTGTCTTCAACAGTAGGAACATTTTTGCTATTTTGAAGACTCATTGGCAGTCTTTATCTTAAATTGTATATTGAAGAATAACTATAATGTTTTATAATCTCCAATATTTTGAATGGGATTTTTTTTTTTTACTTCAAAGAAGAAATCATTTTGGATTCCAGAATGCACCCAGTTGAAGATCCAAATTTATTCCTGCACTAGTTTATTCTTGAAGAGCATTTGTTTTAGAGAACGTATCTCTACACCTTTTCTAGAAGAGAAAAATGATTTCTTCTAAGCAAGGAAGGAACCTGGTCAAAGAAACTACCTGCAAAGAAGAGTTACGATATAAAGGAGTGTGTAGTATAAACTAATACTTGGATTTTGAATTGCACTTGAACTTTATATGTGAGATTTTATGGGGGAAATCTAAATTTCATTGTTTCCCATTGGTGGTTGTGGAGACTTTGTTCTAGGTATAAACCAAAAAATACAAAGAAGGGCAGGGATAAAATTGGTGAGTTTACTATTCTAATATTTTGTTGGCCCTGTCAGAATATTTCAAAAGTCTACTAGTGTCTAATCCTGCAGATGCAATTATGGAATTGTAGATAATTTGGTTTCACCAATGTTTTTTTACAATAGGATGGAAGAGACTTGGGGTGAGATAGCCAGTTTTCTTGCCCTTAATCTAATTAGGTACACTACTTCTGTATGAGGGTACTTTAGGATTGCTTTCTGAAGGTCATGTAAATACCGTCCACATCATAGAATTGTATCCAGCTGAGTCATACTCTGAATTAACCCATTGAAAATAATGACTCTGACTAACTCAAAACCATTCCTTTCAGTGGATATAGTCTGAGCTTGACTTAGTTTGATACAGCCCAGTCTCTCCCCACCCACACCATGGGTCCCAATCCAGAGATCTTCTTGTACGTGGTGGCAGCCCTGGCGGTGAGGAAGGCTGTGGGAAAGGGATCTCTGCCAGCGGCACTTTCACCTTCCACGCTCAGCAGGGATTCAGTTGCAGGATTTGGGCCAGGTTACCAGATTTTGGCTTTGCTGTTGATCCACAGTAAGTTTCCCAAATTTGGAGTAATCTTGACATCTTATGATAAGAGACTTTGATGTAGTCAGAGCAGAAAATGCTGGTTTGGGGGTGAACCTATAAAATAGGTAGAAGCTGTTACTCTGTTGTTTCCGATATGCTGAATCCATCGATTGCTGGCTCATAAACCTTGGTCCGTTTTATCTTAATTCAGCGTGGCCGGCCTGCTGTTTTCCTATGTATGCATTACTTGATTATGACCGCTTTAGAGAGCAGACTCCCAGCAGCACACCTCTTGCCAACGTTTGTATTGACAAGTGTTTCAAAAGAAATATTACCGACTGCGCTGCATTTTTTAAAAAATGATTTATCCACATACATGTATCATAAACATGGAAAAGCAAAGAAAAAACCTACTTGTAACCTCATTTTTCATCACCCAAATTGCAATGTTTAATGGATAGAAACAATCCTCTTGCATCACTTTGTCCCCCGTCCCCAGTTCTTGCAGTGTTGTGCCTACCACCTGTCAGATTATTGAAACAGTTGTGGTCAGTGGGGAAGGAACGGCATCACGACAGTGGAGTGGCAAAGCAGTGGGCCATTGTTGCTGTGCAGGACCATTCCGTTGGCTCCGTTGGTGCACAAGTGCAGCACTGACTCTTAACTCTTCCCACCAGCCCCCTTTGGCTGAGAGGTTTTTGCCTTTCTCCCAGTGTTTGCCACAACTTGTGCAGAAATGGCATTGAGTAGGATCAAAGCATAACGGGCGGGGTGGAGGCATGCCTGTCCTCAGCCTGAGCTTGGCAGGGCCTGTTGCCTCTCATCCCAGGTTGTCAGCGGGACCCAGCTCTGCTGGTCAGCTCCCATGGCGTTCCCCAACCAAGCAAGCTGGGATGGTGTGTCGGGCTTAAGATCGGAAGTCTTCGTGGCTAACAGCTCCCCACCCAGTGCCACGTCAACCGCACTTGCCTCGGGAGTCAATAGAAAGCTGTGGCCTGGCTTTGCCATGAGTCCCGAGTGTTGCATACCCGCTCTGCTTGGCCTCGGAGGCTTCCACAATGCGCCTGCCATGTGACTGGTTCCAGCTTACTGTCTTAAGAGGCTTGTCTTTGGGGGTTATTTTCTTTTATTTTGATTCAATATATTGCCTCAGGTTTGAGAGTGTGGTTTTTCATGTGTTTACCTTCCTCTGTCCTGGTTGGTGTGCAGTTTGTGTTATCTATGTCTGTGTCCTGAGTTTTCCCAATCAGGGACGCGGGTGGCGCTGTGAGTTAAACCACAGAGCCTAGGACTTGCTGATCAGAAGGTCAGCGGTTCGAATCCCCGTGACGGGTTGAGCTCCCGTTGCTCGGTCCCTGCTCCTGCCTACCTAGCAGTTTGAAAGCACGTCAAAGTGCAAGTAGATAAATAGGTACCGCTCTGGCAGGAAGGTAAACGGCGTTTCCGTGCGCTACTCTGGTTCACCAGAAGCGGCTTAGTCATGCTGGCCACATGACGCGGAAGCTGTACGCCTGCTCCCTCGGCCAATAAAGCGAGATGAGCGCCGCAACCCCAGAGTCGGTCACGGCTGGACCTAATGGTCAGCTGTCCCTTTACCTTTTCTTCTCCTTAGAGCCACAGCTACTTACTTAGTGCTCAAATCTACTTCCCTCTTCTATGGGCTGGATTAGGAAAGGTTGCAGACCTCCAGAGGCTATTTCCCTTGTTCAAATGTTGTTGTGGAATAGTTTAAACACTTGATGCCTGTTGCTGTCTAATTTTCCATATTTCTGATTCTCCACCTCCCACAGCAAAGGTTTTGAATGGCTTAATGAGCATTTCTGTTCAGGGTGCATGACGAAGATGACCAGAGGCAGGGTTTGTTTTGGTTATGGCATATCCACATTGGAATGCTTGCATGCTCCCAGTCTGATTTTTTATTTTATTTTTTGGTGTTGGAGAAAGTTTGTGGGGTTTTTTTTAATTTGCCAGAGTATTTCATCATGCTGTTTTAACTCCTATTTTCTGGTTCTGCCCGCTTTTATTGCTGGTTGCTGCTGTTCATGTGCTTATCTTGTTTTGCAATTGAACTTTTTGTTGTATAGATTTATTTTCTTGATTGACACCCCCCCCCCGAGACTTCTGCTGAAGGCGGCTTATACATTTCCTAAATAAACAGAAACAAACAAGTAATTCTTCTTTCAACACTTATTCTGTATCTGAAGTCTTCATCTGTGTACTTGGCAGTCTGAAACAGGCAGCAAGCATGCGCATGCCTCCCAGATACACATAAATATTGGAAAGTTATCTGGGTAAACTACCTCTCCCGTTATATGATATAGCTGCTAGCCTGTTGTGAATAATATGATTTCTTCTCCTTTATGTTCAACATTGTACTGGAGTCTGTAATATATTGCTTTTGAAAGATTGCTTAAAAAGAAAAGGGGTCGGCAAACGTCATTGTGTCTCAGGTTTGTGCCTGGAAGCAAATACAGTCAAGGAACAATACATAACAACAGAAAGATTATTGCCCAAAGGCTGTAAGGCAGCACTTAATACATTTGTAGTCAGGGCATCAAAAGTATATAGAATCAACACAAAGAAATAAACCTTTACTTCTACCAGTTTTCAATGTATACTTCTCTCATGTCTTGAATAACGTCAAAGGAATCAGATGAATAGTTGTTTCTTGTCTAAGAACATTAAGTTTCAAATAGTAGTGAGAAGACCATAGATTACTTGTCAGTTTGGGGGCTATGAAAATACCATTGGAGTTTAATTGTTGCAGTCCTTGTTGCTTACATTTGTTTCCAGTTGCCTTCCAGTTTTCTTTTATATACATAGCCTTAGTCCTCAGCTCTGTTGACCTGATGCCTCACAATGTTTTTGCGTCTTTCTTTTTTCCTTTTGGGATGCAAACGAAATGGCCAAGTCTTTGGCCCAATCCATCCATCCCCATGGCACACTGGAGGGAGCAGGCTGCTGGCTGCAAATGACTTCTTATGTGAGCTGGATGGGAGCACCTAGTGCACCTAAGCCGGCAGCATGCCTGGAGCCACCCTTCCTCTGCCTCTCCTCCTGGACAGCCTCAGCATCCTCATCTGCTAGAGCCTGACTTACAGGTACCATATTTTTCACCCTATAGGACGCACTGTCCCATAAGGCGCACCTAGTTTTTGGGGGGGGGAAATAAAGGGGGGAAATTTATTTTTCCCCCAGGCGCGAGGCTGGGGCGGGGGAAGCTCGAGCTTCCCCCGACCCCAGCCCCCAAACAGGCAGCTCTCTGCAAGCCGTGGGAGCGCTCCCGCTGCTTGCGGAGAGGTCCGCGAAGCCTGGACGCGCTGAGCTCAGCGCGCGCAGGCTTCAGCATGCAGGCAACTCTCCGCAAGCAGCGGGAGCGCAGTGCTGGGCTCCCGCTGCTTGCGGAGAGGTGTGAGAAGCCTGGAGAGCGAGGGGTCGGTGCGCACCGACCCCTCTCGCTATCCAGGCTTCAGCGAAAGCCTGCATTCGTCCCATAGGACGCACACACATTTCCCCTTCATTTTTGGAGGGGGGAAAGTGCGTCCTATAGGGCGAAAAATACGGTAGCTCCTTTTTCATGATGAACATAGCTCCCTACCTTTGCTTCACTTCCACCGACTTGCCACCTGCCATTTTGCGGGGGAAGCTTGAGTGCCACAATTCCCTAACCTCTATCCCATCCCTCTGGTTACCAAGACAGCTCAATAGTTTTGGAAAGGAATTGTGCAATAAATAATATTTTTTTAAATGCTATCACAAATTTACCAATTTAGACAGCCTCTTGCCATTTGTGTTTTCGGAAACAACAACAAACCCAAACAGTGAAGTAGCATATCAGCTCAGGGGTCCATCATAACAAAACAGTTTAACAGAGTTTTGATTTGATTTTTTAAAGGTTCCATTGATTCACCTCCTGTTCTTTACTAATGAATTCATAAAATTTAATTACATGGGTACATTATAAAGCTTTAATGCAGGTGCCTTTGGGAGATACTGATATACATATGAGAAATTACCATTAAATACACCACAGAAACCAGCAGTTCCTCGTTACAAGGGAAAGCCATCTGACTCTTTCATAATTCTCAGGCTCACTGATTAATATTTGCCCTCATGAATGAAAATCCATGCCAGTAACAGTGTATGAACCAGGACATTGCCTTGGCATATAATTCAGAAATCATGGTATGGGAGAAAAATGGTCCTGTTCACACAGCTGTTAATAATAGTAAAAACAATAATTAATAATTCATTGGTTAGCTATCTGCACAAGCATCTCAAGGCAGCGTACAATTAAAAATAGTAAAATCATAACAATGCAGGTGTATTTTAAAAAAACAATACAACATAGACAGCTGTGCCCTCCCCACCCAGCTAGGAGAACCTCTCTGATGTTAGGATGCAGAAAGAAATTTCTGGTTCTTAACCCTCTTATGTTATTTTCACAAAAATTCTTACTCTATATAACTTTCTCATTGTCACAAATACATGCAGCCCTGGAAATAGTTATACTGGATAAATGAAATAGTGGGTGGGTGCGCGCGCACACACACACACACACAATGTATTTTTACAAATTACAACTTGCAGATAAAAATCGTAGCTTATATCTAAATAGAAAATATACCTGGATCTTATTTAAAGAGCAAGCTCTTGGTGTGTTTATGGTTTCACTGATTTGTAGAGAACAATTAGAAATTAATTTGTGGAGACCTCATAAAAAGCCCTAACAAGTTGGTTGCTAAATTTGCAAATATTGGATTACAATGCAGCTATGCTAAGCACTTGAAAGTCCCATTGTTTATTGTGGATTAGGCACATATGTAGCTCTCTTATTTAAAACAATAGGACAAAGCATTTATTTTTGCTTGAATGTGCCCATTTTTTAAAAAAGAAACCTGTAGCGCTTAGTTTTTCAGCTTTGCCTTCCCTCCACTCTGCACTTATTGCTATCTTTTAAAAATATTGTTGTTATTATTATTTATTAAATTTGTATACCCCCCTTCAGCCAATGATAACAGGGCAGTTCATAACACAAAAATACAAAATAAGAACACAGAATACATAATAAACCAAAAGCAGAAGCAAACCAATAACCCCCTTCCCACAAACACATTTCAAAGACCATAGAAAATGAGCCCAAGGCCACATTATAGAGAAATGTTTTCATCTGGCTCCTAAAATTATGTAGCGAAGGCAC
Source organism: Podarcis muralis (assembly GCF_964188315.1). Taxonomy (NCBI): domain Eukaryota; kingdom Metazoa; phylum Chordata; class Lepidosauria; order Squamata; family Lacertidae; genus Podarcis; species Podarcis muralis. The sequence continues at coordinate 96,874,177 of NC_135660.1, read as the reverse complement.
CAGGCAAGTCTCCCTGGGGAGAGCATCTCACAGATGGGGAGCCACTGCAGAAAAGGCCCGTTCTTGTGTCGCCACCCTCTGGAGCTCTCATGGAGGAGGCAAACAAAGAAGGGTGAAGTCAACTACTCCTTGTTTTGTTTTTTGTCTTCTCATAATTATCAAGTCCTGCTATCGGGAACCAGTTAATTGATTACCAGACTTGGAAGCTGGAAGACAGTTGATATCCATACTCACAGATTTTTCTGCACACTAAAAATTGTGGGTTTGTGCACGCTATATGAAATAACAATTTAAGTCATTTTTAAATATGCTTTCATCCTACACATTCATCCTGAATATTTTTGCTTCTGTTGGTTTTTCAGAACAAATCCAGCTGTTATTTCAGAAGCTAACATCTGCCATCACCCTTTTAATGCAGCCATGCAAATCATTGGTGGTAGATACAATTCTAAATGAGAACTTTCAGGATAGTTTTTTTTCTTAATCTATATAATTGAGTTTCACCCTAATTTCTGCAACAATTGTGCATCAAATTTTTCCCTCGCCGACATTCCTATACCACTACAGTCAGACGTTTTTGACCCGTTCTCTTCTGGAATATTGTATAGTCAACGCCCAGTTTTAAAAGTTTTTCTGTCGTGCATCTAAAGCCATGTTACCTTGTGATCAGAAGTCACACTGCATGTGAATTCAGTTGACATCTAGATGAATATTTTAAGGAAGGGTCTCATGCATCCCATGTTATGTTTGACCGCAGAAAGTAGGGAGGGGAATTGAAGGATGAAGTAAGGATATTGTGCAGTGCAGATTGTCTGTTCTTTGGGGCAGGAATCTGTTTTGTGTGTTCATGTTACGGATGCACGTTGTTTCAGGAAAATATAGTTCCGAATCAGATTGACAAAAGGACTTTCAAACACCCCCATAAGCAGTCTATTCAGCACCTACACCTTAAAGATTAAGTGCCACCTTAGGGGGGGGGGAGTGTGGTTGCGCACAGATATTCTATACACACTGACAACATGGGTTTGTGTCCCTCATGTTCCCATTTCAGAACGAACACAGTGCATACACGATAGACACACACCATCATGGTAACACATCAATAACCCAAAAGCACACACCCAAACACTCACTGATTATATAACATTTTAAAAATAAGTGATTAATTCATTTTATGATCTCGCTATAATCTGAATTCAGTTTTTTCCTGAAAAGAATGGTGAAAGCTAGCTTTAAAAACTTTATTTCATGAGGAATTGCTTTCTGAAAACACATAATGCATTGAGTGTATTTCAGTGCACCTTTGCTTAACAATTCATCTCCACAAGCCACATTTCCTCAGATGAGAATTCTTCATTTGTCCCTCCTCTGTGTGTGGGGCAAAACCAGAGTCAGTCCCAGGAGTAGACTGCAACAACACAAGGCGCAATTTCTTTTCTCTGCGCCACCTAACTCTTGACGTACCTATCACCGTATCTGTCTTTATTCATGCCAATCTGAGATTAGCCCAGTTTTGTGACTCAGGAAAGCATAGATAGGCAGCTCACTGATGTTCTGTTCTCCCTCCCTCCAGACTTGCCATTTCCTAGTTACAGCTGTATTTCTCGTGGTTTCTAGGCTTGCACACTCTCCCCCACGTTAAACCCCTTAAAGTGAACTGGGTGCTGTGTACAAAAAACACAGAAATGTGCTTTTTCTCACAGCGGACGTTCAGAAGCAAGGCCTACTCTGGGGTCCCATGTATGTGCAGAGGGTTGATCTGTGGCCCCAACATATAAACAAGAGTCTTGTGCAAATCAAACCTCAGAAGTAAATACTTAACCATGTTTTAAAAAGTAATCCAGGATAAAAGAAGAACATTCTAAGCACTTGAAAAGAAAAATAAGATTTTCAGCCTACACCAGAAGTGGAACCCTAATTCTTATTTCAATAAAACCATCTTTAGACTGAAAAGAATATTGTTTGGATTGTAGTTGTCCTTTAAGTAGATAGATGCACAGGAAGACAAAACTATTCAGCAAAACCATGTTTATCTGAGTACCTACACTTCACAATTGCTCTTTCCTTTATTTATTCTGCTTGTACCATTCTGCTTTTAAATCCTTGATATCATGTAATATATAAACAATTATATCGTGTACATACAGAGATACCTTTTAGGTATTCTAATTAGTTTAGATATTTACAATTGTCAACACAAATGCCAGAATTATTCCAAATACCTTCATTTTACCGCATTGTAATTCAAGTGTCAGGGCTACAATCAAGAAACAACATTATTTAAGACTTGTATTTCTCATTCATTTACTAACTTAGTACTCTTTGGAACATATCTGGAGATGTTGGTACCACAAGGAAGGTGGCTTGATTTTGCATATTAGGAAACCATTATCCATGAAACATGCTTTTTTTATATATATAAAAAAAGACTGAAAATATTTTAACTTTTTTCTACTTTAGTGATGTAAATAGTGTTCCATATATTGTACTTTACACTGAGGAATAAATTTTAGGACATTGGATATATATGCTTCATTGTGATAGACATTGAATATTACTCCTCTCTATACTGGTGGGAGAAAAGTTCTATATGTGTGGGACGGCTTCCTGGTGGATGAACAGGCAGGAAAGTATTTTGTAACATTACTTTGAATGTCTGTATCCCTGGAGCGGAGTGGGCCAGAGTAGCTTTGGGTGGCAACCACATGGAATATATATATATATCTGCTCCATATATATAAATCTGCTCCCCATCTCTTGCTCTTGAGCACTTTCCTCATTGGTTGAGCAACTGTACCAGAATTGAGCTCAGCTAAGACAAAAGCACTTGGGGAAGCCACTGGGGCATGTTCCGCTTTCCTCCTTGCAGGGCTGCTACCACCATGTGTATTTTTACTCCCAGGTCACAGTGACAGCCACCTTGGGCACATTGAGGAAGTGTGATAGGATTGTGCATATATTTGAAAGGCAGAAATAAGATGGTTCCTTTCCTAACTTTAAAGATGAAATGATTAGGTAGTTTTGGGTGGGGTTTTTTGAGGGCTTGGGAAGGATGTGGTCAGGTAGGCTTAAAACTGAATGGATTGCACCTGTTTGAATGTGTGCATATGTAACTACACAAATTTTGTTAAAATCAACCTAGAGTAAACAAATCTAATAAATGATCATAATATTGTTTCCTGATTCAGTACTTAAGATCAAGTAAAATCAGCATAATGAAAATTACACAAATCCATTTTTGGTCCCTCTTCAAGTACCAGGAGTGAGTGCCCAAAGGGATGAAGCGATCTGGAGTAAATACTATCATCTGTGGCTACATGGGGGAATGCAAAATAGGTCATGCAATAACATAAATTTCACCTGCACCATTCCAGAAATTAGTTCCTCTATCTGAAATACCCTGAGAAAACACAATAACTCTGATTTGTGTACAGTAGTAACAGTTCTTACCCGACAAAACTTCTGTGAGCATTCAGTAGAAATCTCTTCGAAATGTGACTTGTAAAGGCCAAAGGCCAGTTAAGTTACCCATTTCTGTGCTTTGTAAATATTTCTTTTAGTTATGCAAATTCTGTGAAATGGAATCAACTAGTCTGACCTGGAAATCAACACAATCAATTCTTTGGAATTAGAATTTGCTCCCCCACGACACTCTCTTGAGGGAGAAAGACCCCAGGCAACTGTATCTGTTAAGACATCTGCAAAAAAGTGCCCATTGCGTTGTACTGAATGACACCATTCAGGAGCTTTAGCCTAGTTCAAGTCGCATAAAATGTAGCTAAATGTTAACATTACATTTTCCTGTGCTATTGACTCTAGGTGATCCTCCTTTCATGAGGCAAGGTAAGGTTGCTACCTCAGGATACAGGTGTTTATACTATGAAGCATAATAAATTTGCCTTAAAAATAGTGGGTTTAACATGTATTTAAAGCTGCCAAAGGAGTGGCAAATGAAATGTCTCTGAAACAGTGTTGGGCCCATGGGCTGGAGGGGTTTTCCTCTTGGCAGCTGTTCTTTATTGCCATCACATCAATTGTGAGTAGACGTGTGGGATGTTTTAGAGAAGGCTGATAATGGGAACTCGGCTAAATGCAGTGGAAGAACATAAGGTTAAGGCTAATTTCAGCTATTAAGATCGGGTGAGGAAGTAAGGAAGAAAGAAAAAGAATGAAACATCAGGAAAGATCTGCACAGAACAATTGCAGTGGGAATAGAGCTATCTGGCAGGTTCCCAAATCTTCACTCGTGAAAAAAGTACTGTTGTACCTACTCGAAAGGTAGATTAGTTTGTCTGGTACAGATACCTTGAGTTACAAACACCTCAGGTTACAAACTCCGCTAACCTGGAAGAGTTACCTTGAGTTGAGAACTTTGCCCCAGGATGAGAACGGAAATCGTGTGCCGCTGGTGGCACAGCAGCAAGAGGCCCCATTAGCAAAAGCACGCCTCTTGTTAAGAACCATTTCAGGTTAAGATCAGACCTCCGGAACGAATTAAGTTCTTAACCTGAGGTACCACTGTATAGGATTAATGGGGCCCTACTCTGGCATGGCCTGCAACACCTCTTCCCTCCTCTGTCTCCACGGTTGGCTTTCAGTTAATGATTCATTGCAGAAAATAGATTAACATTATTCTGAGTTTCAGTTCCAAACTGTTCATGATTGGCAGGTATGCAAAACTGAAGAGGGTACCAGCCTATTTCCTGTAAAAGCTACTCGTGCCTTCATCCACTAAAGATGCAAGGAAGCTCAACCCAGTGATGCTACACTGGCAAAGCTAAATTTACTGATGCCTTGTCTCAATAAGGTACATTAAGAACTTAACCGTCCAGGGGTCCTTTACCTTACCTTTACATTAAGAACAGGTCCATTACTCCTTACAAAAGGCGTCCCACCAGGACATGCATTCTTCTGGGTTCCTATCAATTTCTGGGCATGAATAAAAATCAGAATTAAAACCTTTGTAGATGCTGCTGGTACTTCTAAGCTTTATTTTCAGTGTAAATTATGTACACATTGCTGTTTTCCACAGGTACTGTATCATGGTAGGTTAGAACAATGATAGTGAATAAATGTATAAAGTTTGGTACTTAGAATATTATTTTTTTTAATGGTCTGAGCTTTACCAACATTTTAACTACACCGCCCAAAACTGTCATTGAAATGGTTGTTGTACATGTACCTTATTAACTCAACATCTCTCTTCATGTCTGTATATGAATAGCTTGGTTTCTACGTCAGAGCTCAAAAGGAAGCATGTAATGATTTTTGTTGTTAAATCGCTTTCATAATAAATCTAAAATTAGATAAAAGGTCTTTGGCATTCTTCATTCTGCTATGCAGGTGGTCTGGATAATCACCTATTAATAACTGTCGTTGTCAGAAGAGCACCACCAAGAGGCCGTGGGAAAGCGGACGAAATTTTGAACAGTGGGCATTTAATAAAACCGAGCTCAATTCCTTCATCTAAGTTGTTTAGAGAGAGGTTGAACAACATTGGACCCAGGACAGAACCCTGCGGCACCCCACAGTCACCTTTTTCCAAGGTGATGAGGAACCATTAATGAGTGCTCTTTGGGTTCGCTCAGCCAGCTACAAATCCACCAAACGGGGAAAGTGAGGGTGTTTCCTTTGCTCCTGAGCTGGCCTACCCCTCAGTCTTTTCTTACACATTTTTCTCCCTCTATTAATCTTTTCTTTCTCTTTGCACCAACCTTTTCATTCTTTCTCCTTAAAGCTCTAGTTGGGGCTTGCAAAAGAGCAACAGACTTCCTCAAGCCCTCTCTTTGCTATTGGGTTCACTTCCCCCTGCCATGCAGTGCACACTCTCAACGTGCTCAATGCCCAGTATTTCATCAATGAGAAAAGTTGGTTGTCTATGTTTTTTGCTTTCTTGGAGAAGTGCTCCTCTTGTCATCTGTCCCTGCCCTGCACATTCGGAAGAGACACAGAGAGAATTTCAGCTATGTATGAGGAAGAGGAGCCAGTTCAGAGAACTACTACACATGTAATAATCCCTGTTGGTTTGGGTCACAAAACTCCTCCATCTCCTAGTCTGGTCTTTCAGATTAACCAGAGCAGTCATAGGCCTGGACTGAGTCTGAGCTAGACTGTTGAGAAGCCCTCTGGAAAACCTTCATGGGTTGCCATTTGATTCTGCAGACAATACAAAATATTCTGGCACAGGGAACTCAGCAGACCGTCCTGCCAAGGGCAGAGCACGCTGAACACAACTGCTCATCTGGCTCTGATTCTGCTCTGACTCCACCGAGTCACCTGGCTAAAGGAGCAACTTGCACAGAGTTTTGTTGTGGAATTTAAATATGTGTGTGTGTGTGTGTGGCAAAACTATAATTTTAGCAGAGAACTGGCAACATCTGAACATTTAGTGGGGAAAGGGGAGAAAAAAACATTTTCTAAACTTTATAAGATAATAACAGGGGGAAAATGATCACATTTCAGAGATCCGATACATAAAAAGATGGAATAAAGATTTTCTAATGAACATTCCTGAAGGAGAGTCATCTTTAAACTGCATTATTCTCATTCTCTATGTAAATCAGCTCTGAAGAAAACTATTAAAATGCCTCTCCAGTGGCATTGGTCACCCTCGAAGAAGACTAAAAGGGAGGTAGGAGATGAGGACTGCCCTGTGACATTTTTCTCAACAGAGAGAGAGCTACTGTGACAGCAAATCGTCATAAGAACCTAGCACTCTGAAGGGCTGAGCAAGAAGACATCCAAGGGCAAGGAAAACTGTCGCGGCTAGAGATACATTTCGGAGCTCCTTGCTCGCCATGACTAGCATGAGCCAAGCTTTGTGTCTGATGCTACAGCAGGAGCGCCTGCCCTGTTTTGCCACCTGAGGCCTGCCCTGCGGGATTCTGCTGCCTGAGGCAGTTGCTTCAGTCTGCCTTATGGCCAGGCCAGCCCTGCTGCACAGGGATGTTTTCAGTCAGGAATGTGGGAGGGGAGAGTGGTTAGCTTGCCACTTTTCAAAAAGCCGTTAAGTATGCCCTTCACTCATGAGCCCACAAACCCTGAAACACTAAGAACATATAGTGTGCATAAAGACCACTTCCCTCTTACACAATTCCATTTTTTCTGGTGTTCTTGGTGGCTGTGGGTAGCAACTCTCGTGATTATGGCTTACACCCCTTTTGTATTGCAGCAGCCACCGCTGTGGGCTTGGCAAACATGACTTTGACATCAAAGGCATTGACAGGTGGTCAAAAAAGGCACCATGATTGGTAACAAACCATGTTTATACCAAGCTATATAAAATCTATCCTAACGTTTGCTTCTTATGTGGGGTCCACATTTTGGTAAACAAGCAATACCATGTAGGATGTACAGTCCATTAAAAACATTTTGGATACACCATCCACTTAAGATCACTCTGTGCAACAGAAACATGGGTTAAAAGAAAGATGGATTGTGCCTGGCTAAGTGGGAGACAGTGCAATAATGTTTTTGTGTGGCTCCCATGAATTTCAGCAGAGTGGGCTTAGACCTAAAGGATGACAACCTGTCTATATTGGGTAGCTTTCAGCAGCTTCAATGTCAAGCTGACAATCGGCATGTTTTGAAGACTGTGATATTATATAAAGGACAAGATAAGCAACAATAATTGGCTATTGATTAGATTTGAGATTGCACCAGAAAATACACATACGGTAATCCATGAAAAGAAATTGGATAGACAATCTTGGATCCAGAAGAGGATTCCGCAAAATGGGGGGGGGGGTGTAGTGGTGATTTTTAAAAACAAATTTCCTAACGCCAAAAAAGGGATTTTCTGGGCCTGTATGTAGATTGAACCATCTGCTGCCAAAGAAGACACAATTTTGCATAACATTTGCATATATTTTATGTGACATGCAAATTTCTACCCTCCTTTACAAGTGGGGCAAAAAAAATTGAGGGGTAACCATATTAATATATCTGACAGGCAAAATATAAACCTGTCAATCTTTCCTCATAATTGTAGTCATATGGAAACCAAGCTTTATGAGGGACTTTGGGATGCTTAGCCTGGAAAAGAGGAGATATGCTAGCCATCTTCAAATATCTCCAGGGCTGTCAGAGGGAGCAAGCTTGTCTTCTCCTCCTCCGGAGGTTGGGCTGAAACCCATGGCTTCAAGTTGCAAGCAAATAAATTCTGACTAAACGTCAAGAGCAACATTCTGGTGGTAAGAGCTGTTTGACCGTTCTCTGATTCTATACGATCTGGGATTTATAATTTCACTGCTAGTTCTTCCAGAAGTAATCACTGGCAAGAGAAAGCCCCTTTCCTTGTGAGCAAAACCAACATCCTTCAGAGTTCTCTTACTCTCTAACATGTTGCATTGGGACTTCCCTGCTCGCAGGGCTCAATGGCCGCAATAAAACCCTTAAACAACCATCTATTTTCTCCCAGTCTGGGTTTGTCAGAAAGGGCCAAGACAGTTGCCCCCTGCCGCCTGTGGGAGGAGAAGGTGCTGCTGCTGCTTTCAAGCTCCACTCGGGCCAGGCTGCTTGGCTTCTGCACATCCCTAGCTGCAGATGCTTCGCTGGGTCTGGGGAGCGATGCCCGGACTGGGCTGCAGGCGAGTCAGGCGACGGGAGGCGGGTCCCCTTCTCTTGGCGGCGCCCGGACAGGGCTGCCTTTCGGGCTCGCCGGGGCGGGGGGACCAGGGCCGAACCACCCCCCGCGGAAGAAGCGCGCCCCGTTGCTGCGCTCCGGGTTTCGCCCGCGTCCTTCGCTGGCGCGCAGCCCAAGGAAGCCGCCGCCGCCGCCGGGGCCCTTTAAGAGCCGCGCGCCCGCCCGCCCAGCCGGCCTGGCGGAAGGAAGGGCTGCTGCGCCCGGAGGAGGAGGAGGAGACGGAGACGCCTGAGCAGCATGGAGGGCGACTGCGCCGACGACTACAAGGCGTTCGTGTCCCTGCACGGGCCGGCGCTGCGCGCCTCGGCGGTGCCGCCCCGCTACTGGCAGAGCCTGTGGCGCAAACTGGAGGGCGAGGTGGGCGCAGCCGACGGGGGGGAAGCGCGCGCCGGGAAGGGAGGCAGGCAGGCGGGCAGGCAGCGCGCTTGGGCGCGGGCAAGGCTTTGGCGCAGCCTCGGGGGTCCTCCGGGGCGGAGGCTGGATCCGGCCCCCGGCGCCCTTTTCTCGCCGGCGCCTGTTGCGGCAAAGCAGCGCGCGGGAGCTGAGCCCGCATCCAAGGCGGCAGGCCGGGCCGGGCCCGCGCGGCTCCGCGCCCCCGGCAGTCCTTCCACGCCGCCCCGGTGGGCCTCGCCGCGTCCTGGGAAGCGCCTTCCATAGTCCGGCCGAGCTGCTTCATTGCGCGACCCCGAGACAGGGAGGAAAACGATGTTCCCATCCTCTCTTCCCATGCCGGGCATGGTTTTGTGAACTTCTATCATGGAGCCTCTTGCTCACTTTCTCTGTAACTTAAAAAGTCCCAAACAGCCAGATTTTGGTAATATGGCACCCTCAGCAAGGACAAAATCTGGCCACACTCCCCCCCCCCCATTTTTAAATTTTATTTTCACAATAATTCCTTTTGGTAGAGTTTCCTTTTATGGGTTTTCTCAGTAGGTACTGTACCTGCATAAATACAGAGGGAAACCAACTCACCACCCTAAATCTGGCACTGAATCCTGCAACCTTTCTTCATAGGGGAGTTGCTTAGCTGGGAGTAATTTGAGGAGGACCTTTTTCTCTCGCTTGCGCCTGCTTCAGCCTAAAGGATCATGGTGAACGACTAAGTCAGATTTTGGGAGTAAGCATAATTGATTTGAAATTGGTTACTTCTAAGGGAGGGTGGGGACGCAGGAGGCACTGTGGGTTAAACCACAGAGCTAGGACTTGCCGATCAGAAGGTCAGCGGTTCAAATCCCCGTGACGGGGTGAGCTCCCGTTGCTCGGTCCCTGCTCCTGCCAACCTAGCAGTTCGAAAGCACATCAGTGCAAGTAGATAAATAGGTACCGCTCCGGCGGGAAGGTAAATGGCGTTTCCGTGCGCTGCTCTGGTTCATCAGAAGCGGCTTAGTCATGCTGGCCACATGACCCGGAAGCTGTACGCCGGCTCCCTCGGCCAATAAAGCGAGATGAGCGCCGCAACCCCAGAGTCGGCCACAACTGAACCTAATGGTCAGGGATCCTTTTACCTTTAAGGGAGGATGCTTTGGGCTGAAATGCTAACCGTGCCCCCTAGTTGTAAGACCCATTGCATTCAATAGGGTCTTAGGTGAGTGTTGTTGTGTTGCTTCCTTGGTGATTGGTTTTAGAATCGAAGACTTGTTTGATCTTGCCCTTTCTGGTTTTCAAAAGAAGACTTGAGAGTTGAAAGTGAGTTTGATGAAGGGGTGAGATTCCCTACCAAGTTTTTTGAGCGGTTATTGGTAATTAACTTGGGCGGGGGGGGGGGGACTGTTTTGAAAGTGGCTTGTGTTTTTCTTTTTGGAGGTGGCTTAATTTTGTTCCCTGGTTCTAAATGCTGTGTTTAGATGTATGTCTCTTTGACGGAACTGATGAGAGGAGCAAAGGGGAGGCATTAATTCCAGTTAGGAATCATGTTGGCAGTGGAATAGAAACTTGATACCTGTCTTTATGGACAAGTGATGTCCATGTTTTTTAACCGCATTGTAAAGGCTTTCGGTAATTATGATAAAAATATAGTGGTCAGCAGCTCTGTTTGGAAGTACAAAGCAATTGTTCTTGTGCAAAACATGTGAAATTGGAGGGAGAATGAGCAAGAAACTAGTCCAAGAGCAGCCGTGACAAAGAATTTTAAATCCCATCTGCATAAAACTTGTTCAACTCTCTACTTTCACAGTTAATAATTCAAACACTACCGTGTTTTGAAATCAAGCGGTAAGTGTAATACTAAACATCCAGCATTTTGGCATTGTCTCAGTTAAGACGTGCAATCAGTCAGGGATTGCCAGCCTTTGGGGACCTGGGGACACATTTGCAAGCTGGAGAAACTGTCACAGCCCCCTCCACAAAGCACACACTGCAACCTGTGCTATTGGCTACAGTAGAATGAATGCATCTTTCTTGCCAAATTTTAGCAAGCAGGGCACCAGGAAAGGCCACTGTGAGTGAGTAGGTGACCATGGCTGTTAAACTGACAATCCCTGCCATCAACCATGGGTAAGGTAGATTAGGCTGCCATTGCATACCCACTTGCCTGAGTGTCAGCAATGGCTTGCCGCCCTAGAGCTACATGGCTAAAGCATGAATCGGAATGAAGCAATTTAGAAAGCTGTGGCTTATGCTGATTGTGGTTTGAAGTGACGTCTGAATTGACTGTGGGCTATTGCTGCTCTGTCACTGAGACTGGAATGAATTTATTAGTCTGAGTTCTTTTAAGATCCATTTTATATAAAGAGATCATGAAGTTTGTATAGGGGTGGCCAATACTGTATAGTCCATGTAGGCTGTGTTGCCCCCTTAGCAGCAGCAGCAGAAGAAGAAAGTATGAAGTTATATCTACTAGTTGTCCCAGTTTGTGCAAGGACTTCTGCCAGTGCAACAGGACTGCCCCCCACCCAAAATGTTCGGGGTGGTTGAAGCCTCATAACAGATCTGAGAGGGCATAGGAAATTCTGTTCTGGGTACAACCCATGGATTCTGCTTTTGTTTTTAACCTATACTTGGTTGTTCTTGTCCTGTTTTAACAAGTACTGTATTTTAGTTGTTTTTAAGGGCATGTTTGTTAATCACCTTGGGATATATATGTGGAAGGCATTTCACACATGAATGAATAACAATACATGAAATGTGAGTTACTTTGGATAACCTGCCCCACCCAGTTCCTGTACCGCCCCCAGTGAAACAAGAAGGAAAAACATGTTTTTTTGTAGGCTTAGGTTCTTAACTTGCTTTTCTTGCTTTCCCTTATTCCCCATTCAGTTTTTTCCTGCTTTATCCCAGTGTGTGCCATTGCCATGCATAGCTTATATAAATACCTTTTTGTCTGTACTTGTAAAAGCAAATCTGAGCAGTGATTTTTTGCTGCTCCATGAGTTAATGTTTTTCACTTCATTTATAACCTGTGGACCTTTCCATCTTACTGCGATGACTTCAGAAGAGAAGAGCAGTTTGACTCTTTCATGGTTCTGTAGTGGTCTAGCTTGCTTTTTAAATTGCTCCGTGTCCAACAGAATTTACCTTCTGCCTCTCCAAATACCGTGAAAGGAAAACTTCCTCCAGAGTGCAAGACTCAAGACAATGGTGTTTTGTTTTCAACATTTCTACCTTGCCGAGTTTAAGGAACTGCTCAGTATTGCAGCTGATTTTTGGTGGGAATGTTTGAGTTGAGCGCTCAGTTTACATGGAGCACTGGGCAGGCCAGTTAGACATTGCTCCAGAATGTTTCTGATACTCTCTGCAGCTTTACACTGTATCTGAGAATTGGAAATAAAGGACAAGATGATTTTCAGATAGGGGCAGCCAAGGTTCTCCTGATCTTTTCACTGAAAAATACCCAATAGCTTCTAGGGAACACAGAACACGGTTTGAAAATCATTGCTCTGTGGTAGATTTAACTTCCTTTTAAAAATTCGGGAGGGGGCACACACTTGCAGTCAGCCAAGGGAAACCTTTCAAATAAAGATGCAAAACAAGAAATGTGGATGTCACTGCACATGTATCCTTATTTTCTAGTCTTTGGCATGTTTTTGCCATTGCAATTTTTTTAAAAAAATGCTTTTGAATTCCAATGCCAACTCTTTCTAAACAATTCAACAATAGTAAGTTGCTTCTGGGGTGGCAGGTGGTTTGAGAATAGCGCATCCCCTTTAAACTGCTGAGAATCATTTTTGACCTTCCCATTAAGGGTATATATCTGAACAGTAGGACTGTTTGCATGAGGGTTAGTTTCGTATGATTAAAATGGTAGTTCTGAAAAGCAAGAAGAGTACTTTGCCATATTGGAAGCACGGTGCAATGTCAGGGACACAATCCCACTTCTTGAGCTCGCACCAGGAACCAAGTGACCAGGTTTTCTGCTAAGGCCAGCTATAATCGGTGAATCCCTGAGAAAGGCCATTCTAACGTGACTGCTGGCCATAGTTTTTTGTAATAAAACATGTTTTAACTTTTTTAAAAAATGCTGCCCTGTTAATTGAGCAATCCACAGATCGCTGCAGCCCTTCTGAGTAATCAGGTTATTTTCTTAGTTTTCTGTTATATGCCAGCACTTCGGTTTTATTGTTTGGCTTCCTCTTTTATGGTGGATTACTAAGTCGGTCTGCAGGTTGACACTTGATTTGCAACCTGAGAGCTGTAAGTGAATTCAAGGCTGATGGGAAGCTGGCACAAATGAATGCGTTTTCGTGTCTCCTGCGTGTATGTTTTTCATCTCCTATTGGAGTTAAAAGTGATATTCTCCTGCCATTGTGGATGAGATCGCTTCTCAGCCATTGGAGAGTGAACTAAATGGCAGAGATAATAAATATTGAATAACACGGCTGAAACTTCCTGCTGTTGAGGTGTGAACAAAATTAGTATTATTTTAAAAAACAGTGTTTTCGGAGATTTGTGACAAGTTCTAGGTGCTAACCATGATCCCTGTGCTGCCTCACTAATATCTATGACAAGCGCTTGTGTATTCAGTGTTGGTGTGGTATATTAAATAAGGACCATGCAAGTTGCATGTAAATGGCCAAAACCATTCTCTAAGCCCCCAAAGCCACTTTTGGATGAAGGAAGTGGGCGGGAAAGGGTTCTTGCCATTCACCTGGCAGTTGCTTCTCCACCTTTACCAAGGCTCCAACAGAACTCTTTGAATGTTGTGAAGGGATGATTTGGAGCAGAGAAAGGACAAGTAAGAGCAGGTTTAAGTACCTCCTGCTTCCCCTGATTCTCCATTCTAAATCCACACCACCCAAAGCAGCTCTTTTTTAAAAAAAAATAAAAGGGCCAGGTTAAACATGCTTGAAAGGAACAAGTGTTTAGCCCCAAAGAACAGGAGTGAGCAAATCTCTGAACCCTGAACTCTGGAGCCATTATTTTCTCAGCAGCACCTGCAATGTATGGATAAGGATACTGACCATCCTTACAATGGGGTAGTGAAATACATTCCCAAATACAGGTGCCTCTCCGCTTACAGACTTAAACTCACTGTACTATGTAGTTCACTGGAATTATATAGTGGTGAACTCCTACTTGATGCTTAACTTTCAAAGCTTTTTTTTAAATACCATGCTCAGTCTGTTGGGTCTAGTTTAAGGCTTTGCCCTTTCATCCTTGTTTACAATTTCAGATGTTTGATGCTGGGGAGTATTTTGGGATAATGCAAGTGGAGGAGGTGGAAGAGGAAGATGACGGCGACGAAGAACTTGAGGGAGAACTGAAAAAGAATTCAAATCCTGGAAATGAACTCTGCTACAAAGTGATAGTGACAAACGAAATGGGACTTCAGGCGGCAAATTCTAACAGGTGAGTCATTATTCTGAAGCCGACCTGAATGTTGTGTTGCAGGGTGCCCTTATGCTCATGAGCTTTACAAAGTATGAGAAGATAGGTCCCTGCCCTGAAGGGCTTACAATATATGCCAGGCATAGGCAAACTCGACCCTCCAGATGTTTTAGGACTACAACTCCCATCATCCCTGACCACTGGTCCTGCTAGCTAGGGATGGTGGGAGTTGTAGTCCCAAAACATCTGGAGGGCCGAGTTTGCCTGTGCCTGATATATGCAATCCTTGGAGCAACACAAGCAAGACAGCAGAGCAAGAAGAGGCAACAGGTAGATCGTGCAGTTATTTAGTTACGTGTGCTTGGAGTTAGTTACAATATGGGGGATTCTGGGATGGTTCTGAAGGATCTACGGAGAAGGTCGGTTTTGAGGAGAGATTTGATGGAAGAAAAAGAGGTGCCTTGGGGTATTCTGGAAGGCAGTTCCAAGCATATGTAGCAGGAAGGGAGAAAGGAGAGAGGTTGTTTTTGGGAAGCAAAAGGGCACAGATAAGGCTATATTGGGATACAAGAGGCCATGGAGGGTTTTGAAGGTAAATATAAGACGCCTGTCAGGATCCGGCAGCAGACAGGAGAGTTATGGATGAATGTTGCATGGCAAGGTGGAATGGGAGAGGGGGGAGGTGGCAGTAGTTGCAGTAAGAGGTGACCATGGCGTCAGCAGTTTTAATTCGGACTGTTATTAGGGCAGAGTTTTAGAATGCCTTGTCTATCGCCATCATCATGAACTGCCTGCATCATCATGTGTGCCTGTGTACTGTGTTTTGCTCTTCACCTGGCCTGTCTTGCCTTCAAAGCATTTTCCTCATTGACCATGCCTGGACATACCGCGTTGAACATGCCCACCAGCAGCTTCTGCAGGTCCCTGGTCTGCTTCACAGAATGGCCAACCTGATGGGAATAGACTTCCATGGAGAAGTGCCGGATGAGAGAGCTGTCGCTCAGGTCTTGGAGGAAATGTGGAAATACAACCAGACCTATCAGCTGTCACATGGGGTATGGCCGTAGTAGGAAAGCTGAAACTCTCACGGGGGTCTAGCTGCAAAATTAAGAGATTGTGAAGAACAAGCTTTTAAAAGCATTTCCCGGGTGCAAATGAATGATACTTGACATCACAGGCACAGATTTAGCACTTTCTGCTTCTGCTTAATTTGCTGAAACGGAGAACTAGTTGGGTATCATCTGCTTATTAAAGATATCGCACCCCAAACCTCTGAACAACCTCACTCAGCCTTTCATGTAGATATAAATAACATGGGGCAACACCAGAGCCTGTGAGACTCCGTAGCGTAACTGCCAAGGAGTCGAGCAGCAGTCCTGCAGAAACACCCCTGAAGTCAGATGTTACAGTCATTTTTATAACACATGACTGAGTTTGTTCTTCTTGTGCAGACTGCAGAGGAGAAGGTCCCTGTCTGGTACATTATGGATGAATTTGGGTCCCGAATCCAGCATTCAGATGAGCCCACTTTTGCAACAGCCCCCTTATTTTACATGCGGCAACAAATTGCTTATACGGTTCTCTGGCCCTTAAGGGACCTTGAGACCGGAGGTAAGTGTATCTGTGCACTAGGTGTGCTATCTGGGTAAGTCAGTGTTCTCTTTGCCTATAAGACTTCCGTGCAAGACGCTTCTGCGTTGTTGTTTTTTAAGGGCAGAGGGTGATGAAAAGGATGCGGCGACTGTGCCAAATCCTGAGCTTCCCCATGGACCACTTATCGGTGCAGCTACCCAACTCTCAGTTTCGTAACATTACCATGACTTCAGGTGACCCAACTTCAAAGGAACTTCAAGCTGGGTTACGGAAGAAGATCCCTGCCAAAAATGGGACTCGTAGGCTCCCTTTTGGAAGGGAGCTGCTTTTCTTGCGGAGCTGCTGATTGGGAACTCCCTCTTGAAACAATCCATCTTGTCCACAATCTGCAAAGTCTGAAACAAAAACAACATTTTTGGCAATACATTCATTTTTATAGCGGCAATTCGACCCAGCAAGGAAAGCTTCAATTTTGACCAAATTTCTAGATCCTTTTTGATTTCTGACCAACATTTTTCATAGTTATCTTTAAATAAATTCAGGTTTTTAGCCGTCATGTTAACCCCTAGGTATTTCACCTTTTTAACCACATTTAGCCCTGTCTCCTTCTGAAACCTTTCTTTTTCCATAGTTGTCAAGTTTTTCCCCAAAACCTTAGTTTTTTGTTTATTTAGCTTAAATCCCGCCACCCGACCAAATTCTTGTATCAGTTCTAGAACTCTTTTCGTACTAGATTCTGGCTCCTGTAGTGTCAAAACCAGGTCATCTGCAAAGGCCTTAAGTTTGTATTGTTTAGCTCCGACCTGGATTCCTTCAATCAACCGGTCCCTTCTGATCATGTTCAAGAGCACCTCCAGGACCGAAATAAATAACAATGGAGAGATAGGGCAACCCTGTCGTGTTCCTTTCTCAATTTTAAACTCTTCTGACACCACATTATTAACTATCAATTTTGCCTTTTGTTCTGAATAGATTGCATCTATACCATTTTCAAACTCCCGTCCCACTCCCATCCCTTTAAGATTTTTCTTCATAAAATTCCAAGAAATATTGTCAAAGGCCTTCTCCGCATCAATAAAGATCAACGCTGCTTTTGTATTAGTATTCATTTGCAATAGTTCCAAAATGTCAATAATGTTCCTTGTGTTATCAGACAAATGTCTGCCTGGGAGAAAGCCTGCCTGATCTTTATGAATCACTTCATTTAGCACTTTTTTTAATCTATTTGCTAAAATATCTGCAAAGATTTTGTAATCCACATTTAGAAGGGAAATGGGACAGTAGTTCTTAAGTTGTGTCTTTTCAGTTTCAGATTTAGGTATAAGTGTGATGAAAGCTTCTTTCCACGACTCCAGTGCCTTCTTCCCCTCCATAATCTCGTTACAGACCTCCTTCAGTGGTTGAATCAAGTAGTCTTTCAAAGTCTTATAGTACTTGGAGGTTAGCCCATCCGGCCCTGGAGATTTGCCCAATTGCATGTTCTGAATGGCACCTTCAATCTCTTGTTCTGTTATTTTATAATTCAATATTGTCTTATTTTCTTGAGATAGTTTTGGTAATCCGTTGTTTCTTAAAAATTGATCTATCTCAGTCTCATTTTTTTGTTTGTTTTAAATGTATGGAAATTTTCTGCAATTTTTATTAATCTCCGTTTATGCATAGCTATTGCATATTCATATCAATGACACTGAGTCGATAACAGGTGTACAAAAAATACCTACAACTTTTCATTTTCTTACAGAGGAAGTGACCCGTGACTTTGCCTATGGGGAAACTGATCGCTTAATCAGGAGGTGCCGGCTGTTGCCATGGCTACCCAATGATGTTTTGGAGATCAACTCTGTTACTGCAGAGCCATCAGATGATCACTACCAGGTACAATTTTTTATCTTCAACCGGATTGGTTTGTTACAGATAACTACTGTAACTTGCTATCGGTATCAACTATTTATGCACTTATCTGTTATACACATAGGCTCCATTACTACTCACCAGAAGTAAAATTAAAATACTGGGGACTAAGGCCAGTCTCCTGACCATAGTTATATCGGCCATGAAAGGGGAGCAGGAAAAAACTTAAACACGTAGCAGAGATTCAGAAAAATAGACCAGAGGCAATTGTACTTCATCCATCAGAGCTTTTACTTGCTACTGAAGCCAAATGAGCATAATGGTCACAAATCCAGAATATAAGAAATCCAGTTGCAGCACTTACAATAAAACTTACAAACTTATAATAAGACTAAACCTTAACACTAGGTAAAGGTAAAGGTACCCCTGCCCGTACGGGCCAGTCTTGACAGACTCTAGGGTTGTGTGCTCATCTCACTCTATAGGCTGGGAGCCAGCGCTGTCCGCAGACACTTCCGGGTCACGTGGCCAGCGTGACAAAGCTGCTCTGGTGAGCCAGCGCAGCACACGGAACGCCGTTTACCTTCCCGCTAGTAAGCGGTCCCTATTTATCTACTTGCACCCGGGGGTGCTTTCAAACTGCTAGGTTGGCAGGCGCTGGGACCGAATGATGGGAGCGCACCCCGCCGCGGGGATTCGAACCGCCGACCATGCGATCGGCAAGTCCTAGGCACTGAGCTTTTACCCACAGCGCCACCCGCGTCCCTAACCTTAACACTAGCATACAAAAAACAGAACACCAGAACAAAGAGAGATAAAGAGAGAGAGACCCAGGCTCCTCCTGGCCAGATTATTATAGGCAGCACGACCTTGACAGAAAGGATAACAAAGCCAGCTTAAACCAGCTGTACTCAGCTTCCCAGCAGAAATAACCCAGACAGAAACCTCCTTCCTGTTTCTTTCACATAGAAAGAAAACTTTCTTTCACAAAGAGAAGAAACCTTCTATATAACCCTCTTGAACTAATCAGAACAGGAAAGGTCTCTACACATCAGATCAATACTTTCTGTACTAAGAAATGCAAACTGACAAGTTAGGAGGTCACACATCCCCTTCTTCACGGACTTATATGACGTAGCATTATGCAGGCGTGCGGTTTGTTTGCATCTGTTCTTAAATTTGTTCTAGATATTTTATTGCCCTGTGTTGTTTTTAGATCCCTTTTAATACTTCGAATGTGTTTTTATTTTATTTTTAGTGTGTGTGTTTTTAAGTACAGAGGTGTTTGCCTTCTTGTCTCTTTTAAAAGAAAGAAGGCGGGTGGTAAATTTAATAAAGGAATAATAAATAAATTGCATCTCCACTGGTGCTAATCTAGTTGTGTACGTTGTTGTGCCATACTCAGTGCAAACTACAGAAGGGAGAGGGTTTGCAGAACACTCACTCTCCCAACCATTGTTCGGAGACCGCTAGCATTATAGGTGTAAAAGCTTTATAGGTTCAGGAAAACGCTGGGGGAAAATAACTGCTGGGATGATATACTTCAGACAGCTGGTGTAGGATTGCATTTGTGTGTTGACTCCACACACAACGTCCTCAGTGCTCATTGAAAACTAGCGCAGGTCTGAGAGAATGTCTGGTTTAGTATTCATTCTTTATTCTGCTAGTTATCCATGCGCAGGGAGACATTTACATGAGAAAGCATTTAAATGTGTGGTTTCCCTACTTGGACCAATCCCAGAAGGGTTCTGAAGTTGTTACTGACTAATTGTTATTTAATACTCAGCATTTAAATCACAAAATGCTGACGTCCTTTCTCCCTAGGACTGGGGTGAGGCACCTGTGGCCCCCCAGAGTGGTTGAGCTTCAGCTTCCATCAGCCGCAAACACAAGAGTTGGGGATGACAGATGTTCAGCAACATCTGGAGGGCCGCAGGTTCACCACCCCAGTATTCCTGCCATAGAGGGTGCCTAGATTTATTATAATAAATCAAGCTCATGTTAGTAGCTTCGAGAACACTGTCCAACCATCTCGTCCTCTGTTGTCCCATTCTCCTTGTGCCCTCCATCTTTCCCAACATCAGGGTCTTTTCCAGGGAGTCTTCTCTTCTCATGAGGTGGCCAAAGTATTGGAGCCTCAGCTTCAGGATCTGTCCTTCCAGTGAGCACTCAGGGCTGATTTCCTTCAGAATGGATAGGTTTGATCTTCTTACAGTCCATGGGACTCTCAAGTGTCTCCTCCAGCACCAAACTGCTAAATAATCCAAGCAAAATCTGTCTGACAGGTTTTTGTACAGCTTGATAGAGTTGGAAGAGAGTGAATTGAGTGAGAGCAGAACTAGATGAACAAGGAATTTAACTGAGGTGTTATGTCAAAATTGATCTTTAATTGGGTTTTCTGACTTCTGCGCTTTGCTGCATTTCAGTGTAGGACTTACCTTCTGAGTCAACACATATATGTGAGAATCAGCCTGCAAATTGTCCTCACCACAATTGAAACTGTTGTGTCTTCTACAGTATAAATTATCTTCATAACACTGGTGTTTTCTGTTTTAGGCCATCTTAAGTGAGAACAAGGAGACGCTTCCTATTCCAATAAAGCTTCCTGTTTATGACAAAAACAAAATCTTCAAGTACGTATTTCCAAATGGTGTGTTTTGCAACAAACGTATGACTTCTGTGAGTGGTTTTCCAGCAGTGGAGAGCTAGCTCCATTTATTGCATACTGTGACATTTAGCCCTGGATTCTGCTGCCTATATAGGAGAAGTTCAATGTGATGCAGAAAAGAGAGGAATAATGTTGCTTTCAAATAATTGTAGTGGATGAGTTTGTGTAAAATCGTAGAGATTATAGGTTGTTAATGTGAATCTTCATGTCCAACCCTGGGGAGAATAATAACAAGAAGGTAATGCATTTTAAAGAGAGGCTATATCAGTAAGGAATACTGTACTAGCAAGAGAACCATTTTAATTCTTGCAGTAAAAACAAGGGAGAAGATGAGTCACTGCAGAGAAAGGAAAACATTACTAAGCCTGCAAAGTTCGGTGTGTTTGTTCTGCAGGAGGGTTGCCAATATTTTGCTTCCTAGTTAACTGAAAAAACAGCAACAATGAGAGAGCAGGTTTTTTGAATACACAACTATGGGTGTTTGCTGCTAAGTAGAAATATAGTATGTTTGGATAGTGGCCTAGCAAGCCGCTGTTGTAGCATGCCAGAAGGTCTTTTTCCTTCACTCTGTTTGGAAATCTGTATTCCCTATTCACAGCTGTTAAGTGGTATGTGCTAGGTTGAGTTAATGCAAATCCATCTCTCTCCTCTCCATCACACAGGCATTCTTGTACATTTTGAGGAAAAAAGTGTGTTTGCCTATATGCATGTGTGTTTTTCAAAGACTGAGTACATAGGTTTTTAGTTTTTAATGGAAATATTTTTATAGAGGCATGACTGTATTCTTCTAAATAGACTAGAGACCTATTTGCACATTGCACTAAGTCATAATTTATTTTCAACAATGGCATTTTATTTTATGTTATTTTATTTATATACCACCCTTCATCAAAGGATCCCTAGCGCTTCACAGAATAAAATGCAAGATAAAACACAAGTAAATAATTAAACCAAAACAACAAAAACAACCCACCCCCCCACAGGTACATTTGTGAACATGCTTCCCAGGCCCTTGGGCAGCTTCCACCGCCCCCATGGTTTGTCATATTGTCCAAAGTTAAGTTTGTTTGTTTGTTTGTTTGTTTGTTTGTTTGTTTGTAACAAACCCCAAGAGGGGAAACAGAAATAGGCCATGGTTTCTTATTGTGCTATAAGGAACACTTGGGGGACAACACATTCATGGTGAAGTCATGTTTAAAACAAACTATTGCTTAACATGACAGCCACACTAGTTTACTGTTTTGGCTAAGAGCAAGTAGAAAATCTAGTGAACTTTCCTTGTTTTGATGATGTGATATTGTGAGCAATGTGATCTCATGTTAAATTTCCAGTAACATATTTCTGCTATTCGATGAAGGTGGTACTTATATCTTACTGGGGCCTCAATTCTTGGTTCCAAACTCAGCGATTCCAAAAGTGACTTTTAGGTTTATTTAAATAAGCAGCTACCTTTTGGATAAGAATTTTTTTGAACGGTATTATCTAGGTACAACTGGCAGGTGTTGTTGCTTTCATATCATCCCAGCACATATTATGCTCCTACTTTTTAAAATTGGTTTAACATCTTGCCTAATAAAGAGTTCTGGGGCACACGAAAGCTTGCTCGCTCTTTTGTGACATTTTGGTTAGTCTCTACCCTTTACTGTGGGTTTTGCATCCAGGTAGGGTAATGGTGAATTTTGAAATCGTGTTTGTGTATGTGTGTGTATGTATGTATGTATGTATGTATGTATGTATATGTATGGATACTGGTGATTTTTTATTGCTGTTTTAAATTGATAGTGTTGTGCATTTGATTCTCATAATGATAAAGGTTGGCATATACAGTGGTGCCCCGCAAGACGAACGCCTCGCAAGACGGAAAACCCGCTAGACAAAAGGGTTTTCCATTTTGGGGGCGCTTTGCAAAACGAATTTCCCTATGGGCTTCCTTCGCAAGACGAAAGCCCATAGGGAAATCTCCGGGACAGCGGGGAAGCGCAGCGCGTCTTCCCCGCTGTCCTCGGACCTCCTCCGAAGCCTGGCGGCGGGGCGGAGAGACCTCCTCCCGCCACCAGCCTTCGTTTCTCCGCTATCCCGGACGGCTTTTGAAGGCAGGCGGGGGGGGGGAGCAAAGACTTTTGCCCCCCGCCGGCCTTCAGAAGAGGTCCAGGACCTCTTCTGAAGGCCGGCGGGGGGCAAAAGTCTTTGCTCCCCCCTGCCTGCCTTCCCGGGGGCTTTTAAATCGCCCCGGACAGCGGAGAAGTCCTCCGCTGTCCGGGGTTTTTTTAAAATGCTGGGGGTGGGAAGAAAAGCCCTTGTTCCCCCCCCCCAGCCTTCAGAAGAGGTCGGGGGACAGACTGTCCCCGGACCTGGTCTGAAGTCGGTTTCCATAGGAACGCATTGATTGATTTTCAATGCATTCCTATGGGAAACCGTGCTTCGCAAGACGAAAAACTCGCAAGAAGAAAAAACTTGTGGAACGAATTAATTTCGTCTTGCGAGGCACTACTGTAGATGTGTCAATAAATATGTTTCTATAATTGTCTAGAAAAGACAGGAATGTGTGGCTTGGGTTGCAGGATGTTTGGGGGCTGAAAAGTCTCACAAGTGTGGCGCTTTCCCTAGTGCCAAAGCAATACTTCTCAGGAACTTCAACTGCGCTATTTATTAGAGTCTCCATATGCCTCCCTCCTGAGAGCTTCTTTCATATATTTTCTTCCTCCCCCCCCCCTTTTTTTTTAAACCAGAGTTTACACAGACCTCCAACAGGTCCTTCAGAATCTGACTCACCCCCGTTTTGAATTTACGGACTCTGAGCAAGAAGCTGACATTCTCTACAACTTCTCTCACTTCAAAGATTTCAGGTTACACAGCTATTTCCCTGCAAGTAACAATTTTTCTTACCTGTTCAATATGCGTATATTCGGCTGCGCAGCTCTCTGTTTTTAAATGCATTCCTTGTCTTGTAGGAAACTGAGTGAGGAAAGGCCTCATGTGATGCTGAATCAGTTTCCTTGCGAGAACCTCTTGACCGTGAAGGATTGTCTGGCATCCATCTCAAGGCGCATTGGGGGCTCAGAGGGGCCAAAATGGCTGCCCCGCACCTTTAATCTTCATACAGAATTACCACAGTTCATCAGTTACTTTAAGCAGCGCGAAAGGAGGTGAGTCCAGCTCGCTTCTTGCACAGAAATAACAATTTGCATCTGTAGTCAGTATCCCTAATTTTATGTGCCAAGATAAAGTGCAATAGTGGCTGAAATAGTGGAAACTATAGTGGAATCCCAAGGGTGGCGCTGTGGGTTAGACCACAGAGCCTAGGGCTTGCCAATCAGAAGGTCGGCGGTTCAGATCCCTGAGACGGGGTGAGCTCCCGTTGTTTGGTCCCAGCTCCTGCCAACCTAGCAGTTCGAAAGCACAAAGTGCAAGTAGATAAATAGGTACTGCTCTGGCAGGTGTCCTTGCCGCGGGATCACATCTATCCAGTGCTTTACCAACTGCACTGGCTCCCAGTGGAGTATAGGGTCAGGTTTAAGGTGCTGATTTTGACCTTTAAAGCCCTATGCGGCCTAGGACCCACGTACCTACGGGACCGCCTCTCTTGGTATGCCCCACGGAGGGCCTTAAGGTCCACAAATAACAACACTTTGGAGGTCCCGAGCCTCAAGGAGGTTAGATTGGTTTCAACTAGGGCCAGGGCCTTTTCAGCACTGGCCCCGATCTGGTGGAACGCTCTGTCACAAGAGACTAGGGCCCTGTGGGACTTGACATCTTTCCGCAGGGCCTGCAAGACAGAGCTATTCCGCCTGGTCTTTGGTTTGGACTCAGTCCGACCCTTATGTTTCCCTCCCCTTAGGGTCTTGATTTATCAACTATTTTAAAATGAGGTTGCACTTTAAATTGCATTTTAACCTGTATTTTTTAAAAAATAAATTCCTATTATGTTTTTATGTGATTTTATTGGTGTTAGCTGCCCTGAGCTCTGGCTGGGGAGGGCGGGGTATAAATAAAATTTATTATTAGTAGTAGTAGTAGTAACCAGCATTTCTGTGCGCTGCTCTGGTTCGCTAGAAGCAGCTTAGTCATGCTGGCCACATGACCAGTACCAGCTGGCTCCCTCGGCCACTAAAGTGAGATGAGCGCCGCAACCCCAGAGTTGGTCACGACTGGACCTAATGGTCAGGGGTCCCTTTACCTTTACCTTTACCTTTATAGTGGAATTCTACCCTCTTTGTCTGCTCTGGCTCTCTGGGTCACCCCTGTGGGAATCACGTAACTGGGGGTGAGGGAGAAGTAAGAGGTGGAATGAAACCACCTCCACCCATTGCTTTGCTCTGGCCTCATCTGTTGCTGGCATGCAGATCCACCCTCAAAGTAAAGGTAAAGGTACCCCTGCCCGTACGGGCCAGTCTTGACAGACTCTAGGGTTGTGCGCCCATCTCACTCAAGAGGCCGGGGGCCAGCACTGTCCGGAGACACTTCCGGGTCACGTGGCCAGCGTGACAAAGCTGCATCTGGCGAGCCAGCGCAGCACACGGAAACGCCGTTTACCTTCCCGCCAGTAAGCGGTCCCTATTTATCTACTTGCACCCGGGGGTGCTTTCGAACTGCTAGGTTGGCAGGTGCTGGGACCGAACAACGGGAGCGCACCCTGCCGCGGGGATTCGAACCGCCGACCTTTCAATCGGCAAGCCCTAGGCGCTGAGGCTTTTACCCACAGCGCCACCCGCGTCCCACACCCTCAAAGTAATGTGGCACCAGAAAGGGAAAAGTGACCTTCCCTTCGTACTCCTGAACGAAAGCTTTTAGTACTTAGTTACTTGAGAGGGCCAGTTTTAATTAGGGAGAACAACTTTTAATTGCTGGCTCTAAGAGTAGAGGAGTGTCCTGTAATGGAAAGGTGGCTGCCTTTTCCTAACCATGAGTGGTAGCCTTTATGTTTGCATTGTGATTAATACTTCTTCGGTATCTCTAAAAACAAAACAAAAAACCCTAACCTGAGAAACACATAAATTTTGGCAAGGTGTAGATGTATCTCAGTTCAGCTTGTTTGTTAAAAGGGTGGTGGCTGAAAACTTCTAATTGATTTGATCAGTATTGTTTTTATAGTTACTTACTTTAATGGCCTCACATTCTCTGTATGATGTATAGTAAAAAGCAAGAGGAGTAGGTGGCGCTGCGGTCTAAATCACTGAGCCTCTTGGCTTGCCGATCAGAAGGCTGGCAGTTTGAATCCACGCAACAGGGTGAGCTCCCGTTGCTCTGTCTCAGCTTCTGCCGTCCTAGCAGTTCAAAAGCAAACCAGTGCGAGTAGGTAGTGCTGTGGTGCGAAGGTAAACGGCGTTTCTGTGCGCTCTGGCACTCGTCATGGTCCTCCGTGCGCCAGAAGTGGTTTAGTCATGCTGACTACATGACCCGGAAAGCTGTCTGTGGACCAACAGTAAGAAGTTAAACAGCACTGTTATTTTATTTATTTCTGTGCTCAAATTCACCTAACACAGGGAGAATTAAATCAGATGATAGTCTCAGTTTAAACCAATATAATATAATCATTGGGTGTAAAGAGGGCTGCCTAACTTGTGGTCCACACAGCCCACCTGCTATGCCTGTTGCATAGCTTGATGAGCCCATTTCTGTTGGGCATCTTTCATCCATTTGTGCTTTGTGCCTCTTCCGTTGGGCATCTCTTGATCAAAGAGGAAATGAGGAGGACTAAGCAGAACATGGATTTGTCTTGGTGAATCACAAGTGGTGCAGCCCAGGGTAGAGTATTCTTGCCTGGGAATGTTTGCATTCAAACATGCAATGGACAAACGCCTGCTCTTTCCTTCCTTCCTTCCTTGGGCCCACTGTAGGGAAGAGGACAACCACTGGATATGCAAACCGTGGAACTTGGCCAGGAGCCTGGACACCCACATCACAAAGAGTCTTAACAACATCATCAGGCAGAGAGAGAGCATCCCTAAGGTCAGAGCAAAATGGGTCTTTGCAGCATAGCTTCTTATTCCCTGGAGCATCTCACTGTCGTTTTCCTTTTACATTTAAAAAGGTTCTCGATGTCTTTGCTGTGACGCGATCTTCGTTGTTCATGTTAAACTTGCATACAATGTTTAGCAATGTTTAGCAGTGGTCATTGCATTACAACATTTGAAGTGTTTTTTCCAGTGGCTTCTTTCAGCCCATATGTCTGTACATTTTTGACGGTAATAAACATTGGATAATTGCCACTTTAGGCCTTAGCTACCACACTGTTTTCTGAGAAGTAAGATACCACTTAGGTATAAACATCAAGAAGTGTTTTGCTCCCTCTTCCTAGACTGGTTATTCAGTTTACAGCATTAAATTTTTAATGCACACCTTTTTCAACTCAAGTATCTAAGTACCCTTTTGCAGCCCAAGGCAACCAGGTAATCTGACATCAAATTGTTTTCATAATTTCTGGTGATACTTGGTGATATATTCGGTTTGTTCCTTAGAATCATAAGTTCTTTTTAAGTGCAGTGCAAAAAAATCACTTTTGAGTCAAAACTACATGAAATTCTAGCATAGAATCATAGAATTGTAGAGTTGGAAGGCCCCCCAGGACCATACAGTCCCACCTCCTGCAAGGTAGGAATCACAAGAATCCATGGCAGATGGCCATCCAACTTCTGCTTGAAAAACTCCAAGGAAGGAGAGTCTCCCACCTCCCGAGGGAGACTGTTCCACTGTTGAACAGCTCTTGCTGTCAGAAAGTTCTTCCTGATCTTCAGTCAGAATCTACTTTCTTGTAACTTGAAGCCATTGGTTCGAGTCCTACCCTCCGGAGCAGGAGAATACAAGTTTTCTCCATCTTCCATTTGACAGCCCTTTGGATATTTGAAGATGGCTATGATACCTCATCTCAGTCTCCTCTCTTCCAGGCTAAACATACCCATTTCCCTCAACTGTTCCTCATAAGGCTTGGTTTCCAGATGCTTTGCTTGCTTTGATAAAAGCAGAACAACAGCTTAAAGGAAAACAAAACTGAAAAAAGGAGAGCACATTCTTGTTTTTATTTATAAGCCATCTGTGCCTGAAAAGAGACAGGTCTACATTTGGCAGCTTCATTGTGAGGTGGGGAGATTGGATACTCTCACTGTTGTGTGTGCAGCACCTTCACTTTGCTTTTAGTGGTTGATCTCACAATTATTCTTAATCGTGTTGCAGCTTTTTACACGGCTTGTAATTGTAAGCTGCTTTGAGGGCCCAACATTGGCCAGAAGGAGAGGTACAAATATTTGAAGGTACAAAGTTGAAATTGTCTGACCTGGGGTTTCTTATTCTTCTGTCTTCAGGTGGTATCCAAGTACATTGAGAACCCAGTGTTGTTCTTTCTTGAAGATGTGGGATTAGTTAAATTTGACATCCGTTACATTGTGTTGTTGCGATCAGTTAAGCCACTCCGACTGTATGTTTATGATGTGTTTTGGCTACGGTTCTCAAATAGGTAAGAAGGCAGCTTCTACCACGCATTGAGAAGGGTTGGACTTGAGGCATTGCTGAATTTTGTGTAGAATGAATGTTGTATTTCATCCATTTTTCCTTTTCAGAGCATTTTCACTTGATGACTTGGATGATTATGAGAAGCATTTTACGGTCATGAACTATGCTTCTGGAGTCTCGTTAAAACAGGTGAGTAAATTATACAGGAAAAGGAGAGCTTGGTGGACCAGATGGTGTGATGGGTTGAAATGTGGCCCACCAGCCCCTGACTCCCTTTAGCCCAGTGGCTACATGGTTGTTTGACACCCTGGGCTTCTTGGGGAATTAAGGGTGGGATAGAATTGTAATAAACAACAAATTACAGTTGTACCTTGGATCCAGAACGCCTTGGTACTTGTCGGTTTTGGCTCCTGAACACCGTAACCCCGGAAGTGAGTGTTCCAGTTTGCGGATGTTCTTTGGAAGCTGAACATCTGATGCAGCTTCCGATTCCGTGCAGGAAGCGCCTGCAGCCAATCGGAAGCTGCACCTTGGTTGTCAAACGTTTTCAGAAGTCGAATGGACTTCCGGAACGGATTCCGGTCAACAACCAAAGTATGACTGTAATGATAAATTTGAAGCCACCTTCTACAACAACCCTACCAAAGCTAACTAAACACATATGAATTTTTTTGGGGGGGGGGCACCTGGAAACTCCCATATGCTGCCTGGAGCAAATGCAGGATTATAAACGCAATACCCGGCCACTGCAACTGCACCCATGATGCAGCGGCGAGGGCTCAGGTGAAGCCGTGGTGAGGCCGGTAGTGGCACAATGACAGGGCGGATCTGGCACCTGAGGCAAATCACTTCGCCCTTCTTCATGCAAGCACCAGCCTTGATTATCACCTATTTAACGGAGCCTTCTGTGAGCCTCCATGTTTCCAGGGAAGGGATTTCCAAATCCCATCAGCTTGACAAGAGCCTATATTGTTGGAGTGCAGGTTCCCCAGCTCTGGAGTTCACCCTCCGCCTTCTGAGGCTGCCAGTTTCCCTTGGAGACTTAAGTTTTATGGGCTCTTACGACAAGAGTATTCAGCATGGGGTGTGGGAGAGAAAGCAGCCTTCAAATATGGGACGTAAAATTGCAAGAACTGGATCCTAACTTGCAGAGGTGTTGTAAGGAGGACAGAGGTGAAAATTGGTAAAGTTTCGTGATCATGCTTAAAAGAATACCTTGATAACCAAATGGTCTCTTCTTTTTCAGATCCACTATGATGAATTTATCCCTCTCTTTGAGAAACAGTATCCTGAGCATTCTTGGAAATCTGTGCAAGTAAGGCACCTGTGATTCAGTAATTTAATTTTTTTAATTAAAAAATTACCAGAGCTTCATTTTTCTGCCATAGATTGCTTTATTATCATGATTATGTCTCTCACACATAGGTCATTACTCCATAAAATGGGCCACAGGTGGTTCTAATTATACGTACTGGGATTATTTCCCCCCTGTGGCTTCAGTAGTGGTTCAAGATTTCACATGGTTGCATCCTGTGTCTAGTGCTAATTTGGCAGGAATAGTCATCAGTAAGGTTGCTTAGACCAGTGTTTCCCAACCGGTGTTCCGCGGCACACTAGTGTGCCGCGAGATGTTGCCTGGTGTGCCGCTCCGGCGGCTCCTCTGCGGCGGCGGCTACAGCGGCAACCTCGGGCGGCTCCTGAGGCGGCGAAGGCGGCCTCAGCGGCCGGAGGCGAAGACGGTTGTGGCTGCTCCCGACGCTCACCAGCGGCCTCCTCTTCCTCGCCGCTGCTGCTTCGCGGCTTCTCCTCCGCCTCCTCCTTCTCGCCGCCGCCGCCGCCGCCTTTTTCGGGCTCGGGCTCCTTCTTCCCCTCAGGCTCCTCCGCGGAAGGCCCGTCCGGCAGCTCGGCCTCCGAGTCGCCGCTGCTGCTGCCGCCGCCGCCTCTTTCTCCTCCGCTACCGCCGCCGGGCTCAACTCCTCCTCCTCCGGGCCCCTCGTCCTGGGCGGGCAGAGCGGTGGGGGTCTCGGCGGCCGCCGGGCTCTCCTGGGTCTCCTGCATGGGGGGCTACGCGGCCTTCCCGCTCGCCTCACACGCGCGGCGCACGAACAGGCAAGGCGGCGCGCTGGGCCGAAAAGGGGGAGGGAGGGGGCACAGAGCGCGTAGGGGAGGCGCCCTCTCGCCGGGCCATGTGCGCGAGAGCGGACCCGGCGGCGAGTCTCGCGAGAGGGGCAGGGACCAACTCGGCAGGCGAGAGGGGAAAGGAACGGATTCCAAAACCGGTGTCTTGCCGCGTTGTATATGTTAATTTCCTATGTTAATGGGCTAGGACAGGGTTTGCGATCGGTTAACGCCCAGTTATGCTTTCCTCCTAGGAATTAGGCGTTTCGGTCTTGAGGTACGCTCGCTTCACACCCCACCCCCCTCGAGGCCCCGCATTAAGCCCGCCCTTAGGTGGGGTAGGATGGACCGTCCCAGAGGGAGGGCGGAGGTGAAAGTAGTGTCGTGAATAGCGGTATCGTCATCGCGTCCTTTTACTTACGTTATTATTGTTGAAATATATATGTACCGCCCCCTATTTTAAATTCTAGCCTATATTAATCGTAAGCTGTCACTGTGGAGGAGATAGTAGCAAAGGGGAATCAAGCACCCCTTCAAAAATGACCGAAATGGGTCGAACTGGCGAGTCGTCATCCTGCCAGGCGCGTGAGCTGTACTAAGTCTCCCCACAAAAAGGGGAACGGTCTGAGCATGTCAAATAAACACGTAGTGGGAAGCCTAAGAATAGGGAGGTGCAATTGATATTAACAATTTGTTACTAATTAAGCTTATTAGTCGCTTTTCTTCCCAATGCAACCTAAACCAGTGTTTCCCAACCGGTGTTCCGCGGCACACTAGTGTGCCGTGAGATGTTGCCTGGTGTGCCGCGAGCGAGTCCAAAAAAGGTTGGGAAACACTGGTTTCTCTTTCAAAAAGGAAACGTGGGTTAAAGCGGCGACGCCGCCTCCCACTCACTTTCCTGCTCTGGCTTCCCTAACAGTTTTCCGAGTTGCGTCACTGGATCCAGCCCCCTTTTCCACATGTGACACGGGGCTGGAGGGAGGGAAAGAGGGCTTTACGTCGCGCACAAAGGCAGCCGCCTAGAAGCGCTCTGGGCCGGCGCCGTTTCGCCGGAGGACCCCCACCCTCAGCTCCTTCAGAAAGGAAGCCCCGCCCCTCGGCTCCCTACGCCGCCAGGCAGCTCAGCTGACTGACGAGGACGTTCTGCGGCGGCGGCCGCCGCACAACCACCGCAGTTGCTGGCAGCGTCCGCAGCGCAATATGTAACAGCGCCTGGTGCTGCCAACTCTTTCTCTCTCTCTCCCGCCCCGCCCCCAAGCTCTCGCGCGCCCCGCGTCAACATCGCCGCGCGCAGCTTCCCGAGCTCGAGGCCAGCCGCTGCACGCACGCGCCGGCTCGTCATCGGCTCCGGTTGTTGCCTTTCTCCGCCGAGGTCGGTGGACCCCGAGCCTAGGCTTCCTTCCCGCACCCCGCTTTCTGAAGACCGCACACCAGTTGGGCCAGTACATATTCCCCTCCCGTGACTGGAGCGGAATAGCCCTTTCTCTTCTTCCCCAACCCTTGTCGTTGGAGGAGTCCCTCAGTCCCTCGCTTTGCTGCCTCCTCCCCCCCCCCCCAAAGCTTGGAGGTTCCCCGGCAAGGGGGAGGGGAAAAAATTTAAAGTTACACTTTCGTGCGTCCCTCCCAGCGTGACGCTGCGCGCTGACGTCACGGGGCTGTAATGGTGGTGTGCCTCGAGATTTTTTTCATCAAACAAGTGTGCCTTTGCCCAAAAAAGGTTGGGAAACACTGGCTTAGACTCAATCACTGCCTCCCTTTCAAATGCTTATTTGACAAGTGTTTGAGTTGAGCAAAAGGAAGGAGTCTCAACTTAGTCCGAGAGCCGAATGCTTTGTGTGAAACGGGTCTGGGTTTCATTCCCCGCCATCTCCAAATTATCTCGGGAAATAATGTTAAAGTTTGTTGCTCTTACACCTGCATTGATTGTAAATGTGACTTTTTGTTGTTGCCAGGACGATATTTTCAAGGCCTTTGCTGAACTGTTCCAAGCTGCTTGTGCAAAGCCTGCACCACTTGGCATCTGTGATTATCCGTCCTCACGAGCCGTTTATGCCATTGACCTGATGCTTAAGTGGGATACGTCCAGCAACGGTAATTTCTCCTTCTGTCTTGTCCTTTTTGTATTGCATACAGTGGTACCTCGGGTTACATACGCTTCAGGTTACATACACTTCGGGTTACAGACTCCGCTAACCCAGAAATATTACCTCGGGTTAAGAACTTCGCTTCAGGATGAGAACAGAAATCGTGCTCTGGTGGCAGTAGGAGGCCCCATTAGCTAAAGTGGTGCTTCAGGTTAAGAACAGTTTCAGGTTAAGAACGGACCTCCGGAATGAATTAAGTACTTAACCCGAGGTACCACTGTATTTTTAGGGCTCTTCAGAAATTTGGGAAACCAGAAAAGAGATTTAATTGCTTTTATTAGTGGCCATTATAGCTTTGGTGTAGCTAAAGAGCAGAACCTTTTTCAGCCCTTCCCGGGATTGCCTTTAAAGGGGTCACTTTTTGGACAAAGGCCTTTTCACTTATCAATGGAAAGATACTGCTGCGTTTCAGAGCAGCGAGTCTTCAAACGTTGTGTGTAAAGGGGTTCATACTGAAAAAGTTCTTCACTGCCAGCTGAAAGGGTCTCCTGGAGTGCAAGTGAATAAATTGGGATGTGCAGCAGGTGGGAAGCTTTCCTTCTCTGCCCGGCCCTCCTCTCTGGGCAACCTCTCACCATCCCTGCCACCTAGAGAAGTTCCCATCTCTCGGTGCCCTTGGGCCTCCTCCTCCTCTTCCTCCAGCAGGAGGGCTCCTCATAATGGTCCTCTGAGAGCTGTCCAAGGTGCTACGCAAGTGCTAAGGGTAAGAGGAGAAGGTGTGTTCCATGTTGGGGAAGCCTCTTTGTGTTTAACACGCGTATCTCAGTAAAACTATGTTATCTCTGTCTGTCTTCTAGGCAAACGGTTTATGCAGCCTCAGATTCTGGAGGTGAATTTTAACCCTGACTGCGAGAGAGCCTGCAGGTATCACCCGACTTTCTTCAACGATGTCTTCAGCGCCCTCTTCCTGGACGAAGCCAAGGATTGCCATGTGACTGCCATTGTCTAGGGCTTGTCTTGGCTATTTTGCGCTTCACAGTGAGATGCTTATAATTTCAGTTCTATGAGCTGCTTATGCAAGAATCTTTCCTGTACTAGCAATCAAGACAGAAATCTACTCAATCAGGTGGAACATGCATATAATGTGCTTGTAAGCAGTTGTCTGGGTTGCCTTAAAAAAAAACTTTTTTACTTACTTGCCTGCCTGTTACTTTATCGCTAGTTCACTTTCACAAAGTGTATGTTTTTATTGCATTCTGATGCTCACAGAAGTGCAGTATCAATTTATTATTATTTTTTCTCAGTAGTTGGTATATTTTGTTGGTTACAAAGAAGTATCCGCACAGCTTTTCCCTATGTCCTTTGTGTTTTTATAACTTGCTGCAGATTTACTGAGGCCATTGTTTTTCTTAAGACCCTTGTGCTCCCGCATCTTAAAAGGCTTTGTTTTACAAATGAATATGAAGCAAATTATTTGAAAGCCATAGCTGGCTCCTATGCCTGCAGAATTTCAATAAACTATGTCCCCACAAATACCAGAAACTGCCTTTGAAATAACACAAGAGCATCTGTAGTTTTTGTGTCTTGGTGTATCAGGTCTTCACCTTGAGAAGTCACTTCAGCTTCCTTGTTTTGCAACATAAACCTTGCTTGCTTCCAATATTTCCATTCTTTATTCTAGCAAATAAAATGGTTCAGCCACTGGCCTTCCCCTCCTGCCTCCTCCTACACCTTAAAAAAAGAAGCAAGCATCACCTCTACATGTTCATTCTTTGCCTGACTGCTGCCCTCCCTTTTAATGAGCTCTTAATGTATTTGAGTTGCAGCATTGCTTTTGCCAATAGGGATGGTGGTTCAAAAATATTTAAGAACTCACCTCGTGACAGGAGTACACGTGTTTTAAAGCAGCAAGCAGACTTCCATCTCTTGCTTACCACAGCCCATCTTCTGCCAGCTGGACAACTCCAGCCAGATAAAATGTCCCCCCGTAATACAGTGTTTTCTTCCCTGCAGTGGGGTCTCCAGTATGGCAGCAAAGTAAAAAAGTTTTGCTTTGAAACTGAGTCTTGTCTCGCTGGTTTTAAGTACGGCCAGAACCAGGTTGCCTGTCAGCTCAGCCCCTTGACAAATTGCTACGCTCTGGTCTTGTTTGTCCCTCTCTAAAAATGAGCAAAATGCCACATCTGGCATGAGCACTTACTGTGAAGCAGCATTAGACGGGAATATAAGGGATTGGTTGTTACTGAGCTGCAGGTTTTCAAATGCTGATTTCTGCCAGCGCTCTTTTTGCCAGATAAGGTGCCATTAGATCGCTTCATATTCCCGATGGATAGCTTCTTCCTCCACTACGGAATACCAGTTGCTAGAAACGGCAGGAGGGGAAGAGTGCTGTCGTGCTCAGATCCTGCTTGCAGGCTTCCCACAGGCATCTGGTTGGCCACCATGAGAACAGGATGCTGATCCAGCAGCCAGTCTGTTCTTACATTCATACTCCCATTTCTAATGCTTGGTTGGGCTCCTTCCACCCAAGTCTGGCTGGCCGGTATCTGCTTTGTTTATAGCATCAACAAGTCTCATCAAGAGTTTCTACCCAGCTCTTAGGAAGCCCAAAGAGTTTCCTAAGTAGGCTGAGAGACTCAAATACACAATATATTTTTCTATTAAAGGTAAGTTAAAGAAAAGGTCTATAGTTTCGCTATAAAAATCTCAGCAGGAAGAATTTCCAGACCCTTTGAAGCTCAAGAATTCCATGACTTTTTCTACAGCGCTATTTTTTGGGCTGGTTCACCAGTGCGGGTGGCTACCAGAAGGCTGCATCTGCAGGTCAAATGTGCATGCGGCCTCAAACACAGTGCTTTCCGAATGAAGACAGCTCATAATCCGACTGCAGACTCTCTTGTGATGAGCAAGCAATTGGGCATACATGTGTGTTTCCCAAATTAAGGAGGTGGACATAAGGACAACCTGGCTACAAATACATTAATAATCACAATTTCTGGGTCCATTTCTGAAGTTTATTAGATTTATTAAGCAATAAATCTGAGACAACATATGGTTTAAGCACTGGGGTGGTGGAATTGGAATCCAACTTAGAAAATGTTTCTTTTTTATAGAAAATAGCCCTGGAAAAATGTGTGTTACGGGTGTTTCTTATCGCGATTGTCTTTCCAGATACGATAGTTCAGCACAGAGGCAAAAGTTAGCCAGGCTAAATAAGGGTACATCAAATATGCTGCTGTTTTGTTGACATGGTACCAGACAGTAGTTGTAGCTGTTGCTGCTCCTGTGGTGAGCAGTATAGTCACCAGCCCCTGAAAAAGAAATGAATGACGTTAAAATGAGTTCTTCATGGGATCCTAGAGCAGAGAGGGCTACAAAGAACTGCAACTTCAGCCACACACACCTTTGCCTTGTTTTTGTGCTGATTACACGGCATTTACCCAATGTAGTACTTGACCCCTTTAACAGCAACATACCCAAATATCCATGGGCTTTTGTAAAGCAAAAAGTCAAATGTCCAAAGCTCCAGGGATTTTGGTTGAGCATACCAACAATGATCTGTGCTCATTATTGCTCACATGCCCAAGTCCTTATTGTGGGAACTCTGCACAGCAGAATCTCCTTCCCTCTGCCATACATGAAGGATCATCCGTCAGCAACTTCAGATGTCTCTGAAAGTCAGATTTCTGGCCAGACTTCACGTGACTCATAAAACTGGACCCCATTATTGTTGAATGTTGCTTTTGGATTGTATTTTTGTATACTGGTTAGCGATTTATAAATATTAAGCAGTTAAAAATGCTTTAAAATTAATTAAAAACAAATAAGCATTCCTCTGACAACTCTACAACACATACAAGTTTCCCAGCGGGTAATTTATTGCTGAAAGAATTCCCTTAAGGCTGAAAGCTGGCAAACCACTGCTCTAAGCCACAAGGGCATGGACTGACACAGAGCATTGCCCCACTTACCCAGCCTGTTTGGTGCTTTCCGAAGAATATGGGGACCCATGACCAATTTAATGCCAGGTTTCCTGCGTACAGCCCAAGGGGAACCAGGGATTTTTCGTTGAAGCCTCCTAATTCCCTCCACACGAGGTAAGAACCATATCTGAAAGAATGGAAAATGTCATTTGTCAGAAAATGGACTGGGTGCATGAGGACTTTAACAGAAATCCTAAACTCCATACTGAGAATAATGCAAAAGTCATGAGACGCTAATACTTTCATACCTTGCCAGGGTTCCTGACCCATTAGAGAACACTGAAGTCTCCTTATTCTTCTCTACAAAGCCACCAATGCCTATATATTGTGCAGTGTTACTGTAACTATTAAGTGTATAAAATTTTACAAACCTGTTAACAATAATCCTAAATAATCCACCCCAAAATCAGTTGAATACTCATCACAATTGTTAATGTCACCATGTTTTTCATAACTATGTATGTTTCCCAAACTTCCGTTATTAACCATAACTTGCTACCTTTCCAAAACATTTCAACAAATTGATAATAGAAATTCCGTTACTGGGAGCGTCACAACCAAGGAGGTCTTGCTTATTAGAGTGTGAAGACAGTTGGCATAAATCAGGAGACCAAAGCTCAAATTCCTACTTGCCCTTAAACTTGCTCAGTGACATTTGCAGCCAGGCTCCTCTGATAAGGATAAAAACGAGTTTCTTAGAGGAAGGGTCGAATACATTGCATATGTGAGAAGTAAGAAATAAATGTGAATACATTAAAAGATGAGGTGGTTCAAGCAGCAAGGCTGTTCCTTTACATTTAAGTGTAATGTGCAATTACATGCGCCATTTGGCACATGATTCTTTAACATCAGCTTCGTTGGACTGGTCATGTTGTGCGGATGCCTGATAATCGTCTTCCAAAGCAACTACTCTATTCTGAACTTAAAAATGGAAAGCGTAATGCTGGTGGTCAACAAAAGAGGTTTAAAGACTGTCTTAAGGCAAATTTTTAAAAATGTAGTATAAACACCAACAATTTGGAAACACTTGTCTGTGAGCGCTCCAGTTGGAGAACAGCCTTTACCAAAGGTGCCGTGGGCTTTGAAGACACTCGAACTCAGGACACAAGGGAGAAACATGCTAAGAGGAAGGCACGCTTGGCAAATCCACACTGTGATCAACTCCCACCCGGAAACCAATGTCCCCACTGTGGAAGGATGTGTGGATCCAGAACTGGCCTCCACAGTCACTTATGGACTCATGGTTAAAACCGTGTTTATGGAAGACAGTCTTACTCGGCTATGAGTGATTGCCAAAGAAGAAGATGTGTAATCTTAGCTTGTGAAAACTAGCTTTTGCATTCTCTTCCACCAGGTGGCACTGAACAATGTGGAAAACACTTTGCAGAAACAACCTGTTCAAAACAGACGGGATCCCCTCCCTGTCCTGCTAACTAGGTCCCAGTGGCAGGGTTTCAAATCCCTGCTTTTAATAGGCAACCCAGTCAGATGGGCAGGGTACAAAAAATAACATTGTTATCATTGATTGCTTAGGTATGCAAATACCAAGGGGCAAGGCTACCTAACTTCCT
This sequence comes from Podarcis muralis, assembly GCF_964188315.1. Taxonomy (NCBI): domain Eukaryota; kingdom Metazoa; phylum Chordata; class Lepidosauria; order Squamata; family Lacertidae; genus Podarcis; species Podarcis muralis. Next base: position 96,836,456 of record NC_135660.1, on the reverse strand, counting down.
GTACAGCCATTCCCTAAGCAAGTTCTCAGCTGCAAACCACACTCTGCAGCTCTGAAGGAAGCTGTTTCTTGCAAGCAAATGTCAGGGGTGCTGTCAGAAGGTGAAGCAGTGATGCCACACTAAGTTATCTTATGGCTGTCATGTGGCATTGGAGGAGAGCAGATGTTTTGCATGCAAAAGGACCCAGGTTTGATCCCTGGCATTTCCAAGTATTGCTGGAAAAGACCTGTTTGAAAGCAGTCAGTGAACACAAATGCTGATGCACCTGGAGCAATGGCCTCACTCAGCCTAAGGCAGCGTCATACAGGGCTACTGCACCTACCCCAGCATTTGTACTAGCAAATGTGCATGCTCCACCATTATTTATAGGTACGTATATTTATAGGCCTAGTACCAAGTGATACAGTGGTGCCTCGCAAGACAAAATTAATCCATTCCGCGAGTCTCTTCGTGTTGCAGTTTTTTCGTCTTGCGAAGCACGGCTATTAGCGGCTTAGCGGCTTTAAGAAAAAGGAAACAAACTCGCAAGAACTCACAAGACGTTTTGTCTTGCGAAGCAAGCCCATAGGGAAATTCGTCTTGCGGAACGACTCAAACGGAAAACCCTTTCGTCTAGCGAGTTTTTCGTCTTGCGAGGCATTCGTCTTGCGGGGCCCTACTGTACATACCTCAGCCTGTGCCCTTAAGTTCTAGATTGCAGACATCAAAACTTTACATCTCTGTGCAAGTGCTAAAAAAAACCTGGAAATGAACTTTTGCAACAATCTTCAGGAGCATGAAAATTCTCAAACTTCATGTTGCTAAGAATCTCTACTTTCATTTTCTTTTTAATAAGCAAGTTTTCTAGCCCATAGGGTAAAATATGGGCATAATCCCTTCAGATATCCAAAACCAGAAGAGAGCTTGATGGGATTTACTTAGGCAAGTTCAGATTTCTTAGTGTACATATTTTTAAAGGCCGTAAACAACTATATTGTAAATATAAGACTACATACCCCATTGACGAATATAATGCTCCCCAGACAGGTGGGAAAACCCAGTTGGGGGGGCGCCAAGATGGCTTCTCCAGTGATTCATACCACGTGGGCAGTTCTTTCTTGACAATCCTACCTCCCCAAATGCTCCCGGCGTTTGGCAAGAGTGTGAAAGCAACAGCAGGAGCCCACGAGGGAAGCGCTTCCATTTCTGAAACAAATATGCAAACTGGGTGAGAGTTGACTTTGCAAAGTGCAGTTTCAAAATATTAGCAGTGCAGAAAAGGTGATAGTTGGGCCTATATGCCTTTGCGTGCCAGTGGCTGAGGGTTCGAAAGCAAGGAAGGGTTGTGCCCTGCTGCAGCAACAAACTGGCCGCCTCAACTGGTTTCCAAAGACTGAAGGTGGAGAACTGATTCTATTGAACAGTGCTGCGTGTTTTCAGTTCATACAAAAAACTCTGTAGTGTTTGATTGGTGAGTCCCGAACATGTAGAATCATAGAATCGTAGAGTTAGACGGGACCTCTAGGGTCATGTAGTCCAACCCCCTGCAATGCAGGGATCTCAACTAAAGCACCCATGAACCGGACACAGAATTCCAGGTGTGGCAGAATAGAGGAGGACTATTACTCTCCCCTTGAGCTATCTGTGGTTACCCAACCCGTGTGTGCGTGTGTGCAATTCAGCATTTTTAAAAGTGCAAATGGGATTCAATTAGATTTAGGTGGGAAGAAGAGGATGAAGGTTGCAACTTTCCCAGGAGAAAGGTATTCCAGCAAATATGGTAATGGAAGCATTACCTGCGAGGAGGCCAAGCCTTATAAACAGCATCAGACACAGGAAGGTGTTACAGAAACCCGTATAACTTGTTCCAATTAATTGTTCTAACTGTTGCTTAGCATACTTAGAAAAGGCTCTTTTTGGGTGCAGCAAGGTAAAAAAAGCTCAGAGTTCACATATACTCCACCTGCCTGTTTTATGAACCTGAATTCCTGGACATGCTCTACGGTAGCAGTCCTAACCCCACTTGCCTGGAAGGAGGCCCCATTGAATTCAATGGGACATACTTCCGAGTTGACATGGTAAGGATTCCACTGTACCTCACTAGGTTATCCTTCCTGCCATAGTCAATAAGTTGTTTGTGCAAATAATTAGGTTTTTTTTTTATTACAACACCAGCAGCAACATGCAAAAGGTAAATGTTATCTCCATGCCAGGAAAAAATGTTGATTGTTTCATTTCTCTATATCCAGGTTCACTATGAAAGGCACAGGAACATCAGGGCCAGGGGTTTTTAAAGATATTGACTCTGCCAACCATGGGAATGAGAATTAATTCCCTACTGGAGGCAAATGTGCTAAAGGAAAACGCCCATCCTCCTCTCTTCAGTGTAATTTGAACTCTCTACATAATACATTTGGTAAAATAGGGCAGAGGTTGTGTAAGTTATTACAATGCTTCTACAACAAGCCTAACAGGAAAAAAGTGGCTTCAAAAGTAAGAGACGTGATCAGTTAAACAAGTAGAGACCTTTCCACTCCTATCAAGTTGTCCTGTGAAATTGGACTTGTTTCATAATGTTTGCAAAACTTATCACCCTTTTTATGTAATCTCGCCATGTAATGGTTGTGGCTGAACTGCAGCCATTTTACACATTCACTCTGTTTTGTAACAGCCAGCTCAAGTGGGGCTCGGGAAGAAAATGGATATAATAAAAAGCCCCCACCCCAAGTAACGGTACCACCCAAAGCTGCTCATTTGCAGAGTGGACTGGCTGACATCAATTGACAAGCCACCCAAATCCATTTATTTCAGTGAATCTGCTTAATTTGGATAGGCATCACTCACTGGACATAGTAGGGGTTAATTGCTACGCTTTAACCAATCCAGGAGCAAAGAAAGTCTATGCAGGTTGGGAAATTCATTCTGGACTAAGAATCCACCCAAAAAGAATGTGCCTTTAACAGCCGCTTGGCAGGCTAGAAATTAGCAAGTGAAGTGCCCCCACCCCCACCCGCTCACTGTGACTCACTGTGACTCTCTGCCCTGAGACCTCCAGGTATAGGGCGGTATATAAATTCTAACAACTACTACTGACCTGAGGAAGTGAAAACTGCACGCTCTCCCCTTAGCTGAGTTAAGATAAATTACTTCATTTTCTGGTCCCTTGTGTCCTCACATTTGTTTTTGTTCATTTCTGTATTCTAACTGTTCATCGGATAAGGGAGGATATTTTGGTCTTTGCCCTATTAATCCTTTAGCCCCAGTACTTCTGCAACAACCAACAATTTAACTGGAAGAAAGTTAGGCTACTGTTAAGGGCTCAAAGGCAAGACCAGAAACAAAAGGTGGCAAGTGAACAGATTGCCTCCTTTTGTTTCTGGCCTTTAATAGCAGCTCCACATTTTACATGTGAATTTTTCTCAGCACTTTTTCTGCAGGTCAAGAAAAGCTTTCTCTGCTGAATTCCATGCTGGCCAAGGGAGAAGAGCAGGGCCAGGTGTGGTGGCTGAAGAGGGTGACATCCCTAAAAATCTTCATGGAGATTTGCCAAAGGATGGTAAAACGTGTTGCTACAGAACGATAATCACATTTAATCTCATGTAAATTAAATTCAGGCAGTCATAACTTTCAGTCTCCAGTGCAAATCATCATTGAAATCCATGCTACTCCATTCAAATTTTTTAAAACTGCTTCAGGGTAGTGTGGGAGTTAAGCATGTCAGAATCAGGACCTGCTCTACCAGTCAGATTTCTGCTTTCTTTAGACACTTAACCCCTACAACTCCTGCTTGCAAACTTGCTTTGTTATAGCCAAGTACCGACTCCTAGTTGCGAAGGTAGCTGCTGTCTAACGTGTGTCTTTAAAGCTGAACGGCATGCAGAAATTCAACTGTTGAAACAAAGTGTTGAAAGAAATCATCCAGTGAATTAACACACAGCTATGAAGGCCTCTAGAGCCCTGGCCTTAAAAAGGCAGCAACAGAGGCAGATTTATAAAGTTGCTTCTCTCCTGTTGAATGCTCTGAGCCAGTGTGGAACTGTAGAAGAACCCAGAGCAAGGTTAACTTTTCAAGAAAAGGCCCACATCACCAAACAGCCCTAATACGCAATTCATTCAACCCCAATGACCGTAGCCCATTTAAATCGTGGGTGCTAGGCAGTTAGTTTTGGGTGAACAGGCTGGTGATGGGGGGCTGTTTTGCTGTAACTGCCCCCACCCCCTAAAAAAAACTCTGAACAAGTTATAAATACAGCTCTTTATTCAATTGCACTGGGCAAATTGTTCCAAATCTCCAGGAGGGGATGGAAGAGATTTATCTAGAGGTGCCAGAGGACCCCCTGCTCTTTAGGAGAAGCCTGGAAAGCGGGGAGCTGGGGTAGCACCCCAACCGCATCCTCTGCAGCAAGCTGTGGGGTTTGCTTTCTCCTGTTTAGTTTCTATGTTGGCAGCTGAGGAGACCAGGCTGCATCTCTCCAGGCTTCCGTTTTCAGTTGCTCGACTTCTCCAAACTTGCTCGCCCGCGGAGGTGGGGATCGCAGATGCGCTGCCAGGATTTCACGCCGCCCTTCAGCGGTTACTACGTTACCTGCTCAGGGCGCCCAGGTAACAATATCTCTGGCAACAGGAGGACCATCGGGGATACGCGCCCGACTCGGCGGAGCCCCTGCCTTCCTCGCAAGCTGTGGGTAACGCCCTTCCCAAGTTAGGCACAACCTCCTCGTGCCTTTGCCTTTATATGGACTCCCTCCTTTTCTTTTCTTTTCTTTCCTTCCCTTTCCTACGATCCTGGAGGTTTTTAAGCAGAGGTTCGGGACGGCTCAGTCGGGAGACCTTGAAACTCTTAAATCTCAAGGTCGCGGGTTCGAACCCCACGTGGCAGGTTCGTGCATTGCAGGGGGGGTTGGACTAGATGACCGGGGGATCCCTTCCAGCTCTACAGGTCCTAGGAAGCTGCCCACGCTCCTAGCCCTCAGTGCGCATCTGCTGCAGCAAGCGCTCTCAAAGGTGTTAGATCCCGTACCTGCGTCTGCTGCTGCTGCCGCTGCTTCCTCCGCTGACCTCGCTGCTCGGAGAAAGCGAAAGGGTTGTGGGAAAGGAAGCGAGGGAGCGGCCCACGGGGCGGGCGGGCGGGCGGGAGGCGGAGAAGGGAGCAGGGGGCGCGCCCATCTCGAGGCCGAGCGCTTTGGGAAACAGAAAGAAGCCACTCCTAGCAGCGCCTGATTCATAACACAGAACGCAACCATTTCATCATGGGACCCCGGGGCAGCCAGAAAGTATAACACAACGCGTCTGTTATGCACGAGCCTCTTACACAGGTGCCTTAATCGAAATAAAATAAAATAAATTCTTTCCAGTAGCACCTTAGAGACCAGCTAAGTTTGTTATTGGTATGAGCTTTCGTGTGCATGCACACTTCTTCAGATACTTCTTCAGATACAGGTGCCTTAAGTATGGCTGAAAACTTCGGTGAGAGGCCTGAGTTTGCTTTTGCCGGCTCATCTCATTGACATTAGGTCTACTTTGAGACAAAGAGAGTCTCATTTCCTTTTTCTCTTCAGATCTATCATATTTGAAAATCCCTTCTTGCAACAATGTGTTATGAACTGTAGAATAATGCTCTTAAAAAGAGGGGTGGATACAGTTTCTGGTTGTGTGTCCATAAAAAATTATTTTGATGGCATAGTATACAAGACTAAGGGACGCGGGTGGCGCTGTGGGTTAAACCACAGAGCCTAGGGCTTGCCCATCAGAAGGTTGGCGGTTCAAATACCCACGACGGGGTGAGCTCCCGTTCTTCGATCCCAGCTCCTGCCCACCTAAGTAGTTCGGAAGCACAACAAGTGCAAGTAGATAAATAGGTACCGCTCCAGTGGGAAGGTAAACGGCATTTCTGTGCGCTATTCTGGTTCACCAGAAGCGGCTTAGTCATGCTGGCCACATGACCCGGAAGCTGTACGCCGGCCAATAAAGCGAGATGAGCACTGCAACTCCAGTCGGCCATGACTGGACCTAATGGTCAGGGGTCCCTTTACCTTTACCTATACAAGACTAGGCTAAAATGTCTACATGTTTCTTTGTCCTGCCACACTTGCCATTCTCTCCTGCAACACCCTTGGAGAACCACTGCTTCAAAACTTGGTTCTTTGGTGGAAATGGCCTTTTCCCTTCTCTCTCTGCCACATCACAGCTGAGCCAATGCGTGCTTTTTATTTTATTTTAGGAACTGCAAGAAGGCCCTCCAAGAAATTCTGAAGGTTTAAGGCAAATGCGGGAGACAGAGGTAGCAGAAAAGAGAGAGGCTCCCAGGTGAGAGCCTATGGCTTTAAGCAATGCATATTTTCCTTTGCTGTAAGTCGCTTGGAGACCTTCAGGTGACAGCTGGGGGGGGGGCAAGGTGCTCGAGAAGCTGCAGGCATGTTTGGAGGAAATCGGTTATCTGGACCCATGACTCCTCCCTCTTGATCCCACCATTTAAGCTAAAACACTATGGTCATGAAAGAAAAACACAAACATTCCTGTTTTATAGTTGCCCTTTATTTTTTTTTATTTTCAGCAGTATAAAGGTAACTTCAACACACAGACTAAGCTCATCAGGCCTTAACTTCTAAGCAGAGATGTATATTTAATTGCATTTTTAGATGTGACATTTAAGAGAACTTAAGGTAAAGGTAAAGGTACCCCTGCCCGTACGGGCCAGTCTTGACAGACTCTAGGGTTGTGTGCCCATCTCACTCAAGAGGCCGGGGGCCAGCGCTGTCCAGAGACACTTCCGGGTCACGTGGCCAGCGTGACATCGCTGCTCTGGCGAGCCAGAGCCGCACATGGAACGCCGTTTACCTTCCCGCTAGTAAGCGGTCCCTATTTATCTACTTGCACCCGGAGGTGCTTTCGAACTGCTAGGTTGGCAGGCGCTGGGACCGAGCAGCGGGAGCGCACCCCGCCGCGGGGATTCGAACCGCCGACCATGCAATCAGCAAGTCCTAGGCACTGAGGCTTTTACCCACAGCGCCACCCGCGTCCCCCCTAAGAGAACTTAAGAGGTAAATAAATGCACACATCAAAAGTTAACCACCAGAATGTCTATGGGGATTAGAAATGTCTATATTGCAACAAAGAAAAAAAGTTGTGGAACCTTAAAGACTATCAGATTGGATTAAGATTCAGGTAGCCATGTTGGTCTGACGCGGTCGAAATATATACAGTATTAAAAAATATTAAAAATGTCCAGTAGCACCTTAAGAGTTTGTTCTTGGTATAAGCTTCTGTGTGCATGCACACTTCTTCAGCTACCAAAGATTAGATTAAGGTGTATCTATCTCCCTTAACATCTTCACACTTTAAACATATACGAATCTAGAAAAGTCTGTGTCTCTTTAATTCTGTGACTCACAGCACACACACACACGCAACAACCTGGCACATATGTACTCCTCAGAGCCATACGTGCCAGTGGATTTGTGCCTCTGTGTTTTTGTGGTAGATACGTGTCTGTGGATTTGTGCCTCTGTATTTGCTGCTAACACCCACGAGCACGTGTAGAGAGACGGGGGGACCTTGGGTGGGGTGGAACCCTCTTTTCTACGGCTCGGGTTTCCAGGCCGCGGCGGGGGAAGCTTTTTGCTGACGGACCGGGCCTTGCATTTTTCGCTCTCCAGCCCCGCACGCGGAAGGAGGCTCCCGTTGCCATGGCGACCTCCGCCGCGCCGCGCCTGCTGCCGCCGGGCCTCTCGGCAGGCCGCGCTCTCCTCTTCCCGGCCCTGCGGCGATGGCTCAGCCGAGGCGGAGCCCCGAGGCCCCCCGGCGCGGGGGAGGCGGCGAGCGCGGCGGGGCTCTTGCGGGACGCGGCGGCGGAGGAGGAGGCGCCGCGGTCGGGGCCTGGCGGGAAGGCGCGCCGGGCTCCCGAGGAGGCTTCGGTGCTGCTCTTCCCCGGCCAGGGCAGCCAGTTCGTGGGGATGGGCCGCGGCCTCCTGCGCTACCCGAACGTGCGGGAGCTGTACCGCCTGGCCGAGGGCGTCCTGGGCTACGACCTGCTCGGCCTCTGCTGCGAAGGGCCCGGCGCCCAGCTGGAGCGCACCGTGCACAGCCAGCCCGCCGTCTTCGTCAGCTCCCTGGCCGCCGTGGAGAAGCTGCACCAGGAGCAGCCCAGGGTGAGGGGGCACCCCGGGGGCATCTAGTCCAGCCCCCGGCCAGGCAGGAGTCTCAGCTAGAGCAGCCGCCTCCCCTAGGCAGGCGCCCGCCCGCCCGCTGGGGTGGGAAGGCAGGGGGCAGAGCAGGAGCATCTCCCACCCCCAGGGCTTCCAGCAACTGGCATTCAGAAGCGCTGACTGTGGTGGCCATGGGTTGCCCTCTCCTCACCTCCATTTGTCTAATCCAGGGGTGCCCAAACTTTTTTCAAAGAGGGCCTGTTTTGATGAAGTGAACATGCCTGAGGGCCGGCCAAAGTTACTGACCTTTTTAAAGGATTGATGTTGTGCTTTTTCTTAGATTTCACCCCCCCCCCCCAGGAAATAAACTGCCAGAGGCCGGATTAAACCAACCGGCGGGCCGGATTAGGCCCCAGGGCCAGACTTTGGACACGCCAATCCTCTTTTAAAGGCCGCCACCTCCTGTAGGAGGGAGTGCCGTAGTTTGACCACTTGGGTTTTGTCTGCCCCAAACTCTCCCAACGTTCAGCTTCCTGGGATGCTTCACTAGAGTTCTATGTTAGGAGAGAGGGAGGGAGGCTTTCCTCTGCCCACTTTCTCTGTGCCAAGGAGAAAGAAGCAGGCTGCGCCACAATTGACAGTGCACACGGGGATGGGGTGCCATTCCTGCTTTTCTCACACTATGTGAACTGCGTAAGGTGTTTCTGGATCACTTCCACTTGTTACTTACTGGAGACTTTTTAAATTTCTACAGGTAGTGGAGAGCTGTGTGGCAGCTGCTGGATTCAGCATTGGAGAATATGCAGCCCTTGTTTTTGCAGGAGCCATAGACTATGCAGAAGGTATCAAGAAAGTACCCTTGCACTTTCATATTAAATGTTTATCTAAAATCTTTGCAATGCAAGGATAGCATGTAGCTGGGGGGCATGGCGGGGGGGGGGGTGTAGCCCCAGGTGCACAATTTGGGGGTGGGGCACAAACCAGGCACCCCCCTGGGATCCCCATCCTGCCCTGTCTGCTGCTGGGGGTCTCTGGGCCCTGGAGCCCAGCCTCACTGCTGCATCTCCAGCCTCCTTGCTGAATGGCTGCCTGGCCAGCATTGGGGGAGTGGGATTCACATGCCAAGGCTCTTTGACTGGGCTCCTCCTTTTGCAAGTGGGGAGGCAGAGCAGCATGGCCCTGCTTGGTTCCAGTGGTGATGGCTGCCCACGTGCACATGCACCCCAGGTGACCACCCCACCCCTGCCCACGTGCACATGCGCCCCAGGTGCCAGCAGGCAACTCGTGTTGCTGACTCTGGCGCATTAGTCTTGGCACACAATTCTTTGTGGTCCTCTGCTAGTGAAGGCAGTGGCCGAGCTTCATGCTCTGGCACCGGGAGGGGGGCGGAGAGCAGGCAGGGGTGGGGCACACCGCCCGCAGGGGCGTGGTGCCCAGCACGGGCAGGGAGGCAGCCACGATGGAACCCCACCAGGGTCGCGCTGCCGGGGGCGGTGCGCTCCCCTCACGCTCCTCTTCCTCCGCCACTGAGTGAAGGGTATCTTAGTGTCCAGCTATTTTATTTCTTCCTCAACTTTATGTGTTACATCTTTGTGCTATTTAAGTAATAAGTAAGTAAAATTGAAATCCAGATCAAGTCCATATAATGTGTACAAAAGTATAAAGTATAACCAACTTTGCAGTGGATAAAATGTGAGGATTTCTTGTATTAATATCTTCATAGACATATTGGGAATAAGTTGTAAGATTCTGAATTTAAATATCATTGCTTGCAGGAAAGTTGCTTCAGCTAGTCTGAAGTCTAGCTTCTGTTGACATAAATACAGTTTGGGGCAGACAGTAGCTTAGTTGAGCATTATGCGAAATCATGACTTGTATGAACTCTATTAACTGAAACCATGGTTTGAGCTTCCAAACACCCAAAAGGCTTGCTAAGCCATGGATGACAAATTCACTTCAAACCGTGGTTTCTGTTTGTTGGCTTGTTAATTCAGGTGTGCAAAAGCATAGACTACATTGGACATCACACTGAACTATGTTTTAGCATAGCGTGCATGAGCCCAGCTTCTCCGGCTTTTGTGCCTCTCCTTTCCCAGCTCTGGTGACATGGGAAGCAACATTTACAGGTGAAACTCGAAAAATTAGAATATCGTGGAAAAATTCATTTATTTCAGTAATTCAACTTAAAAGGTGAAACTAATATATGAGATAGACTCATGCCAAGAGAAAGATGAGAGACATGAGACCGAGCAATGCAGAAGAGCTGAAGGCTGCTATTGAAGCATCCTGGTCTTCCATAACACCTCAGCAGTGCCGCAGGCTGATAGCATCCATGCCACGCCGCATTGAGGCAGTAATTGATGCAAAAGGGGCCCCAACCAAGTACTGAGTACATATGCATGCTTCTACTTCTCAGAGGTCCAATATTGCTCTATTTGCAATCCTTGTTTTGCTGATTTTATTTAATATTCTAATTTTCTGAGATTGTTAATTTGGGGTTTTCATCATCTGTATGCCATAATCATCACAATTATAACAAATAAAGGCTTGACATATCTCGCTTTGCATGTCATGAGTCTATCTCATATATTAGTTTCACCTTTTAAGTTGAATTACTGAAATAAATGAACCTTCCCACGATATTCTTATTTTTTGAGTTTCACCTCTAAATAAAAGCAGAAGTGAACACTTCAGTACTCTTCTCAGCTGTGGGACTGGACAAGCCTAGGAGGCTAGACTTGTTTATGCCATGCTAAATGAGAGTTTGGTGTGATGTCCAAATGACTAAATTTCCTTAGGCATGGCTTGGCATGTTATGTGAATGCAGCCTATCTATGTTAACCAGAGTGAAAGCATGAAAAAATATACATATGGGTCCCTGTTGCAAGAATCCAAATGCCAGCCCTTCATGCTTAATTTTCCTGGATACTTAGGTTCTGGTCATCTTGAATCTACATTAGTGGTGTTTTAGGGAACCCCTGAACTCTGTGGATGTGTATCAGATGTTCTTCAGTTGTGGACAAGGACCACACAGCTGCATGGGTGTGTTCCGTGGTGTGCTTTCTGTTCATGGCAGACAGCAGCCTAGCCAGTGTTCTTTATAACTGACTGTGCATTCTGGAACAGGTCCCAGAATCTTCTGCACCACATGCAAGTACTGGGGTGGTCAGTTTGATATGGAAAGGGTTCCCTGGGAGTAAAAAAGTTTGAAAGCTGCTACTCTACATCACAGAATACAATATTGTGTAAGTGAACATTTCAGAGTTTTCACCTCCCTATCTGTGTAATTGTTACATGGAAACATGCATTTGAGTTTGTAAAGTCACAGCCAATTTTCTTTGTAGCTTCCATTTATCTTATGCTGAAGTTAAGTCCTCTTAGAGTTTCTTTCTTTTCTCTAGCCTTATATGCAGTGAAGGTGCGTGCTGAAGCCATGCAGGAGGCATCGGAAGCTGTCCCAAGTGGAATGTTATCTGTTATTGGCCGGCATAATTCAAATTATGTCACTGCTTGCTTGGAAGCTCGTGAATATTGCAAGTCATTGGGCATTGAAAATCCTGTATGTGAAGTTTCAAACTACTTGTTTCCAGGCAGCAGAGTCATTGCAGGACATTTGCAGGTATTATTTCAAAATAATGGTTCTGAATATCTGGAAATTGGTGGGGTTTTCAGTAGCACTGCTGACAGCCAAGAGAACAGTACTACTTAGTCATATTCTGTATTTTGAGGGGAGAAGTTTGCTTGCTTGTTATATGAATTGTATTTTTATCCTGCTTTTTTTTACATGCAAAGTACCTATACTAATAGCCATCAATTGATATATTTAATTTTTAAAGATAACAATAAACACATTTAAAACCAGTTCACAATAATAAGAACAATAGTAATGAGAATAGCAGAAGAACAGCAATAAAAATAAGTTAATGTTTGAAATCAAAGGAGCAATGAAAAGATTTTCACTGATTTCTAAAGGGCGGGGAGTACAATAGATTTAGGCAAACAGGTCTTACAGACAAGCACATTTGCAGTGGGAAAAGGGCTGCCCTCCTCAGACAGAGGTGATATCAGGGCCAGATGACCTCATAGTGAAAGGGGCTCCCTGGTTTACCCGACTGTAAGTTTTTCTAGCTTTAAAGTTAGGCATCAGTACCTCGGATTGAACATAGGCACTGACTGGTGGAGCTCCTTAATATTCCCAGTGCATGCTGTTCTGCTAACCCTGGTCAACAGCTGTGCAGCTACATTCTGAAGTTTCTGAGCAATATTCAAAGGCAGCCGCTTGTAATTGGGATTAGAATTGAAGCCTGTCACCTGGCAACAGGATCTAACTGACATGCAGTGATGATGTAAAGCACATGTAGCAACCTAGTGCTCTCCAAATGTTTTGAACAAAGCTCTCCTCAGCCCCAGGCAGCATGGCCAATAGTCAGGGGTGATCAGAGATGTATTCCAACAACATATGGAGAGCACCACATTGGCTACCCTTGGTATAAAACAAAAATGGAAACGCAACAAATGCAATTCAGGTATAAAAGCCACCCACCAACATTTGGGTAGCAAAGTCTAAGCCAGTACTTTACATTTCCCTATAAAGTTTTAAGTCTCTGTTGAACAACAACTACCAGACTTTTAGAAAACATCTGAAGGCAGCCCTGTTCAGGGAAGCTTTTACTGTTTGATGTATTAGAGTATTTTAATAATTTTTTTGGAAGCCACCCAGAGTGGCTGGGGAAGCCCAGCCAGATGGGCGGGGTACAAATAATAAATTATTATTATTATTATTATTATTATTATTATTATTATTATTATTATTATTATTATTATCATCATCCTCTGACTTGTAGGCCACAATGAATTTATAGGGTTTTCCTAAGAGCCAAATGACATTAACAGCAGTTCTAGATTGAAGGCAGTAACTCTGTTTTTGTGGTTCAGTCTTCTGTTTCGTTTTTATTTCAGGCTTTGGAGTTTTTGCAGCAAAATTCGAAAAAATACTCATTTGTGAGAGTGAAAATGCTGCCAGTCAGTGGTGCTTTTCATACACAACTTATGGAACCAGCAGTGGGACCTTTGTCTGAAGCCCTCAACTCAATTAATATCCAGAAGCCTCTCATACCTGTCTATTCAAATGTGGAAAACCGGAGATACACTGAACCGAAACAGATCCAGCGCTTGTTAGTGAAGCAGTTGGTTTCACCAGTGAAATGGGAGCAGACGATGCATGCCATCTATGAAAGGAAAAAAGGAGTAGGATTTCCTTATACTTATGAAGTGGGGCCTGGGAAACAGCTAGGAACAATCCTAAAAGGCTGCAATTTGAAGGCCTGGAAGTTCTATAAACATATTGATGTTTCAGAAGATGAAAAAGCATAGAGATGTCTGTAGGAAAAGTTTTCATTTTAAATGGATTTATTTTTAGGTAAAAACGAAATCATACAAGCCCTGGAGGAAGACACAACATAGTCTTTTGGAGAGGGAGCTGTATACCGTTGTGCCATTGCTATCTCCCTACACAACTAGCACAGAAGAATTGCTTGTTACCTCAGAGGCCACTCTGGGTCTCACTTCTTCAGACAAACAGATTTGACCATGACTCATCAATTACTTTGCTACAAACTTTTTAAAGAATTGTTTTATATAAGCTTGATCAATAGTACCTGCATTGGCCAAAGAATCGTGGTGACTTATGCTCAGTGTCTTGCTTTAACTTTTAAGAATCAGTGAAATAATAATAAAGTTAAAATGTTTTCTTTGTTTTACATATCATTTATTGTGGGTGGGAGATCTGCATTTGGTGTATAATTGGTAACTGTAACTCGCCCCACTGAGATAATATATTGGATGCAGTGATTGCGTTACCCATTGTATGCTATCTATTCATAATGTCCCATTAGTTTTTTAGAATACTCACTCACACTATTAAGGTCCCCATTTTGCAAAGTACCTCATCAGTTTTCCTTCTGGACATGAGTAAAATTATAAATTAGGCACCACAGGACCCCTCTCGCTCTCCAGGCTTCAGCGAAAGCCTGCATTCGCTCCATAGGACGCACACACATTTCCCCTTCATTTTGGGAGGGGAAAAAGCGCGTCCTATACAGCGAAAAATACGGTAGCTGGTAACAGCATTGGTGTTTAAGCGCCAGGAGTTTTTCTTGAGACACTTCCATCTGTTCAGAAGATGTCCAGAAAGAAAAGCTGGGAAACGTTACATGGCATCCCAGGCCACTCTCAACTTACACGGAGTTCCATGGAGAACACCTATAGCCAAAATCACATATAGTCAAAGCACATTAGGTTCAACAGCAGGTGGATTGCCAAAGTTTTTCCCCTCAGATGCCCATCACCTTTTTAAATTCCCCCCCCCCCAGCGCATAAAGCTGATTGTGCAAAGTTAAGTGTGTAAATTGCAAGTTACCTGTATTCTTGCTAACAGCCTTCCAATATATGTTTGCTTTTCAGTCAAAAGTATAAGGGTAGTGCAGCACTGTGTTGTGTTAAGTGGCTTACAGTGCAATCTTCTGCCACTCTGAGAAAAGGCAGGACTTAAGGGAAAACACAGGATATTGGTCCCATGATTATATCATGAGAATGCTGCATAAAAAGCGAGTGAAGAAAATGTTACCATCCCACACTGAACACTTGCTGTGGAAGCACTCCTAACAGTGGATGGATTTTAGATATTCTTGCTAGAATCATCTCAGGTAGTCTCCTGCCAGAGGATGGCAGTGGTGTATAAATCATTTCTTACAGCTGAGATAGGTAAAAAAATTGCTTTTTTTTTGGGTAGCAAATACAAAATGTAAGCATGCTTTTTGTTTGTGCGACACCTGTGGGTTGAAATAAATCTCAGTGTCCAAAAGCATTGAACTGCAATAAAAAAAAGAGTTCCTGGATCTTCCTCAAGTCACAAGTCAGTGAGTTACAAACTGAAAGATATACATCTTTCAGACTAAATTATATTTTTTGAAACATCGGGATTTCAGTTCTAATAAAACCAGTGCATTATGTCAATGTAGTTTCTTGATTCTTGGCTATTCAACAACCACTTCTAGATATGAAAATCCACTCTTAGAGCTGAGCTCTGCTGCCATGATTTGCAGACATGGTATATTTCGGGCAGGATCTTATTGCTAAATGTGAGCCAGCAGTAGAAGGCTTAGGTAAGCTGGCACCGGACTATAACCAGCATTGGACTGCACAGTTCAGTGTTATCTACAATAGCACCTTTCTGAAAGGAATAGAGGTACAGTTTCTATGAAGAAGAAGTTTCTATGAAGAAATTGTTCATCGTAAATCTGAAACTGATTTCCTTCTAGCCTGTGAGGACAAATTCCACTCTTGATGTGTGTAAACATTAACTACAATAAAGCTCAGAGGAGGCCTCTGTATACTTTAGCATAAGGGTGTGGCATGATGTCAGCTCAATGTTCAAATTCCTGTTTTGAAGCTAATTCTTGTTTTTGAAGCAAGTGTGTCCTACAAAGAAACACTGATTCTTTGCTTTTAGAATCTGATTGCTAAAAAGAGCCTTGCAACAGCCCCAGCAGCAGCAAACCGGTGGAGGAGGCCTGAAAGGTGTCTTCTAAAAGTTCTGTGTCTTTCTGAACGTTTTCCTGGCAAACTTTTGTCAGTGTTGTCATTATTGTCATTCAATTCCCATCATCCAAGTGCTGGTGCATAGGTAGCCAAAACCCACTTATAAGAGATTGGTATTTGCAGAGTTGGGGAAGCCGTGAGGTGGCAGAAATATAAAACACAAAATAAAAAAAACCCTTTTAAGGGGGAAAGGCTCAGGTAGGACTCTGACGATCCCTGCAGCCTAAGATGGCCTAAGGATGCCAGCCCCAGCTCCTGCATCTTTTAAATGGGGCTTGGAGATTCATTTCTTTTCCATAGTTTTCAATGTGAAGTCATAAATACGGTAGTGGCTGTTTGTTGAGTTATGACCAAGTTTTCTTAATGTCTCTTTTAATTTTCTTGTAATTAATTACATGTTAAAGTTTTTTATCAGTCAAATTTATATTAAAAAAACCATAGTAAGCCACTTTATAATCCACAAATTCCTTAAGTACATAATCTTTATGAACTACAAGCTTTCTGTCTACCCATGTTAATTTATGTGTTTCCTATCTTCTTCCAAGGAGCTTAAGGGAAAACATACAGGTTTTTAGGTATTTTATTTTTAGGGATTTTCTTGTCAAACATGCAAGCCCCCTCTGGAGTCTGAACTGGTAAATATAGGTCACTGGAACATACTATTGTGTTAACACCAGCATTTTCAAGTTTGGTCCTGATAAACTTTATTGAATACAGGTGGCGACCAGAGCCCCTGCGCACATTGGCCGAGCACACATAAGCCCACCCTGCCCCCATTCCATTCTCAGAGTCCACTATATCTTATGACCAGCATCAGAAAGTAAACCCCACTCCACCCCCACTAATTTACGTCTGTATTTCTTCAAGCAGAGGACCAAACCTCATGAGGACCTTCAGAAGCTTCATGCAACCACAGACAATGGTACACTGTAAGAAATCAGTATGTATGCCATCAAGACATTGTCAAAAGCTACCAGCCAAAAGAGCTCAAGAGTGTTATCAACTTCAGATGCCAATTCTACCATATATCCATATAAAGCTTGAAAGAATGACACCAGGGAGAAAAGAACCAACTGTAAATGGGCGTAATACTAATCTCAGCAGTCTGTGGCAAAGCAGTCTCTGATGTACGTGGATGAAAGTAGAGGAGAGAGATGGCTGGATCCGTATATGGGATGTGTGCAGAATGGATCATGCTGAAACACGTCGAAGGAAATAATGTAATTAGATTTGGCAATTAGATTTGGAACATCAGTTTTATTTTTCAAGTCTTTTAAGATCTCCAATTTTCATTAGATATTTTACAGTGCAAGTGTTAAAAAGGATGGCCAGCATACCCTTCTGTCAACTTTCCAAATTCCCTTTTACAAAACAAAAAACCCCTCTCTTTTAGTATAAAAGTCAGACTTGAATCACTTGAACATACATATTTCAAAACAAGCAATTCAGGTAGTTATCCAGCAACAACCCTATATCAATATTTATTTTAAAAGTATGAAAACAGCAGTGACCCAGCACTAGCCTACATTTTAAATAGAAAAAAGTTATCCATAGCCAACTTCTTAAAAAACAAACAAAGCAAATGCCACCTCCTGGGTGAGTTGAAGATTGGTCAGAGTCCAGCAGTGACCTTCAATTGGCAACTCTTGCGACTAATCCTGCAGTCCGTAAGTGACCAGACCCCACATCAAAATAGCAAGCAGCACGGCTGGCCACCATTTCTGGCACACGCAGTTCAGAGGGACCCAAAGAATCTGTTTAGGAAAAGAATAAACAAACTGATTAAAAAACACAAGAATTAGAGAATGAGAGCAGGGGAAAAATCACCTGCGGTAGTTCCAGGGTGGCTGACCTGCAGCCCTGGTTTTGGACTCCAATTCCCCTCAGCCTCATAACAAAGGTATTTTTGTTTAAGAAGGCTTCCCCGGAAGTGTGTCCCAGTCATTTACAAAATATTAATTGCACAACTATAGGGATGCTTTTATGGCTTGCAGGAATGCTTTGAATGATTCTTTGAATCTGCTTGTTTTGCACATTATCTTCTCAACACTGTGCACTGCTTTGATTCCCTCAGGCTGTGGAGTGGTTTATCAATTTGTAAAATAAATGATGGGAGTTGGGAGTCCAGCAACATGGGCATCATGTACTTTGTCAGCTGCACCAGTTCAGAATTCAGGAGCAGCAAAATGTTTGTTCTTCACATCTTGGGATTCTCTCCCACATGAAAAGCTCCCTGTTTGCGCAATGCTAGTGCTGCTTTAAATAATAATAATAATAATAATAATAATAATAATAATAATAATAATAGGAAATGCCTTTGTTAGGACCAACCAATCTACCAAGTGTAGTTTTGATGGGGCAAGGGCACAAAGTGAAGAGTGAGGAAATTCTCAGGGACAATTCACACCCTGGCCAGCACCTTTTTAATCTTCTACCCTCGGGCAGGAGATATATAAGTATAATCAGTCGTAACAACAGGCTAAAAAACAGTTTCTATCTGTGGGCTGTTAGGCTGTTGAACAGAAAATAATATAGTGCAACTGACTTTCGGGGTTGGTGTGTTGTGCGACAAGCCCACAGAGTGCAATGAGACTGAGTGTTTGGGGGGGGGGGGAGGCTCAGTTAATTTCATTGTACACAGGTTGTACATTGACAAGAAAGGTATTATTATAATGATGATGGGCTTAGGCAGTGCTGCGATGGACACTACCCATAACCCCTTCAAGAACCACTCCTAGCTTCACAAATAAGAGTTTAACTTTTCTAAAAAGGTGAATATAGAAAGCCTACAATCATCATTATTTTTTGCTCCCTTGGAAATTTAGGGAAAGCGGAGGAGGAAAGAGTAATTAGTTAATGCAGGATCTGCCACAACAAAGCGTAACACATTAGGTTGGATTTTGTACCCATTGAGACTGATGTGAAAAGATAGCCATGACTTAAGTCCCGTTGATTTTAATGAGAATTTGAGCGCAAGATTGTACCCCTATCTGGCAGGAGATCTCATTGAACTCAGTGGGGCTTACTTCTCAGTAAGCATATCAGAACAGACTGCCTCTCTGGATCCAACCCATAAATCCTGTTTTGCACTAATTTGGGGGTTACAGGGAAGCACACTTTTTTCTGGCATTCACTGGCAACGATCTATGCATTTGTATAGAGGTCATCCTGATTTGCTATTACTGTAATAGTTCTCAAGGAAACACAAGCAAAATTGGGCAGGAACCTAATAGCAGTATAAGCAACAAACCTTTATAGTTCAGTTCTATGAAAACCATCAGGCCAAAGCACAAAAGTGGGCTGAACTGCAGGCTGACAATGCAATTCTATTTAACTTGGGAGTGAGCTCCATTGAACTAAATGGAGTTCAGCTTACAAGGAGACAAGCCTAGCACTGCACTGCAAGATTCCAAATTCCCTTTTACTACGTTTTTTTCTTCTTTCCAGCCCCTCAGTCGAAAAATTGCAAATTGAAAATAATATGAAATTTACCCAGTTACAGTCGAGAATCTTCTTTCTCCAGCCACTGTTCAAAAAACTCCCAAAGGCTTTCATAATACTTCTAAAATTACTCCAGATACAAGTGTGAAAAACGCTGGCTGCTATCCTATTGAGAAACAAAATAGTTGGGAGAATTAGAATTTAGTTTAAAATTAAACAGGCATTATGGAAATGCACCCTGAGCTCCAAATCAAGTATTAAATGCTTCTAATCAAACAAGCAGGGACATGGGTGGCGCTGTGGTCTAAACCACAGTGCCTAGGGCTTGCTGATCAGAAGCTCCCATTGCTCGGTCCCTGCTCCTGCCAACCTAGCAGTTCGAAAGCACATCAAGTGCAAGTAGATAAATAGGTACCGCAGCACCGGGAAGGAAAATGGCATTTCTGTGTGCTGCTCTGGTTCGCCAGAAGCGGCTTAGTCATGCTGGCCACATGACCCGGAAGCTGTCTGCAGACAAATGCTGGCTCCCTCGGCCTATAGAGTGAGATGAGCGTGCAACCCCAGAGTCATCCACGACTGGACTTAACGGTCAGGGGTCCCTTTACCTTTATCTAATCAACAAGCCAATCGGAAACTGACTTTGGAAAGTGTGACTTCCCATTTCTTCCCTCTCTGAAGCAAATGACTTTTTGAAGCTGTTTTATTTGTGAAGGCTGCCACTGACGTTCTCAGTTCACTTTGCAGAGTGAATCTCGGATTCTGTTTCTTGATTGTAAACTAGAGTACAAAGGAATGATGGGAGCTGGCCAGACTAGAAGTCACATAACATTAAATACATCCTTGGTGGTCTCAGCAGGTACAAATAAGAATTTAATCCTTTTTCCCTTCTGCAATCCTAAGCAAAATCAAAATCCCTCCTCTGGACGTGCTACTGGCATTGTGAGGAACACACACACACACACACACACACACACACACACACCCCTCAGTGCAAAGAGAAGGGATTTTCCTCAGGACTTCTGCAGGGGAAGAAAGGCTTAACCTGTCTTCTGTGACTCCATAATGATCCCTTATAATGATCTTTTTCAGGTTGGTACTATTAGCCATTGAAAACAGAATTGCACATTAAATGCAAAGTTACATTTAATGTCACATATAGTTTGGCCATAGATATGTAGCATAGACAATACAAATATCTACATATAAATCCATAGTTTCTTACAAGTCAAACCTGTGCCAAATGTGAGCACATAGATGATTCAGCTTTGCAGACAATCAAACAAAAATCGCCGGCCAAGAATTGTAGTTGTCTACAATATCTATAAGCCACCTGGTGGCTTCAATGTGAATGTAACAGCAGCGCTTCGTCAGATGAAAAGGACTCTCTAGTCCAGTGTTTCCCAATCACTGTTCCCCGGCACACTAGTGTGCCGCGAGATGTTGCCTGGTGTGCCGTGGGGAAAATTCGAAAGATTTTTTTCTTTTTTGTAAAAGTCAAATTAGGTCCTAATCTATCCCTTGAGCGCCTCTTGTCCGTTATTGTGACGCATGAAGCGTGTTCCCGCCCACTCCCCGCCCTCCCTTGCTTCTCTCTCTCTCTCTGTGGCGCTCTCCGCCGCTTCCTGCTGGGCATGCGCAGCTCGCCTCGCGCTTCCATTCCGGCCCCTCCTTCCCCCGACTACCCCGCCGCTCCGTTCCTTTCTCTTTCTCGCGTGTCAGAGAGCGGCGGCGCGAGCGCGGCGGTTCCCTCAGGGCTGACGGAGGGCTCGAGGAGGAGGAGGCAGGACGTGGAGGCGGAGAAAGCGGCGGCAGCCACCCCCCACCTCCGGCTCGAGGCCCGCGTAGAAAGCTGAGGGGGAGAGATAGATAGAGGTGGGCGGCGGCGGCGACCACGACCAACCGCCACAGTAGTTGTAGCAGTGGCGACGGCGAGCAGGGACTCCCGCTCTCTCTCCGTCGTGTCTCTCTCTCCCGGGCCCGTCCGTTGAGTCTCCCGCGCGCCTCGGCTACAAGATGAGCATCGAGATCCCGCCGGGTCTGACTGAGCTGCTGCAGGGCTACATGGTGGAGGTGCTGCGGCACCGGCCGCCGGACCTGCTGGCCTTCGCCGCCGAGTACTTCGCCAAGCCGCACTCTCCTTCCTGCCTCGCTTTGCTGCCTCCTCCCCCCCACCCCCAAAGCTTGGAGGTTCCCCGGCGCCGACCCGCAGGTTTGACCCCCTTCTCACACCTGTTCGCGCTCCTTGCACGGAATGGGGCGGATGGGGAGGAACGGGGCTCGCCGCTGCCTCCGCTCGCCCTCCCCCCCTCCGCCGGCGGTCCCGCGATTCTTGGCTTTTTGGCGGTTGGCACAGAAGGAAGGCAAGGGGGAGGGGAAAAAATTGAATCTTACACTTTCGTGCGTCCCTCCCGGCGTGACGCTGCGCGCTGACGTCACGGGGCTGTAATGGTGGTGTGCCTCGAGATTTTTTTCATGAAACAAGTGTGCCTTTGCCCAAAAAAGGTTGGGAAACACTGCTCTAGTCCAGCATCCTGATCTTGCAAAGGCCAACCAGATGCCTATTAGAAGCCTATCTAGAAGCAGGACTCTCCCCTTCGTGACACACACGGCCTCCGATTCTGCAGGTGTCATAGTTATAATGACAAGCAGCCATTCATAGCTTTATCTTCCATGAATTTCTTCAGTTACCTTTTAAAGCCATCCTAGCTTCTGGTGGAGTTGCGGGTGGCGCTGTGGTCTAAACTACAGAGCCTAGGGCTCGCCGATCAGAAGATTGGCGGTTCGGATCCCCACAATGGGGTGAGCAACCGTTGCTCGGTCCCTGCTCCTGCCAACCTAGCAGTTTGAAAGCACGTCAAAGTGCAAGTAGATAAATAGGTACCGCTCCGGCGGGAAGGTAAACGGTGTTTCTGTGCGCTGCTCTGGTTCACCAGAAGCAGCTTAGTCACATTGGGCACATGACCCGGAAGCTGTCTGTGGACAAACGCCGGCTCCCTTGGCCAGTAAAGCGAGATGAGCGCGCAACCCCAGAGTCGTCCGCGACTGGACTTAACGGTCAGAGGTACCTTTACCTAGCTTCTGGTAACAAATTCCATAGATTAACAATGCTCTGCACAAAGAAATACTCCCTTTTTGTGTGCCCTTAATTTTTCAACATTCAGTTTTATTGGACAAACCCAGGTCTAGTATTATGAGGGAGGGATAAAAACTATAATCACTTTCTCCACACCAGGGATGCATAATGTTCTTTGATGTCCTCCCTTTACTCCTTGACCTTTTTGGAAGCTTAAGAGCCCCAGCACTGTAGCATTTGGTCCTAGGGGAATTGCTCCAGTACCTTCATCTGCTTGGTAACCCTTTTATGAACCTTTTCCAGTTCTACAATATCCTTTTTGAGGTGCAGCAGCCAGAACTGCATGCAGCATTCCAAATGTTTTCAAGCCACATACAGATATATAAAAGCATTGTGATATTGGCAGTTTTATTTTCAACCCCTTTCCTTTTCTAATTATCCCTTACATGGCATCCACATTTTTCACAGCAGATGCACACTGGACCAGGCATAGGCAAACTTGGCCCCCCAGCTGTTTTGGGACTACAACTCCCATCATCCCTAGCTAACAGGACCAGCGGTCAGGGATGATGGGAATGGTAGTCCCCAAACATCTGGAGGGCTGAGTTTGCCTATGCCAGCACTGGATCAACATTTTCACTGTGATTCACCAGAATCCAAAGATCACTTTCCTGCTCAGTCACCTCTTGCTCAGACCCCGTTAATATTTTTTGCCTCGATGTGGACTAATTTACACTTGCTTACACGGAATCACACTTGCCATTTTAATACCTAGTTTGCAGAGATCCCTCTGAAGTTTCTCTCAATTCATTTAGTTTTTACAGCCCTAAGCAACTGGGTATTATAAGCAAACTGCAGATCATTTATGAACAAGTTAAAAGCACATTACATAATGGGGATGACAGGAACTCACAGAATAATGATTTGTTCTGCACCCTGTTCAAGTGGCCAACTGCAATCCTGCAAACAAGTGGGCACCATGGCACCATGAGGACTCTTCTAGGCACTGAGGCAAAGAGGCAATTTATTCCCTTCTGAGGGAATAAAGGTGGTAGGATGGAACATAACACTTGCAATTTCAGGTTGGGTAGCTTATTTTTTATGTTCCTCTACATTTAAAGATGAAACACACAATGCAAATAAAAAGTAGCAACACTTACAAAGAAAGTTTATTGCCTTGTCCACACCTTGCCATTGCAGAGAGGTTTTGTTTGTTTGTATGAACTGGTGAGCATTTTAAAAGCACTTGCTATTGAAAGAGGCATTTCAGAATTAGAATACAGAAAACCCCCCTAGGCGGACCTTACCCCTTTGCAAGATGAAGCAGTGAATCCTCCCGTTTCCCAGTGTACATCCTGTTACACTCGTCTCCTATCATTGCAAGCTGGTGTCCAACTTGGGTTGCAGCCCTGGAAATGTTGAACACACATGAAGATGATCCTTCATTACAGATCTGTCCCAATGCTGAACAAATTAACAGGCAAACAGACAACTTAACTGATAAATGACTGAACATAGATAATGCGTAAGCAGCTTGTGGTTTCCCTCTCAAAAATGATATAAGGGAGTTGAAAAAGAATTAAAATGGTCAAGAGGTTGGAGCAGCTTCCCTATGAGGAACAGCTAAATGTTGGGACTTCATAGTTTTTTAAAAAAAGGAACAGCAATGGGAGACATATACCTGATGGAACTCATTACCATCTGATGGGGTGATGGCGGCTACCTTAGATGGCTTTAAGTGGCTATACTCACTATATGAAATGTTCACATACTGAGGCTAGATGCCTCCAAGTACCAGATTCTGGAGTTTTAAGTAACAAGTGTATTCATGCTCTGGTTACTGCTTGGATCTGAATGCTAGATCAAATGGACTTTGACCTGATCAAGCAAGGCAGTTCTTGAGATTCTTAAGTATCTACAAAGGAGCAATTCTTCAAAATAATAATAGTAAATAAATAAATGGTTTTTTAAAAAAATCTCTAGGTTGCTGTGATTCTCCCACCCCCTGAAGTCCAATAAGCCACCATTAGGCTATTCTACGTACGGGCAACTCCCCACTTAGGCAGGGTTATGTTCCAGCCCCCCCCCAATGCATAATAATAATAATAATTTACTATTTATACCCCGCCCATCTGGCTGGATTTCCCCAGCCACTCTGAGCGGCTTCCAAAAGAATATTAAAATACAATAGTCCGTCAAACATTAAAAGCTTCCCTAAACAGGGCTGCCTTCAAATGTCTTCTAAAAGTCTGGTAGTTGTTTTTCTCTTTGACATCTGGTGGGAGGGCGTTCCACAGGGACGTGAAATGTGTGTAATTGGGGAGCTCTGTTTTCTGTCCCCCCCCCTTTTGTTTGGAAGGGTGATCTAAGGGGCAACAGAGGCCCCCTTCCTTCCCCCCCTTGCCCGCAATCTCGCCAGGAAGAGCAGGGGAGCCACGCAGCAGAGCCTCCGGCCAGGAGCGAATTCCCGCCCATCCGCTGTTGAGCCATTTTGGAAGCGGCAGCTCTTTTAAAGCATTCTAAATCTTCTCTTTACCTTGAACATTCTCCTTCATCTGGATAAACTATAGGACAAAAACTGGGAAAGATGGAAAGGATTTGCTGAAATAGCTAATTGAACTAGAATACAAAAAAGGGAGGTGTGAGGAGGTCTCGAAACAAGTAAATGAAAGATAAGATATGAAAATATTGGATGTGTTTTTAAATGTTTCTGTCTTTGTTTTTGCTTTTGTTTTGTTAAGATGAGCAGTGTTTTTCTTTTTTTGCTTTTTATGTATTGTATTGTTTTGTTTTGCTTAACTCTTTTTCTTCTTTTTGCTTCCTCTGACTGATAACAATTCGCCAGGGTCTCAAGAAAAATCATTTCAGCTGCGAATTCTAAGAGTTGAATCTGGGACTAGAGGTGGGTCTTCCTCGCCATAAAGACTACATGAATTTATTGCAGTATTTTGTTGTACTAGAGCAAAGTATTTGATAGGTGCCCAATAAGCATTTGGATTCGCACAGAATTTGTCTGATAATGGGGACAGGAGCCCAGCGAAGCTTATGCCACAAAACATTTGTCAGACTGCAATCCGAAACTGAATATAGCCCTATTTACAGTCACGGGAAAAAGAAAGTGCACCCTCTTTGAATTCTGTGGTTTTACATATTGGGACATAACAGCAATCATTTGTTGCTTAGCAGGTCTTAAAATTAAGTCAATACAACCTCAGATGAACAACAATACATGACATATTACGCTGTGTCATGATTTATTTAACAGCAAGTTAAATGTTAAAGTTCATGACAGTACAATTAGAAAAAGATTGAACAAGTACAGTGGTACCTCGGGTTACAGACGCTTCAGGTTACAGACTCCGCTAACCCAGAAATAGTACCTCGGGTTAAGAATTTTGCTTCAGGATGAGAACAGAAATTGTGCTCTGGCGGTGCAGCGGCAGCAGGAGGCCCCATTAGCTAAAGTGGTACCTCAGGTTAAGAACAGTTTCAGGTTAAGAACGGACCTCTGGAATGAATTAAGTTCATAACCCAAGGTACCACTGTATGGTTTGTTTGGAAGGGTTTCCAGGAGAAAGCCTCGTCTCTCTAAAAAGAACATGGCAGCACGGCTTTGGTTTGCAAAGTTGTATCTGAACAAACCATGAGACTTCTGGAGCAATGTCCTTTGGACAGATGGGACCAAAGTGGAGATGTTTGGCCATAATGCACAGTGCCATGTTTGGTGAAAACCAAACACAGCATATCAGCAAAAACACCTCATACCAACTGTCAAGCACGGTGGTGGAAGGGCGATGATTTGGCCTTGTTTTGAAGCCACAGGACCTGGGAACCTAGCAGTCATTGAGTCGACCATGAACTCCTCTGTATACCAAAGTATCCTACAGCCAAATGTGTGACCATCTGCTCAACGGCTGAAGCTTGGCTGGAATTGGGTCACGCAACAGGACAATGATCCCAAGCACACCAGCAAATCTACAGCAGAATGGCTGAAAAAGAAAAGAATCAAGGGGTTGCAATGGTCCAGTCAAAGTCCAGACCTCAACCCAACTGAAATGCTGTGCGGAACCTTAAGAGAGCGATGCATAAACAAATGCCAGCAAACTTCAATGAACTGAAGGTGCAATGCTGTAAAGAAGAATGGGCCAAAATTCTCCCAAGGTAACATACACTGGATTCCACCGTTAGTCTTTAAGACAGGCTAGTAAATGACCACTTGCTCATGGCAAGAATTGCCTACGAGTACGTGAATCATGCAAGTTTTTTGTAAATTGGAGAACAGTGTTGCTTTCCTCTTTGTTCTGTGTCATGTGGGCAGATGGACTAAAAACATTTTGGGGAACTCAATTGCAAGGCGACATCTTTGGTGTGTCACAGGGTTCTGTAGTCTTTATATTCTTATGTCAAGGTGTGGTAAAATTTAACAGGCAACCACTAGAAAAATAAGGGGCACATCTTTGAAATAAGTGTGTTTTGCTGTTGAGTTATTCCAAGCTTCCAAACAAAAATACAGTTTTAATGAGAGAGAGAGCTTTATGCACTGATCAGTAGGTTAAGTAGCTTTAAAAGACAAGGTATCTAGAGAACGCAGTGAAGATGACTTTGTCAGCTGCTCTTTGCAACAGCTGGGCTTCTTAGGAATGTCTGTTATTTCTGACCTGGAGACGGGAAAGACTGCTAGATATTTCATGATGAGGTCTAGACAACGTAGATCATCAGAAATGATAACACTGGATTTTCACTCTAGTTACTCATCTAACATATATCGTAAGAACTGACCTCATACAAGCTTAAAAACCAAACAGTTACCAGAAGGAAAAACAGAGCGCTAATACCATGTGATACCTGATATTCATCTCCATTTGCTCTGCGATGTCTACAGATCTGCTGTGACTGTTCTCTTCTGCATTGACATTGTTGTGGCTGGAGAGAAGGAAGTGTCTGGAGTTTTGTCCCCTTTGGGCCATGGCTTCTTCTAGCTGTAGAAGCTGTAATAAAATTAAACGTAATCTTTTCATATTGGTTAACAATGCCTTCGGCACACAGCTACAGCTAAAACGAACAAATGTTTTTGTCTGAATACAAGGCCGGTATTAGACTCTGCAGCAGAACCCAAAGAATGTGTTGATGGTAGTGGTTAGTTTCTTTGGGCTGGATTCAACTAACTACTTGCACTCATGGGAGCCAGAGTGAGTCCTACTAGTGAATGGTGCTCCCCTCCCCTTTCCTACCCCTGCACCTTCCCCAAGTTGGCTGGGGGCCTTGGAAGAACCCCACAAACAGTGGTGAGGGGTGGTCGCTCCATCAGGCAAGCAGAAATGCCTGCACTTGCAGAGTGATCTCCTTAGCGCTATTGTTAATTCCACCCATTAACTGCATATTTCAGTTTTGCAAAACGAATAATCTTTTCAGGCATCCTTAGCTGTTGCTTGGCAGTTACCATTGACAGAGTGAGTGTTCTGTGGGTCTCTGGTAAGACACTGTTTGCTTGTCGCTTTAACTGTTTTGCCAGGCGTACACCTCTTCTTTTCCAAAGGCTAAATTCAGCCCCCTTCTCGACACTTTTGTTTTTTCGTTGCTAAAGCTTTTTGTTGACAGAATGGCTGACCTGAATAACAGCCTATATGAGGGACCATCTGAGATGCATCTGTGCCGTTGGCAACACAAAACCAACAGGTCATTCATATCACGCAGCTGAAATCAGCTTGAAGACATCTGCTGCAACAAGCTTGCTCTTAAATATATCCAAAGAACCACCCAAATTCCAGTGGCAACCCAGAATAAACTGGTAAACTGAGCTCTGGACTTCAAGAGTGCATCCGTGCTACAGCATCTACTTATCTGTGTCTAGCTAGCTCCTCAGTCTGAGCAATCTGCTCTAGTTTGAAGACACTGCCCAGCTGGCATCTTCACCTCTGCTTGACTTGATGACAATTGTGTCCCTTGGCTCCATTGCTTCTTGTCTGCTGCAGTAGACCAAGGGAGAGGAGGTCCGTATCTTGTTGGGATCAGCCTCAGTGATCAAATTCTTATATTTTCAAAGGCTGGGGTAAAAATGTGCATCTTCAGCAACCTATGGAAGCTAGATGCTTGCCATCACCATTAAGGCCTCCTCACAAGCCACCCGCATCAAATCTCTGGGATCACTGGGTCACCTGGCGGGCCTTCATATTAACAGAGCGGTGGCATATTTTATCGTTTCTGATATCAAGTTAGACTTTAACTTAGGCCTCTAATTTTCTACAAGGCAAAGAACCATTTTTGCAGCCTTGTTCCCATGTCACGTTGGCTCCTACTTTAAACCAAGTGGACCCTTCCAGCTCTACAGTTCTAGGCTTCTATGAGCAATGTGGTCAAAAAGTTCAGCTCAAAACAATGAGCTCCACTCCACTCCAGCTTTGTTAGACACTAGTTTGCTTATAGCAGCAAACCAACTTTTGGTTTGTTTCCTCCCAGGCACGCCGAAGAAAGGAAAGGGGAAGCAGCAGGCAGCTCTACGTTGCTCATTCACATCAAATCACTTCAAACTATGGTTTAACATGTTCCGCCAAACGGGCCAGTTAGAGTGTTGGCCTAGCATCTGTGAGACCAGGGTTCAAATTTTCACCCACCCATTCTCAAATGCCATTCCTTTTCATAGTGATTTTTTATAACCCCCTTAAGTGTGTTATTTATTTATTTATGATGTGCGGGTGAGAATATTCTGAGACTCTTGCGGGAACATTTTAAAAACGTGTTTAAAACAAGAGCAGGAATGTCCGTATTTGTACAAAGCCAAAACTGTTTTCTGAAAAGGACTGAGAATGAGCCCACGTGCCTCAGAAATCAGACATGCAAACAAGTCCTACAACATCCGGGCAAAACTGCAAAGCGGAACATATGCCAGCTCACACCTGTTATGGTAATATAACCCTCCCTTTGGCTAATAAACCAACAAAGATATTTGCTTACGCAGTCCAGAATTCAGCTGCAAGTTAGCATGCGGTTTTCCAGCCAACTTGTTTAAAATGATAAAGCAAGGGAGATATAAGCAAGAGGAGATGCAGATTTATGATTCCAAAGTGGCCAGGTGGCCCGGTTTAAATGAATGCTGATAGCATGGAAGATAAATGCTTTATTTGCTTCTGGAATTAAGCCAAACCATGTTTTTCTCTCTCCCCCCCCCCCCCCGCACGCATTTTTGGAAGGAGGCCTAAACTGGTGCCCCATGATCAATGAGGGTGGAACAGTTTAGCATGCAGAGAAGTGACGCAGCTCGGTGGCTCTGTGTAATCGAGACAGCCCCCAGTTCTGATCTCACCTCAGCAGGCAACTCAAAAAGAGAACTTTAGAAACACCACTATTCTCTCAGCTGCAAGAATAATAAATTTGTGCAGCTAATAAAGCTGCTCAAATATATTGGGTGGCTGTAAGGACTATGGAGATAATATACGTGACGGGCTTCAAGCACTTTAAATGCATATATCATATCAGTAAGTATATGATTCTCAGGTTCGGTAAAAGTAAAGCTATAGAACAAGAACTAATATTGGCCATGTTGCAGGCCCAGCCTCTCATGGAACCAAGCCAGGCATGTCGGAAAAACGACTTCCATGCTTGAAAATGGATTAATTCTTCTCTTACTAAAGACACCCTGCAGAGTGAGAGCGCCGTAAGTCCAGGCTCGTCAAGCACAACTGAATTCCACTTGTCTACATTACTTTTCAGATAACTGTCTGGTGAGATCACTTCTGTATCTGGCGGATGCTATCAAAATATTCAGCACAGAATCTGTTCCGAAATTGCTATGACTTGACAATTGTTCTGAAAAACTGACTTCTTGCTGGTTCACAATGCCGCCTTGCAGTTCTTTTGAAGCTTTCCTCTGCCTCGACATTAGGCACGATGCCATGATCTTCCAGAGGAGCAGTGCTGTTCACAGCGAAGGAAGCAGAACGGGGACCAACTGACAGAATCAACTGAAAGATGTCCCCTTGCAGCAGAAGCTAGGACAGTCTGCTGTGACCCAAGGATACAGCAGCACTATGAGAGAGTATCTTGGAAGGAAACAGAACCAAGGGTGAAGAAAGGCATAATCTAGAGCATTCTTCACACACACTGTGGTAAAAGCTTAACTTCCTCACTGTATCTAAATCTGCATGACAGATGTATACACCAGAAAATCAAGGGCAGGGCACTTTGCCTTTTTTCAGTTTGGAGTGCCACAGGTAAGTGTGCCCACTTATATTGTCATCACTAGCATTGTTTTCAGAGGGGCTGCAGAGCTGCTCTGGAGGAGGGAGCTATGGGTTCAGAAGCATCAATTAACAGGCATATTCCACAGGTAGTCCTATACAAGCTTGGAAGCCTGAACTGTTTGTATTTAAGAACCTTCCTCCAATGCTCTTGCTCAAAAAAGGGAACTCCCAGAAGGGGATTCCCCATTGCAGACCCCTGCATCACACACCGAAAATCTTCTCCTGAGGGTTGGGAGAACCAGATGAAGGTAGCTTTGCTCTCACAATGCAGTCTCCATCCAACCCTCTCCTTCTGCAGCTTGCCCATGCCACATTGCAGACCTCTTCCTGAAAGTCCTGTGCAGCGGAGAGGAGGGGGAGAAAATTCCCCTTGTGTAAACATCATCGAAGGACTGCCGCATTGGATATTGACTGACTTATTTATGGGGCATGATTTTTGTACTAAGATGGTCCCTGCTCCCAGATTTGCAACGCAGAAATGCATGACATAAGAGGAAAGAGGAAGAGGAGGGAAGAGGAGAAGCAAGCTCAACTTACAGTTCTTATTGCACAGTTATATAGGTTCCGGTTGCCTTGTGCTTGATAAAGAGCAGCCCCTCCCTAGAAGCACTCTCCAGCCCTACCCAACATCCATCAGATCCAGGAGTAGAGCTGGTGACAACATACAATCCAAACATGTCACTCCAGACAGGTGACTTGATGGCAGTCAGAGACCAACTTAAGTTTCCTAGCATCCTAGAGTCATTTCTTTTTTCCAAAAAGGCATAGTTTGAAAGTCATCCCTCCAATACTAGGTACATCTGAATCCCGAAACAGATGCTGAATCCTGCAGAGACTGGGGTGCTTTGTGTCCTCATGTCCTGGAGGTGGGAAGATGGGATTGCTCTCCCCTGGAAGGTCCACAGTCTGGGACTGCTCCTGGATTCATCACTGTTGCTGGAGGCTCAGTTAGCCTCAGTGGCTAGGAATGCCTAATCCCTGCTCCGGATGGTTTGCCAGCTATGGCCCCGTTGGGCAGCGATGGCTTGGCCATTGCATCCCATGCTCTGCTAACTTCCAGAAGGGATGGACTGCAATGCGCTTTACATGGGGCTGCCCTGCAAGATGACTCAGCAATTTCAATTCGTCCAAATTTTATTTGTTTATTAAATTTATATGCCGCCCTTCATTCGAGGGCAGTTTACAGCACAGTCATACCTCGGCTCCCAAACGCCTTGGGAGTCAAACGTTCTAGCTCCAGAATGATCAAAAACTGGAGGCGAGTGTTCCAGTTTTCGAATGTTCTTTTCAAAGCTGAACGTCTGAGGGAGCTTCCGATTGGCTGCAGGAACTTCCTGCAGCCAATCAGAAGCCGCACTTTGGAAGTCGAACGTTTCGGAAGTCGAACAGGCTTCCGGAACGGATTCTGTTCAACTTCCGAGGTACGACTGTATTAAAATCACAAAAATACACAAGAACAAATGAAACATTCACACACACACACACACACAAGCAGGAAGCCAGCACAGAAAAGAACTGTTTGTTCTCATGTTGCCACCCTTCCCACAGAGGTGCGTCAGCTTTTGGAGAAAGCTGCAGATGCACCTGCTCAGCCTGGCTTTTGACACTTCAGGTGTATATTTTTAGGACCCACCTTATTTTTGTAGTTTTAAGTTGTGTTAAACTGTTCTTTTATATTGTTAATAAATAATCCAACCTCTCATCCAGGTTTGTCCAGAACAAATAAAAATACAAAGTGCTGAAGTTTACCCCCTCCCCCCCGCAAAACCACACATACCTGAGCTATTAACTGACATTTAGCAAGTTTTAAGTAATGACAGAAAGGTATTTCCATTTTGCCCTTTTGACCGAGTGAGTATTATTTGGTCACGTGTCTTCACAAACCACAAATTTTAATGGGGAACAAACTGAGCGGCTGTTTGGTCCAGGGCATATGCTGCTGTTCCAAAAACATGATACCATCACCAGTTTAGCAAATACAACCCCCATTTCATTTCAGAGGGATGCCTTTTTTGAACAAATGCAGTGGGAAATGTATGGAGCTTCATGTTAAAAGCACATAACACTTGCTCCGCATTTCTAAGCAATCGCTGTGTTAGTGCGGCACCAACCACTCTTGAAACTCCATGGCTGTTGAAAATATGTTTGTCCAGGCAAGCCTAACCAGACATATAGAAGGCTGACATGTGCTTTAACCTAGTTTTCAGCTTGCCATTGATTTTAATTATTTTTAAATGCTTTAAATAGTTGCTTTCAATTGTTTTTCACTGTTAATGTTACTCTATTCTGTTTTCATGCCACTTTGTGAGACTTTATTACAATGAAGCAGTATATAAATCTTGTGAGATTAAACATAATTAAATATTCCAAATATTATTACTCCCTAGGTACTTTCTGTACAACAGCAAAACCATAAAATCTCAGATGGGGGGACGGGACATGATTGTCTCCCTCACCCCCAGTTAGCTCCCTAAAGGGTCACAAACAGTAATCGTCTCATCCCTTCCTTGTGCCATTTCCTGTGACAAATCAACCTCAGTGACCTTGAAACACTGTTTATATTTAAAACAATTCCTAACACAGCTTGAATAACTCTCAGGCAGATTTTCTTCTGCAGTGAACATTCATGCATTCCCTCATTTTTTTTTATCTCATCCTTCCTCTGCAATACTAATCTGGCTGTCATAGGAAATTGATTCCTGCCTGCTTATTACGTGTAGTCCATTCCAATGCATATTTCATTCAGACGTTTCAATGTGCTATTTTGAAGTTCCATGGGACTGCAGCTTTAGGCTGCAATCCTGTGCACACTTGCCAGTAAATAAGCACCACTGAACTCAGCAGGACATACCTCTGAATAGATGACACAAGACTGCACTAACAGAGGGTTGCAATTGACATGTGAAGTGCCTCTCACTTCTGTCTACAGGAGGGGTCGGCAACTTAAGGCCCATGGGCCACAAGCAGCCCATGGGGGTCGTTTAACCGGCCCATGGACCCTCGACGCCCTCTCGGTCGGCTCCCATGCGCCACGCTAAACCGACACAGAGCAGAGCAGGGACTGCCTTCCGCGACGCTGGCCAGCTTCCCATTGGCTGCAGGAAGCTCCTGCAGCCAATGGGAAGCTGCGCACGCCTCCTCTGCACCAGAAGGGGTGCCGTAAATAGCGTTTGTGCATGCATGCGCGCGCACTCTGGCCCACCGCGCCGTCTGCAGGACCATGAATCGGCCCAAGCCACAAAAACTTTGCCGACCCCTGGTCTACAGCTTGGGCAGAAATCGCCTTCTTGACCTCTGGACCCCACTGTCGGTCTCACCCGCTTGGTCCACCAGAGCCTGACTTGGCATCCAGAGGCAGTCCCTGAGACCCACTACTCTTATGCATTTGTTGAATTGATACCCGCAGGTCTCAGGGTGGTTCACAGAATAAAATCAGAATATAAAACCACAAAATACAGAATCAAAATAAAAAACAACCCACATCACACACAGACCCCCATTTTAAAAGGGCATAGGATGGGGCTGCGCATGGCTACCCCTTACTTGGTTTAGCTGGCCACTACAAGCCGTTTCCCGGGATTGTGGCCGCTGTCGCCTGCTGGCATCTTCTAGGAGCCACGGGAGAGAGCTGAGTGCAGGGTGGGGACCAAAGGTGAACAAACTACTCCCGAAGGAGCAGGGCGTGTCCCCCACCAGAGGTACTACCCCTCCTCTAACACCCCATACACCCCAAGGGGGGTTCTTACACTGCCTCAAGGCACTATTTAGAGGGGAGGGGGGACCCTGCCCCCATGTTTCCCATCCATATTTCCAGATATCTCATTGGTTTTGCACACAGTGTAAAGCATATTCTTATAAACAGTTACACTGGCCTGTGTAACAGGCACGCATGCTGAAACGCACCAATTCTTGCATTCAGAAAGAAAGTTGCATGACCTGACATGGGAGGAGAAACGAAGGCAAGTGAAACAAGGAGTATGAAACCGCCTTCTGAACTGTTATTTGCAAGGCTGGTCTAATCTGTTTACTGAGCTTCACTAGGAGTGACTTCCACCTAACTATGGTGAAGTGCTATTTACTCTTAAGTCACGTGAATATATTCATTTTTATTTCCTGGTTGACTAACACTGGAAGCAAGTAAACATATTTCCCTCAGCAGAAAACATTTTCAGATTGGGAACAACCAACTTCTGTATTTTCTGGAACTATTCTATTCTATAGGGAGGGGCCAAAGATAAGCTCAGCGATAGTGTTGCTTACGGAAGGTCCCAGATTCCAACTGGCGAGATCTCTGGCAGCAGAAAAGGATCTCTTCCTGAGACCTTACAAATTACCGTATTTTGTGCCCCATAGGACGCACTGGCCCATAGCACGCACCTAGTTTTTTTGGGGGGGGGAATAAAGAAAGAAAAAATTTCCCCCCTAGGTGTGGGACTGGAAGAACCAGGTCGGGGAACAGCGGGAAGGCACGCTCCGCCTCCCCGCTGTCCCCCGAGCTTGTGGGGCTGCCGATGGGGAGAAGCGCTGCTTTCCCCACCGCAAGCCTCCAAACCAGGTCGGGGAACAGCGGGAAGGCGCGCTCCTCCGTCTCCCCGCTGTCCCCCGAACTTGTGGGGCTGGCGATGGGGAGAAGTGCGCTGAGCCCGGGACTGCAGGCAGCTCTGAGCAGCCATCGGGAACCGGCGCGACTTCGCGCCCGGCTCCTGATGGCTGCGCAGAGCTACGCTCAGCCCAGGACTGCAGGCAGCTCTTCGCGCCCGGCTCCCGATGGCTGCGCAGAGCTGCGCTCAGCCCGGGACTGCAGGCAGCTCTGCGCAACCCTCGGGAGACCGGCGCGAAGTGG
The DNA here is from genome assembly GCF_964188315.1 of Podarcis muralis. Taxonomy (NCBI): domain Eukaryota; kingdom Metazoa; phylum Chordata; class Lepidosauria; order Squamata; family Lacertidae; genus Podarcis; species Podarcis muralis. The sequence continues at coordinate 96,801,140 of NC_135660.1, read as the reverse complement.
CGCCGGTCTCCCGAGAGTTGCGCAGAGCTTCCTGAAGCCTGCATTCGCACCATAAGATGCACACACATTTCCCCTTCATTTTTGGAGGGGGAAAAGTGCGTCCTATAGGGCGAAAAATATGGTATACCTTTGAAGCCCATTTGAAGCCCATTTCCCCCTTCAAAGAATGCTGGACACTGTAGTTTGTCAAGAGTTGCTGGGAATTGTATCTAGGAAGGGTTAACTACAGCAATCAGAATTCTCTGAGGGCCTTTAAATGTGCTTTAAAGGTACCGTATGTACACAGCCTAGATGGACCAACTGCCCTACTCAGCATGAGACAACTCTTTATAAACTTCTACGCCTTCTTAGAAGTTCTGAGATGTGCTACAACACTTAAGACAGACCTAATACTTCAGAGCATGCGGTCTCTTATACAGAGAGTTTTTGACAATAACTTTCATTTCCATGATTTCCCCCCTAATTCATAAATGCAATGATTAAGTCTCACTAAAAGAGCACTACTAACAGCCCCTCGGTCTTATCTGGATTGAGCTTCAGTTTGTTGGCTCTCATCCAGTCCATTACTGAGGCAAGACACTGGTCCAGCACTTCCACTGCCTCACCTGAAGATGTAAAGGAGAAACAGAGCTGAGTGCCATCACAATATTCCTGGAAATGTACTTCAAAACTGTGGATGACACCACTCAGTAATTTCATGTAGATGTTAAACAGCACGAGGGATAAAACCGAACCCTGAGGACCCCCACATTGAAGGCTCCATGGGGCTGAAAAACACTCCCTTCTGGGAACGACCATCCCACTGCAAAGTGGAGCTACTGATCCCTAACTTAGAGAGCCACTCCAGAACGATACCACGGTTGATGGTATCAAAAGACACTAAAAGGAATTAATAAGGACCCATTTCCCCTGTCTCTCTCCTCACAGAGGAATCATACAGGGTAATCATCTGAAACAGTTTCTATGCCAAAACCAAGCCTAAACCCTGATTGAAATGGATCTTGAAAATCAGTTTCCTCCAAGGATCTGGTCAGCAGCGGAGCCTCTTGGGCACCTGGGGCAGCGGGGGCACCCATAGGGACGGCATGGAGCACGGGGCGCCCTTAGGGAGGGACGGGACGCATGGGGCCTCAGCCGCCCTACAGCTGGGGGGGGGGCAGCGGGTGGACAGAACAGAGCCTGTGGGTGCCGAGACACGTGGCTCATGCACGCTGCAGGCCCCGCAGTGTGCCACCCGCCATTTTGTCACACACACACCCCGTCAGGGTGGCACCTGGGGCAGACCGCACCCCCCTTCCTACGCCCCTGGATCTGGTCCACAACCACCCACTCAAGTACATTGTCCAAGAAGAGGAGACTGGCAACTGGCCGGGAGTTAGGTTTTCCGAATCCAGGGATGGTTTCTTGAGGAGTAGTTTTTGCACTGCCTCCTTCAAGCACCCCCCCCCCCCCCGTTTCAAGGAGGCATAATTTCCCTTACAAACGCTTAAGTCTGACTCCTATTTGTTCTTTCAGTAGCTTGATGTTTCTGCTTTGATGCTGGCGCAAATACTGATTATACTTTATAATCAAATGCCATGCCCTAATTAACAGGTTGGGTTTGTTCTTTTTATTTCTGTCATCTCCGTTCTCAACTTGTTAAATGTGTCTCGTCTTCCGTTCTTTCTCATTCCAACTGCACATGTGCTTCACTGTTTCACTCCAGTTCCTAATCAGATGGAACAGGTGGTTGTGTATGAAGCCTCATGCTATAAGGAAAACAGAAGCCCCGGTCGGTTCAGCCCCAAAGTCCATCTAAGGCAAGCATAGCATTGCTAACAGTGGCAACCTAGATGCCCTCCCTGCAGAAACTCATAGGCACAGGAACACAGGTTAGCTAGCTCCTATGTACCAGGTTATGTCATTGGTCCATTGAGCTCAGTATTGTCTACACCAGGAACCTCTGAACCTTTGGGGTCTGGGGGCATAGCAAAATACCCATTCCATGCAAGAAAAACTGGCAATGCTCACTACTCCCCCCCCCCAAAAAAAAAACCTTCTCAATTTTGAAAAATCAGGAAGGTCAGGGAAACTTGACGGGCACCAAAGGGTCTGTGACAGGGGCTTTCCAGGATTTCAGACCCTGTGATCTTCAAATACAGTCTTCCCTCAAACTATACAGGAAGGCAACATCCCTTCCGCATTGATTGTCCCCAGAATACCAACCATGGTGATTCAGGTGACATAGAACTTTGGGTCTGGGGCTTCCTCTGGCGTATTCAGCAATGGGGAATTATTTAGGAGTGTTCTGAAAAAATGGAATTGAGCCACACATTTCAGTCGCAATTTAACTCTTAGGAACCTGCCGGGGAGTCCTGGCCTCATGCACCTCCTCCCTCCACTGCACACAGAACGTACAGAAGAAATGCCTCCCTAAATCAGGTTCCAAGTAGCCCAGCCCTGCTTATCCTGAAAGTAACCAGAGAGAAGGTTGGATGTTTGCAGCCAGTCATGAAGACAACATGCAACCTTGTCATTGTCTCCAGTATCTGGTAGTAGCCTATGGAGGTTTCATTCATGGCCTGCCAATCACTGCTAAGAAATCCATCCTTCATTAGTATTGCTAATCCACTGGTCTTCAATTGGTGGATCAAGGCCCATTAGCGCATTGTGGCCTGATCCAAGATGGGTTGCAACAGGGAAAATACCATCATGCAAAGAAGATTTAAGAAATGGGTCCCCAAATGCATGTTTGGGTTAAAAGTGGGTCCTGGGCCTGAAAAAGTCTAATCCTTCTAAAATGTCATTTAAGCTAGCGGCCATAATCACATCTGTAGAAGTACCGTATTTTTCGCACCATAGGGCACACCGGACCATAGGGCGCACCCAGTTTTTTTGGGGGGAAATAAAGGGGAAAAAATTATTTCCCCCCCAGGCGCGAGCTTCCCCCGACCCCAGCCCCCAAACAGGCAGCTCTCTGCAAGCCGTGGGAGCGCTCCCACTGCTTGCTGAGAGGTGCGCGAAGCCTGGACGCGCTGAGCTCAGCGCGCGCAGGCTTCAGCATGCAGGCAAGTCTCTGCAAGCAGCGGGAGCCCAGTGCTGGGCTCCCGCTGCTTGCAGAGAGGTATGCGAAGCCTGGAGAGCGTGAGGGGTCGGTGCGCACCGACCCCTCTCACTCTCCAGGCTTCAGCGAAAGCCTGCATTCGCACCATAGGATGCACACACATTTCCCCTTCATTTTTGGAGGGGAAAACGTGCGTCCTATGGTGCGAAAAATACGGTATCTCCCACTTTAGGTATTGTTTTGTACATGTGTTGTACATGGACTAGAAGATGGCAGGAGGAGAAGTGCAGAAGCTTGAGACTGCCTCTCAATCTTGCTAACTGCCCTGTCCCAAGATGAGAGCATTCTGAAGGGAAGTGCTTTAAGAACTGCTGCTTCAAGAATTCATCTTGAGAAGGAGAGTTTGCAATCTGGATTTTGCATTCTGAAAAGGGCCTGAAGATGTACACACTCTACCCTCAAAACACACTCGTCATTTCCCTCAAATAATTCTCGACACAGTAAATTATCCCTCACAGAGTTACCAGTTTCAGCAACCCTCACAAACTACAGTGCCCAAAATTATTTGGGGGAAAGAATGTGCTTTGAATGTACTTTAAAGGTCGAGTGTGTACACAGCCTATATCTACATTTTCTAATTCTACAAATACGGAAGAGGGAGGATAGGAGAGGACTAGCTTAGTGGTGAGGCTTGATAAAGCAATTACAACTGATCTTTGGAGACAAAGAAAATAGAGATGACCCAAGACTTTCTGGTGCCTGAGGAATAAAATCCAAGTAGTGCCCCAATGATGGTAAAAATATTACAGTGCTATTATAATTGGCAATTGCCACCCTTTAATAGCAATAATGGGACGCGGGTGGCGCTGTGGGTTAAAGCCTCAGCACCTAGGGCTTGCCAATCGAAAGGTCAGCGGTTCGAATCCCTGCGGCGGGGTGCGCTCCCGTCGTTCGGTCCCAGCGCCTGCCAACCTAGCAGTTCGAAAGCACCTTCGGGTGCAAGTAGATAAATAGGGGCCACTTACCAGCGGGAAGGTAAACGGCGTTCCATGTGCTGCGCTGGCTCGCCAGATGCAGCTTGTCACGCTGGCCACGTGACCCGGAAGTGTCTCCGGACAGCGCTGGCCCCCGGCCTCTTAAGTGAGATGGGCGCACAACCCCAGAGTCTGTCAAGACTGTCCCGTATGGGCAGGGGTACCTTTACCTTTTTAATAGCAATAATATGCTATCTGATATTATTCTGATTCTGATTCTGCATAAGGATAATGCTGCACTGGCCATGGAAGAGTTTGCCTGCGTTTTTTAAGCTTTCAAAATTTAGAGTTGCTGCAAACTGAACATTCATCTTAATATGCTGATTTGCTTAGTTCCAAATCTTCTTTACGTTAAAAGAGAAGGGTTTGCTTCTGGAAAACCTGCTACCCTGGTTTTCTTTTCACAACAGCAAAACACAAACTGCTAGCTGAAATATGAACAAATACGTTGTTGTCAGACTCTAAGACAAAAGCAGACCAAAATAAGAAGAAGAGCAGGTGAAATTGCAGGAGGTTTCACTATTAGAGGGAGTCGACATGCAGCATTCTCACAAGAGTGTTCTTCTTCCTGTTTTTCATCCAACAAGTGCAAGTGCAATCCAGGAAATAAGAACAGGGCCTGCACGCCACAATTTACCTCCAGGGCAGACTATCTGTTTTGCTATTCTCTCTAGGCCAAATGGCGTCCGACTGGAGCGGAGCAAAGCTCCTCCACAGCCAGTGAGAGACTGTTTGCCTTTGAAGCATGTAACATTTGTAGAACTATCACACTAACAAACAAGCCTTAGGGGTTGAATTGTATTGTTAACTGTATACATTTTAATCTACCTGATCTTATTATTTATACGTTAATTTGAACTTTAACCAAGAAAAGGCATTTTGCTTTAATGGCACCTGGCACAGCAGACCTGAGTGTGCAAGAGGCATTCCCTCCTTTCCTGAGGCAGAAAGAAGAATTCCTCTTCTAAGATGGCACCTGCCAGCAATGTTGTTGTTGTTTTGGAAAGAATCACCATCTTTTACAAACTCTGCCGGCCAATTAATCAGGGTGCCCTCTTAGTTGAAAAAGAGGAAATAATTCATATTAGGGATGAAGTCTGAATTTGCTTTTTGTTTAATTAAGCCGTGACTTTTCTGTGTAACATTAAATAAAGTTATGCTCCGAGGAAGCTCTGAGTTGGAGCCCAAACTGAGCAGGTTAATCCAGTTAATCCATCTGAACTATTACCACTCGCTGATCCCCTTTGCAGACAACCATTTCCTGCAGTGGACCCCGGGATGATCGAAGCAGAAGAGGGATCTGCCCCGATGGGCGCCCCCGAGTCTTGTCCAGCCTACCTCGCTTTCCCCTCGCGCCCCTTTCCTCCAGCCGAAGCGACAGCTGCCCTGCAGACGGACGAGAAGAGACGTGAGCAAAGGATCGAGGCCATGGCGGGCGGGAGCAGCGGGGAAAGGAAGAAAGCGCCCCAAGGGCTCACTTACCGCAGCGTCACTTGCGCGCACTGGATCCTCCGCTCCAGCCCAGGCGCTTCCCCACCTCCTCGGCCCCGGAGAGCCGCCCTGCCCGGCCTCCCGGGGGCGGAGGGAAGCTCTCCCGTCCCGCCCAGCCTCGGCTCCGGAGGCTCGTGGAAGGAGGCGCCGCCAAGTGCCCCGAAGTCGGGACTCCCGGGAGCGGAGCAAGAAATTTGCCACGCGCCATGCCTTGCCCTCCAAAACGGAGGACGCCACACAAAGGGGGGTCATTAACTACAAACCCCGAAATTATGGGGGGGCCTCCAAACAGGTGCCCAACTTTTGCCGGCGCTTGCAGCGTGAACCCCACGTTTTGCAGCAGCCGCTCCCAAACTGAGTACCCGATGCATCAAACCCGGTTAACACCCCGAAATCCAACATTGGGAGTAGATCCCAAATCTCGGGGTTCATAGTTTGTGAGGCTGGAAAAATGAAAAGGAACAGAAGGGGGACGTGTGTACAGTGCAGAAGGTATTCAGTCAGATGGTTGAAAATAGGGGTTTTTTTGGGAGGGGTGTTCTCTCCAACCTCTTCATTCCAATCGCTTGGTTTTTTGTTAAGTAGCCTTAACGAACTACCATTCCCAGGATTATTGTTAGCCACCCTCAAACTGCAGTTCCCAGGATTGTTTTAAGCACTTGGGTGGCGCTGTGGGTAAAAGCCTCAGCGCCTAGGGCTTGCCGATCGAAAGGTTGGCGGTTCGAATCCCCGCAGCAGAGTGCGCTCCCGTTGCTTGGTCCCAGCGCCTGCCAACCTAGCAGTTTGAAAGCACCCCCGGGTGCAAGTAGATAAATAGGTACCGCTTTATAGCGGGAAGGTAAACGGCGTTCCGTGTGCTGCTCTGGTGCCGGTTCGCCGGAGCAGCTTCGTCACGCTGGCCACGTGACCCGGAAGTGTCTCCGGACAGCGCTGGCCCCCGGCCTCTTAAGTGAGATGGGCGCACAACCCTAGAGTCTGTCAAGACTGGCCCGTATGGGCAGGGGTACCTTTACCTTTAACAAACTACAGTTCCCAGGGGGCACCATTTTCTGGTTTGCCTCAGGCAGCAAAATGTCTTGGGCAGGCTCTACCTCCACAATTTCAGACAAAACTAAGAGACGGGGGGCACCAATCAAAGTGTTTTAGGGGTTGATGTGGTACCTTCTCAAGGTACATGGTGGGCTCTCCTTCATTTGAGGTTTTCAAGTAGAGGTTGTATGGCCACCTGTTCGAGATGAGATGACATTCCTGCCTATTGCAGGGGCTTGGACTAGATGACCCTCAGGGTTCCTTCCAATTCTGCAGTGAGACTCCTGAACATGCATACAGCACCATTAGATAAATGGACTAACAAATGTATCTTCACACCTGTGCTAACAACAATAGTACTGCTAATGACAGCAGTTTAATGACAGCCTATTGTTTTGTTCATTTGGTCCATGGTCCATGGTGATCTTTATTCCATGCCTTGTTCCGGATGTAGATCTTCACTCAACCCTTTTTTCTTGGACGTCATTTGTGGTTTGCCTCAGGTGCCAAAATGTACTCTTGTGTCTGCTGCCATCAGGTCTAATTTTGTCCTAAAGCAGTGCTTCATTTCTAGAGAGAGATGGTGTATCTCAGGCCTGCCATCTACTCTGGAGAAAAGTCCTGTTTCTTAATTTTAAAAACTAGGCATAGGCCGCATTTGCTCAGTGAGGAATAAAATGAGCTCCATACAGGTTCAGAGGTTTTAGTAAAAAAAAATATGGGAGTAGGAATGTTAAATGACATCATTGAAGAAGGAAGAGTAGACTGCAAGTTCACACACCATGACTTGCTTCATACAGCTTTGTTGGCACGTAAGGGACAAGGGACAAAGTTGCAGAATAAGAAATCCCTGATGGATGCATTAGAAACTATGTCCTAGAATTTGCATCCACTGCCTGTTTAATCAGGATATAGGCAATGCGCCCTTTGTTACCAGTGTTCCAGTACCCTTCTTCTGGCAGACGGTCTGGGTTTGCACAACAGCATCATTAACACGGAGACTTGGGAAGGAGGGGGAAGAAATAAGGAAACTAACGATGACCCCATACCTGCCAGTAAGTGTTGTTATAGAGTATAAAAAATTGAGCATTTTATATGTTATTTTTAGGGAACAAGTCTGAGAATTGTGTCATACACCTGAACTGCAAATTCGATGCTTCATGTGCTGTTTTTTTACATAAAAAACCACTCCTGTATATGTATATGTACAAAATAACATGCAACCAATGTGTATGTTGTAGCATTTGATATTCCATACATGTTCTTTTGACATGCACACACTGCATTGTCCATACGTGTGACATAATTGCATGGGAGGAGCTACATGCTGATTTTACTCTGTTTTGACATGGAAGTATGAAATGTGTAATGACCTTGTGTCATTATGTTTGCTTTTCCAACGCATAATCATATACTGTGGAGGAAAGGAAAGTATGAAGTTCCAAGTGTCTTACCTATATTTAAATTAACACAGCACCATGTCTTGCTTTCCTTACATAAATTAATTAATTAATTTCCGTATTGCGGGGGGGGGGGGGGAGAGGGAACTTTGCAATGTTGAAGCAAGTGTATTTTTTTTTATCAGTTACATAGATCTGAAAGTTTAGCATGTGTCAGCATTGTAGGCCCTTCCCACCCGTCCAGGAGTCCTTTACCTTACACCTGTGCTACTTTGGGGTTCTGCTACAACTGAATGCAAGAATAGTGTGGAGCAGAGACATTGCACCCCAGAGACCCTGCAGTGGACTTGGGCCAGGGAGGGGGGGCTCCTTGCATATCTTCAAGCCGTGCTTAGGGGGCAGGGAATAAATAAATAGATGATTTAAATAAATAATAAATAAATAAATAAATAACGTTAACAAATAGATAGATAAATAAATAAATAGATAACGTTAACAAACGTTAGATGCAGAAGACACTGGGCTGCTGGGGGGGGGGAGGTGGATAAACAGATCTAGAACAGTCATATCTATATTCTGTATATACAGGAGAAAGGCGCTTAAGCGCCCCCTGAGGCGCAGTCGCTACGCCTTTCTCTCGCCATCCTCCAATGATGGGGATGGGGAGGGGGGCAGACCTCCGCCTCCTCCTCAGCTCTGAGGGGAGAGAAAGACGCCTCTCGGCCTCCTCCTCCTCCTCCTCCCTTCCCTGGCGTCCCTCGGTTACCAGGCAGCGGCTGGCGAAGCGCTCTGAGGGGAGCGGCCCGCCGCTGGCCTCCTCCTCCTCCTCTGCCGGCTTCTCGGGGGAGAGAAGGCCGCGGCGCCGGGCGAGGAGGATCCTGGGCGGGCCCGTGGCGGCGGGAAAGGCCTCCGGCGCCGCTTCTGGGGCAGGTAAAGAGCTTCCCTCCCTGCCCCTCCCCGCCTCGAGGCCGGGCAGCGGAGCGCAGAACGGAGCAGGGCTCCAGGGGGGCATCTAGTCGAGCCCGCGACCCCGAGAGGGGCCTGGGGCGAACGGAAGGACCCAAGAAAGCCAGGCGGGCCCCTCCCAGCAGGGCTTCCCCGAGGGACCCCTCAAATTGCCCCCCCCCCGGCCCCGCCGCATGGAAGCAGTCTTCCTTGCACAGCAATTCATTTGGGTGCCGTTGCTCTTGAATGGATCTCCTCATACTCCTCAAGCAACGGGATCATGGATCATTTTCATCGCAACAATACACAAATAAGTTATTTCTAAGCCCTGAGGCAGGGAGCCGGCTCGGCTTCTTTCCCAGGTGTCCCCTCCAGCTGCTGGGCTCCATTTCTAAAGAAAAGCGCCCCCCCCCCCCAGTGGCGTAGCGTGGGTTGTCAGCACCCCGGGGCAAGGCAAGTAATTTGCGCCCCCTAACCCGTGGATTTGCGCCCCCTAACCTGTGGATTTGCCCTAACCCCAGATGTTGCGCCCGGTGCGGCCGCCCCCCCTGCACCCCCCACGCTACGCCACTGCCCCCCCCCCCCCGGATCCAGATGCCAAAGGAGGGACAGGGCCTTCAGGAGGTGATTTGGCAGGAGCAGGTGGCCGTGCAAAGGGAAGAAAAGCTGCCCCTTCCGAAATGCCCAAGTTGCAAGAGGCACAAAGCGTCCTCTAGTCCAATCCCCCTGGGTAGGCAGTCACAATGTCAATTAAACATGAACTGTTAAAAAAACTATTATACTAAGCCCGTAAGGTACACGCTTTTAACTTGTGCACAGCCAGCTTAATGTGTGTGTGGCAAAATTATTATTAATATTAATTAAAAGGATTATATTGCTGAGAGGACTCTTGGTATCTGTTTACAGGTGCACAGTTGTCATTTAATGCATGTGGCTGCTGCATCCTTGTATTCAGAGTTTCCCGTTTTCCTTATTTTTCTCCTTTTCATAACTATTTCCTCAGATCAGGGGTAGGCAACCTAAGGCACAGGGGCCGGATGCGGCCCAATCGCCTTCTCAATCCGGCCCCCGGACGGTCCAGGATTCAGCGTCTTTTTACATGAGTAGAATGTGTGCGTTCATTGAAAATGCATCTCTGGGTTATTTGTGGAGCATAGGAATTTGTTCCTACATTTTTTCCCAAATATAGTCTAGCCCACCACATGGTCTGAGGGATGGTGGACCAGCCCACGGCTGAACAAGGTTGCTGACCCCTGCCTCAGATCCTTAATGGCCTGGTCTTTTATTGCGGCAGAAATAAAATCTATTGAATGTTTTTGAACCACTGAGGTTTCTTGGGATGCCTATTCCTTTTAGTAGCATGGTACAATAAAATTCTACTGTCCACAATCAAATCCCTCAATCTATAAAGTCCATTCCTCTTCCAGCATCTACGTTTATCAAAGCCGTGAAAAAGTGTTTCCTTCAGTTCTATTTTCTTGATAGGTAAGTGCTCTTTAAGACCTTGCAGAATGCTTCGATCTCTTTTCCAGTATCTGATGTCAGTCACGGACTGGATAAGGCTGAACGAGTTGAGGCTTAATCCAGACAACAACAACAACAATAATAATAATTTATTATTTGTACCCCGCTCATTTGGCTGGGTTTCCCCAGCCACTCTGGGTGGCTTCCAACAAAGATGAAAAATACACTAAAATGTCACATATTAAAAACTTCCATGAACAGGGCTGCCTTCAGATGTCTTCTGAATGTCAGGTAGTTGTTTATCGCTTTGACATCTGATGGGAGGGCGTTCCACAGGGCGGGCGCCACTACCGAGAAGGCCCTCTGCCTGGTTCCCTGTAGCTTTGCTTCTTGCAATGAGGGAACCCCCAGAAGGCCCTCGGTGCTGGACCTCAGTGTCCGGGCAGAACGATGGGGGAGGAGACGCTCCTTCAAGTATACAGGACCGAGGCCGTTTAGGGCTTTAAAGGTCAGCACCAACACTTTGAATTGTGCTCGGAAACGTACTGGGAGCCAATGTAGGTCTTTCAGGACCGGTGTTATATGGTCTCGGCAGCCGCTCCCAGTCACCAGTCTAGCTGCCGCATTCTGGATTAGTTGTAGTTTCCGGGTCACCTTCAAAGGTAGCCCCACGTAGAGCGCATTGCAGTAGTCCAAGTGGGAGATAGCCAGAGCATGTACCACTCTGGCGAGACAGTCCGCAGGCAGATAGGGTCTCAGCCTACGTACCAGATGGAGCTGGCGCTCCTGGTCAGTTGGGAGAAGGCTCAGGGAATAAGAATTCAACCTGTGTTGGATGGGGTTTCACTCCCCTTGAAGAGTCGGGCTCACAGTTTGGGTCTACTCCTGGATTCGGTCCTGAACTTGGATCTCCGCGTTCTCCACAATTATGGCATATGCGCCAAATGCGCCCACTGGGACACATGCCAGTTGAACTACTGTAACGTGTGTGGGGCTGCCCCTGTTAAAGCAACTTCACTGGCTGCTGGTCCGTTTCTGAGCACAATTCCAAGTGTTGGTTATATGGCTTTGGCCCAGGCCACATGAAATATATTTCGCTGGTACTAAGATCCTTGGGTGAGCAACTTCTCTCAGTGCCACCAGCATCAAAGGCATGGCAAGGGAGAATGTTTTTCTGTGGCTGCTCACTGTGGCATTTGTACGGAGCCAATTTCTCTCACAGCTTTTGACTTCGTGGGGCTATCCACATCATATCATCGAAGTAGTGTTCTTTTATAACTTCTGGAGCTTATTCTTCTTTCAGGCTGCAGAAATCTGGCATATTTAGAAGGGGGGGAAATGGAGGAGTACAATCCCTGAAGGTATGGAACTGTTATTCTTCCTTCCTTCTTCCAAGGGGTATAGTTTTGACAAGAGTAGATGAATCTTTTGTGACTTGGCACACAGTCGGCACATCATTAAATTTTCTAATTTTTTCAATTAGTGCAGAATGCATGTCGCCTATTATTATTATTATTATTATTACATTGATAGAGTGAAACTTTAAAAAATGAAAAAGGATTATAGCACTACTTAAAATAAATTATTAAAACACCTCTTCTTTTCCAGCCGCTAGCATTTTACTAATTCCCCCTCCCCAAATAAACTTTCAATCTCAAAACATGCCTTAAAAGCTGTGAGAGAAATTGGGCAGTCATACTTTAATAAATAAGCACTATAGTGCAAATTAAATATCTTTTTTAAAAAGGCTGCATTAGTGAGTTGTACCTTCTATGCCCAGAGTGCCATGTTCTATCCCTGCTGGGCTAAATATAGCAGGATTAAAATGTTCTAATATTTTATTCCTTTTGCTCCCATTAAATGCTATTTATTTGTGGAAATTATTTCACATACAGGCAGCCCCCCATTTAGGCCTGTTCAATATGTATGTGACCATGTCTATGTGCATCGTGCTGAATAGGAAATGACCCGGAAATGTCATAAAGATGTCACTGAAACGTCACTGAAATGGGGGGGGGGGTTGTTGCAGGCTTTTTCAATGGGTTTCAGTTATACATGATTTCATCGACGCACGTGGTGCCTCAGAACGTAACCCCCACGTAAATGAGGGACTGCCTGTATTCACCTGTATCAGTTTTCCCCATATAAATTACGATGCATTTTTTTTTACTTTTAGGATAATGGCAGGAAAAGTCAAATGGGTTACTGACATAGAGAAATCTGTGCTTATAAACAACTTTGAGAAGAGGGGATGGGTCCAAGTGTCTGAAAATGAAGACTGGAATTTTTACTGGTAAGCAGTGTGTGTGTGTCTGTGTGTGTGTGTGTGTTGTGGCACATGTTGCATACATAATTACACTTATCTGGGAGTAAGCCCCATTGAACTCAGTACCTCCCAATACAAATTAACCTGGACCCTGAGGCCCTTCTTCATGTGCCCCCTCCATGAGAGGGCTGGAGGGTAGCAACACGAGAGCGGGCCTTTTCGGTGGTGACTCCTTTTTTGTGGGATGCTCTCTGGGGAGGTTCATCTAGTGCCTTCATTACATATATTTAGGCACTAGGCAAAACACTCCTCTTCTCCTAGGCCTTGGGCTAATTCAACAATCTTTGGCCTTTCAAACCTGGGGGGGGGGGTAATTTTTTTTGTGTTATCATGGTATATATTTTTGTGTTTTAAAATTCAGCTCATCAGTGGTTTATATTCATGCAGTTTTCTCTGCTCACTCCACTTATACCATAATTTGGAGAGGCAGCAGGTACGTGCGAAGCCCTCCTGTTGTAATGATTCCTGGGGAAAAGCAGAGCTTGGAATGCAGAATAACAAGATAATTTGTAGGGTACAACAACAATTTATAGAATGCCTGCTCCACCTTCAAGAATGACTGCCTTTTGGAAATTCTCTGGAGAAGAGTGAAGCAGATTTCCTATTAGATGTCTTCAAGTTGTCTGATGATTTTTTCTTCTGATCATATTTAACGCAAAGGCCAGCCTGATTCCTATCAGGTTGTGAGTTGCATATTTTGGTGGAAGCTCAGTGACAATTTTCTCTTCACAGGATGAGTGTGCAAACTATTCGAAATGTTTTCAGCGTGGAGACTGGTTACCGCCTCTCTGATGACCAGATTGTCAACCATTTCCCAAATCACTATGAGCTCACCCGAAAGGACTTAATGGTCAAAAATATTAAGAGGTACAGGAAGGAATTAGAAAAAGAAGGTAGCCCTCTTGCAGAGAAAGATGAAAATGGAAAATACCTTTACTTAGGTGAGTTGTCTTGGCCAATTCTACTATTTGTATGTGCATTTTAAACACAAGACATGCCTCAGTAGCATGTACTATATAATAGATATTCAGAAATTTGGATCTTTGCCATCCAGTTCACACATCACATTAAATCATTGTTTAACTTACTGTGGAGCAGGGTGTCTGGTGCAGCTGCTCAAAAAGACCATAGTTCGTTCTCCTTCCCTCCTTTCTGATGGTGAGGAAACAAATCAGAGGCGGGCTAGCTGTTTTGTGCAAAGCAGTCCTTGTGGTTTGTTTGTCTCCTAACAAATCATGATGGGGTTAGTTCTTGGCTTACCATTGTGGTTTGGTAGGCAACAAGGTCTGCTCTTGGTTTACCATAATAGTTTGTTGGGAAACGTGTGAACCAGCACATGCTGTTTGTATAACGGCAAGCCACCCTCTGGTTTGATTTCTCGCTGGTGGACTGAAGGGACGAACAAAGTGTGCATTTCCTTTAAGCCATACTGAATCTTATACTGTGACTTAAAGTGGCATCTGAACCAGGCCTGTGGTTTTCCAGTGAATTCTGCAGCTTACTCATCTCTCCGTGTGTCTTGCTCTGCTCAAGGTCAGTGACCACATACAGAACAGTTCAGGGGAAATGTAAGCACTTCAAAATCTCTTAATTGTGTAGAGTACATCTTCTCAGGTACTAGGTAGTAGGATATCTTCAGTGTGAGGGTCTGAGGAACAAATCTCTTTCATGAAAGATCCCCTAAAGAGGCAAGTTGAGAGTGGTTTTTTGCCTGTCCAGATTGTGTATGAGAGAGCATTAAGATAAAAACATCAGTGATTTTTTTGAACCATAATGTATCTCAGTTAAAATACAAGTGAGACATGAGGGCTCAGATAATGTTGCTTTGAGGCCGGTACTTAGCTCAATAGGCCACATGTCAGTTGTGAATCAGCTGAGACAGATTTCTGAAAACGTCACATGGACAAGGTTTCTGAAGCATATTTTTGCAGATTTAAAAGAGCAGACATATTGAACACAGCCTTATTGCAAGTCTTACTACAGTTTTCCAAGAGTGTGAGAAAAGATGTAATTTGTCCAAGATCATGAAAGGCTGGTAATGGAGCAGGTGTTTAAAATCATGCTTGCTCTTTCCAAGAGTATAAAAAACAGACATGGCCTGGTTGAGGCCATCAGTTGTCGAGCTTGCAGACTGATCCAAACCAAGTTGACTTGGGTATAAGCCCAGTTGATTTCAATAGGTTTTACTTCCCATTATGTATGCTTGGGTTTACAGCCTTATTTGGCCGTCTAGAATCAGACTTTTCCCATAATGCTTTTAGCATTACTATACTGTAAGTTGAGAGAATGCAAGTCCATTCTTAATATACTTACTATCAGTTAAGGTTGATATACACTTTCAGTAATTCTTGATAGTGAAGTTCTACAGATACTCTTCAACGCATGATAATCCTCTTAAGATGGCGAACAACAAAAAAGTTATTTCTCTGTCACCTGTTAATTGGTCTAAACCAGGCTTCCTCAACCTTGGCCCTCCAGATGTTTTTGGCCTACAACTTCCATGATCCCTAGCTAGCAGGACCAGTGGTCAGGGGTGATGGGAATTGTAGTCTCAAACATCTGGAGGGCCGAGGTTGAGGAAGCCTGGTCGAAACTATCCAAGCTTCTTTCTACTCTAGTATTAAACATGGAGTGCAGGTGTTGGAGAGAAGATGAGCCCTGTCACTGCCATCACCTTAACTAACAAACAACGTAGACTAGGATAGAATGTGAATAGGGCTGCGTTTTCCCCTTTAGTTTTATGTGTTGATGTATATACTGTATTAAATATTTTTAGATGATAAATTCCTTTGGGGACCATTTCTTTGCAAAGCACTGTGTACTTAAAGGTAAAGGTAAAGGGACCCCTGACCATTAGGTCCAGTCGTGGCCAACTCTGGGGTTGCGGTGCTCATCTCGCTTTATTGGCCGAGGGAGCCGGCGTACAGCTTCCAGGTCATGAGGCCAACATGACTAAGCCGCTTCTGACGAACCAGAGCAGTGCACAGAAACGCTGTTTACCTTCCCGCCAGAGCGGTACCTATTTATCTGCTTGCACTTTGACGTGCTTTCGAACTGCTAGGTTGGCAGCTCACCCCGTCGCGGGGATTCAAACCGCTAACCTTCTGATTGGCAAGTCCTAGTCTGTGTGGTTTAACCCACAGCGCCACCTGCGTCCCTACTGTGTACTTAAATGGCACTCTATAAAACTATGCTATATTAAGTCTTGGTTTTCCTTGGTGCGTTTTAGACTTTGTGCCTGTCACCTTTATGCTCCCAGCTGATTACAATTTATTTGTTGAAGAATTCCGGAAAAACCCTTCCAGTACTTGGATTATGAAACCCTGCGGAAAAGCTCAAGGGAAAGGAATATTCCTTATCAACAAACTTTCCCAAATTAAAAAATGGTCTCGAGACAGCAAAACATCCACGTATGTTTCTTCAAAAAGGGGGTGGGGTCTTGTTTAACTCCTTGTTGCAGTCTAGCATGTTTGTCTGAATTTGTGACTTTTCTTATTTTGCTGGAAGATCATTCATAAGTGCTTCAAACTGTTATTACAGATTACAGGGCACTTCACGTGTGTAAGATAAAAATGAATCTAGAAATAGGTGTACAGAGAAGATGGGGCCTATAATATTGTAAGTTGTGGCACTGATTGCTTTGGTGTAATTGCATGGAATGATTTTAGTGCCCTTTTTAAAGGAAGTGGAAGCTGTTTTGGGAAGCACCAAATGACTATTAACTGTGGTGGATAGAGTTTTAAGAATATTCTCAAAACTTTTTGCCAGTCAGATTAAGACAAAAGCTATTATATTTAAAATCATTTATTTACATTAATGAATCCTTGGAACTTCTTCCTACAAAGTGTCCCGTAGCTGCAAGAAGCACTCTGTGAGCAGCACATTGGTCGCCCTTGCTTTTAAATGCTTGCGGTCTAGGGAAGTTCTTTCTTTTCTCTGAAAGATTGAATCAGTCCTATCTGTCAGCTCTTCTTGTTCAACAGCTCTGCATATAGCACTAAAATGAAACTGCCTTTGTTACTTTTCTAGAGCTAGTTTTACAAATAAAAGCCAACAGTTGAATGCAACTAGCACATTTTAAATAATAAAATATACATTTCCCTAGGTTTATATCTCAGTCCTCTAAAGAAGCTTATGTGATTTCTCTGTATATCAACAATCCTCTACTGATAGGTGGGAAGAAATTTGACCTTCGCCTGTATGTTTTAGTGTCTACTTACCGTCCTCTGAGATGCTACATGTAAGTTGTCCATATTCTGACAATGCCCCTCTTTCAGGGCGAGAAGTGGCCCTCTGGAAATAAAAAGTGAGGGAGGGTAATTTTCATCCAGAGTTGTGAGGAAGTTGTATTTTAACTTGTTATATTTCCCTATGCATATTGGCAAGCTGGAGGGGAAGGGAGATTTTGAGTAACCCTGCTAAGTTTGTCAGATGACACTCTCCAAAATAACCCCATCTAGAAATTGTTTTATGTATCCCAGCAGGGCAAATAATAAAGAAAAGAAACATTTGTTTGTTATTTACCCCACCCCCATGATTTCGTTATGGAGAATTTGTTTGACCCGATTTGCACTGACAAAAATTTGCACCCACAAAGGCAGGCAGTTTGCAGTTATCTTCTCCCTGCAACCTCTGTGTCTCCTTCTCCCAGCTTGAAGGTGGTTTTGCTGGAAATCACTTTTGTACAATTTGGCATTGCCTTGAAACTTTTCACTTTCCTTCATTGAAATCTGTTTCTTTGTTCCATATTGGCCAAGATGTCTTTAGAAACTTTTGAAGTGCTTTAGTCTAAACCTTTTGGAATTAATCTTCTAATATCTAGCTTTAAATATTATCTCTGTATTTTGTTGAGAATCTCAAAGACTTCTGAAATCATAGTTTGAAGAAACCATTCTTATTCTCTATCATGGTTTGGATATGTATACAGGGTAGGAGTTAGATTGCTTAATATGTATTTAAAAAATCAGTCTCCTAATCAGTTGAGTCATAACACCAGGTTGTTGGGGGGTTTTGGGGTGGGGAGAGAATCCAGGAAGTAATAGACCAGGCTTCCTCAACCTCGGCCCTCCAGATGTTTTTGGCTATAACTCCCATGATCCCTAGCTAGCAGGATGATGGGAATTGTAGTCTCAAAACATCTGGAGGGCCGAGGTTGAGGAAGCCTGTAATAGACCAGCAGTCAGAATTCTGCATTCTTTAAGAACTTTTGGATGAATATCATCCAGCCCTGGCACCTTGTTAACTTCTAAATCTTTCCCTTTAGTGGACACAATATTTTGATTCACTAATAGAAAAATAAACAGGATTGCAAAAAGCATTGAGAAAAATTCAATACCTCCTTAATAACATTGATATTCATCATTATGAAACTGAGCAGTAAAATCCTAATCAAGGTGATTGTGCAGGATGCAGTGAGGACTGCAGCTGCTGTTTCCAGAATGCATTCAGGACATTATGATGTATTTAGTTGTTTTCTCCATAATAACTGTTGCTGTAATGTGTCCATTTCTTGCTGTAATACATCCATTTATTGGATTAAAAGAATTTTATTCATTTATTTATTTTTTTAAGAATGCATATGCCAGCTTTTGATATCAATATTTCCAGGACAGTTTATAAGTTAAAATAAATAAATAAATTGGTGAACAATAAAACCTGCCCCCTCCCCTTTTTTTGCATTTCAGGTATAAACTTGGGTTTTGTCGCTTTTGCACAGTAAAATACACACCAAGTACAAGTGAATTAGACAACATGTTTGTGCATCTTACCAATGTTGCCATTCAGAAGCATGGGGTAAAGTTGGAACATTTTCGTATAATGTATATTTAAATTATTTTAAATAATTTTATAAACTGAACATAAGTAATAAAAACACAGTACCTCAGTCCCTTGATTACAACCTCTTTCCCAATGTTGGTTTAGTGGACTTACAGTAAGTGCTGTTAATTCCTGGGAGTTCTACCTCTGAGGGGAACAGGATTCTCCTAGCAACTCTCAAACCCTTAGCAAACTACATTTCCCAGGCTTTTTTTGGCGGGGGGAGGGTAACAATCTGTTTAAAGTGGTACAATTCTGTTTAAAATGCACAGCGCTGATGGGGCCAATGTCTCTGCTTCTCCAACTAGCTATCCTGCATACAAAACCTGATTGAAGACCATTGTGACAGCTCCCTTTATTCTTTCACAACAGTATTGCTGTCCTTACTTACTTCAGAGTCTGGCTTGTGAACCTCCTGCTCTATTAGATCAACAAAGAACTGTTTGGAAAATGTTGGGAGTGTATTTACAGCTGATATCAAATCTATACTTTTTGATTTGACGCCTTGCCTCTGCAGGATGATTACAATCACATCCATGGTGGGAAATGGACAGTGAGCAATCTGCGCTTGTATTTAGAAAGCACTCGTGGGAAAGACGTCACCAACAAGCTGTTTGATGAAATTCACTGGATAATTGTGCAGTCACTGAAAGCTGTTGCAGTGAGTAGAGAAACAAAAGAAAAATACGTTTTATAATGCTTCCCTCTGCTCATCCCGGTTTGAATATTGAGGCTGTAAATATGTGTGCTTATCTTTTTGGTGTCCTTTGAAAAAAAAAGTCCACAGAGTTTATTAAGCAGGCAGTACGCACATTGTGTACAAATAAGGACTACCGTATTTTTCGCTCTATAGGACGCACTTTTCCCCCTCCAAAAATTAAGGGGAAATGTGTGCGTCCTATGGAGCGAGTGCAGACTCCTTGGCTTCAGCGATAGCAACATGAAGCCTCCGAAGCGAAGAGGGAGCGCTCCCTCCGCGCTCCGGAGGCTTCGTGTTGCTTTCCCTGAAGCCTGGAGAGCGAGAGGGGTCCGTGCGCACCGACCCTTCTTGCTCTCCAGGCTTCAGGGATAGCCGCCTGAAGCCTTTGGAGCGCAGCAGGAACTCGTGCTGTGCTCCGAAGGCTTCGGGTTCCTTTTGCTGAAGTCGGGAGAGCAAGACTCTCCTGGCTTCAGCAGAGAGGGAGAGCTGCAGTGCCCCTTCAGCGAGGCGGGAGGAGAAATGGAAGGGGCTCCATTTCTCCTGCCACTTCGCTGAAGGGGCGTGGAGCAGGGAGGGGGAGAATTCCCCCCCCCCCTGTTCTCTCCCTCCTATGGTCCAGTGCGTCCTATAGAGCAAAAAATACGGTATATAAGAACATGAACATATCTCTGCTGGGCCAGGCCAGTGGCCCGTCTAGTCCTGTATCCTGTAGCCAGCCAGATGCCCAGGGCAAGCCTGCAGGTAGGACCTGATGGCAACCGTATTCTCCACTTTCCGGAAACTGGTTTTCTGAACCACGCTGCCTCTGAGCATTGGCTAGGGGTCACCGACAGCCTTGTCTTCTGTGAATTTGGCTCCACCTCTTTTAATGCCACCAAAGTTGGTGGCCATCATTTTCCATTGTAGGAGCAAATCCCATGTGCTGTGTGAAGTCCTTTCTGTTGTCTCTCGTGAGTCTTCCGACATTCAGCTTCACTGGATCTCCATGAGTTCCTCGTGTTATGAGGGAGAAAGACTTTAATTTATCCCCTTTCTGCATGCCATGACATTTCTATCCTGTCACATCTTATTTGCCTTTTTTTTCTAAACTAAAAGGCTCTATATGCGGAAACCTTTCCTCTTGGGAATTTTCTCCATTCCCTCTTTTTGGGGGAAGTTTCCTCTGTTGAACTCAAATGTTCCTATGTTGGATTTTCTTGGCAAGTGGCAACTTACACATTTATTTAATGTAATAGTCCTATCGTCACTCCTTCCTTTCAGTTCCTATGTTGGATTTTCTTGGCAAGTGGCAACTTACACATTTATTTAATGTAATAGTCCTATCGTCACTCCTTCCTTTCAGTCCAGCAACACTTTACATCTCATACTTGGTCTTGGGTGCCACTTAAGATTAAGTCCAGGGTTGCCATCCCTCTGGTCGGTCCAAGGTCACAGTCATTTAGGGTTTCTATAAATGTTACCTTTTTGCCAAGGCTGGCATGCGTATGTGTGTGAGGGTGGTTGTGTCACCCATTAATGCATGAGTGGGTTAAAGCCTCAGCGCCTAGGACTTGCCGATCGAAAGGTCGGTGGTTCAAATCCCCACGGCGGGGTGCGCTCCCGTCGTTCGGTCCCAGTGCCTGCCAACCTAGCAGTTCGAAAGCACCTTCGGGTGCAAGTAGATAAATATGGACCGCTTACTGGCGGGAAGGTAAACCGCGTTCCGTGTGCTGCGCTGGCTCGCCAGATGCAGCTTTGTCACGCTGGCCACGTGACCCGGAAGTGTCTGCAGACAGTGCTGGCTCCCGGCCTATAGAGTGAGATGAGCGCACAACCCTAGAGTCTGGCAAGACTGGCCCGTACGGGCAGGGGTACCTTTACCTTTACCTTATTTGATCAGGGGACAACAAATAACAACCCCCCCCCCCCCAGCCCTGCCAAACTGTCGTTTCAATAAATCAGCAGGGGCTGGAAACCTCAGTGGGCGCCAAGAGCGTGATGTGCCCCCAGGTGCCACATTGGACAAAATATGCATCTTGAAATTCATATTTTGTAGGGAGAAAAGCTGTCTTTTTTTCTTAATATTTTACTAGAATTGTAAGAGTATACTACTGAAAACACACATACTTTTTTATTTTGCAAAATACACCAAAAGACCAAATCAGTATGGTTCATGTTCGAAATGCCTGTTTTCAAACAACATGTTTCCACTTCTAAAAGCTGCTGGTAGAATGGGTGGGGGAACCTAATAAAGCCTTTGTGTACTGGGGATATTGTGACAGGCCTGCTGTCATGACTATATATAGCAAAGACCGATGTATAAGCTGTATGCTGATACAGCAATACGTTTCTGCACAATTTGATGTAACGGCTATTATTGGCAGAAACGACGTCAGTGTTGAGTTTCAAGTATCATTCGCCAATTGTTAATCTGGCAAGCACACTAAGAAACTGGTGCATTGCAGTGGGTTTGTCAGATAGCATCACAAATTGCTACATCAACATTTATTTTTACTCTGAGGTGCTGTATTCTACTCTTAATAGTCTTTCCATTTTTGCTACTTAAACATGTCTCTACTTCAGTGCACTAAACCACAATTGTATGCAACTATAGTAGCCACTTCTTTTAAGTCACAAACATGCTGCTGTCACTACTATTAGACGCTACCTTTTGACTTTGGCCGGTTGGTTACCTCTCCTTAGTGATTCTTCTATTTTCCTACCAAGGTGGTCTCTGAGAGAGACAGGAAAAAGGACATAATGTATGGGAAGAGATGCAGCAAAGTAGTGAATTTTTGCACCCCAAGTACACACAATAAAGACAACTCCTGCGGCGTTAGCCGATGTGAGACTGTGGCTCAATACAGACATCGAACCAAATCATGATTTCTGAGCACCAAACTAGTTTAGAAGCCAAATGGTACTTCAAGCTTCCAGACAATTGAGCTTATATTATCATTCTATTTTACTATTATTTATTGTATATGTTAGTCATTTCTTACAAGGTAACTCAAAGTGACTTGCTTAAAAATCAATTCAAAGCATCAAACAAAACCTAAGAATCTGCTGTGTAATGTTGGGGACAGTGAACAGCATGGGAGATAACTTGTGTGAAAGGGAAGATGGGATTAATGAGGAACGCCTTTGTGTTGTGGCTTTAATTTTAAAAAGGCCTATTAATAGCTTCAAGGTTAAGAATGTTTATTTTGTGCAGTCTGCTTTGAAATCCCTCTTGGATTTCTCTGAGCCACTTCGTGGCTGGGAGAAAGCTGCTGTTAACTACATTTGCAGTCCAATTGTGAATGTCATGGTAGTGATGTCATGCATAAAGGCAGGTGTTTCCTCCTCCATCTCCCCAAACACACATTGTTAGGAAATGTTCGTGTGCCCAGATATTGGAAAGAATTATGCCGTTGTAAACAGAAGCATTTTATCATTGTAGCAGATACTTAACCTCCCGAGGAATCGCAAGATGGATGCTGTAAATACTAGCAAAGTTTCCCCATATGTACAACTGGGCCGAAAAGCAGGGGGCTGCCCAGTTCACAACCTCGCCCACGGCACAGTGCATGATTCTTTTTTAGATAATAAAAGTTTTTATTGATTATTTTCACATAACAAATTATTTCAACAATTGTATTTTCCTCCCTTCCCTCAGTTCCTCTTTCTGATTTATTTGCATATATTTTTCTTCTGCATGTTATGAGAATGTAAAAATCTCTGAGTTATCCATCTATTATGTTAACAAATAAATTTGTGCATGTTTATTCAAAACCTGCCAAGGAGTCCAACTCATTCTGTTGTTTTTTTAAGTACTTTGTAAAAGGTTTGCATTCCTCTTTAAAGTCGGTTGTCCTTGTCAGCACAGTGCATGATTCAATTGTGCACAGCGGACAGGCTGGCGGGCTGTAGATGCGCACAGACTGAAGCATCTTCTTCAAAGAATGTGGGTGCTATGTTTTACGTTAAACTGCTTTGTGGGCAGGGTGCTGTTATACCTAGCAGAGCTGTGAGATGCAGTGTGTCTCATGTGATATTACATGGCTATAGCTGAGCTCTGGCATATTGTGAAGACTGGTACCGGCTGGGACACATTATTCAGCGAGCAAAGAGCAGCAGATGGCTAGTATTAAGTAGTAGGTTGACAAAGCCGGCACATTCCGATTGGCCCTTGGACTTCTGTTTGAACTTCCTGCGCTCCCGCTTTGTCTGGTGCACGTCATCGTCTTCACTGGAGGATGCCTCATCACTGCTGGCCTCTTCATGATGCACTGGAACTGGCTTCCTAGCAAGATGTGGGCTGCTGGCCTTGCAGATCTCCTGGGTGGAGCGTTCAGCAGCTTCCAAGGCCGCGGCCTCCTCACTGGCTTTCTGCAGCGTGAGGTCTGGCTTGGCGAGGAGACACCGTTGCAGACGGATGTCCCGGACCCCGCAGACGATTCGATCCATCAGGGCATCGTCTTAAGTCTCGGAACTCGCAGTGCATTGCAGCCTGTCAGAGGGCAGCAGTGTAGTTGTTAATTGACTCCCCCTCTGCCGGGTTCCGGTGGTAGAACGCATGGCGGGCAGCAATCTTGGATGGCTTCGGTGCATAGTGGTTGCGGAGCTTCTCTTGAATCGTGTCCCACGGCGCTGCCTGGACTGTTAGAGGCGCAACCAATGCTCGGGCCGTCTCGAACACCTCGGGCCCACAGAGGCTGAGGAATAGGCCCCGTGTACGCTCCTCTGACACTTCCGTCAGCTTGTTGGCTTGGAGGTAGCAGTCGAACCGAGCGAGGTAGGAGTCCCATGATTCAGAGGCTGGGGCAAACGGCGGTAGAGGCACAAGTGAAGCCATGGTTCCAATGCCGATGTGGAGGTGATGGATGGAACACTGCTCTAGCCAGTACAGTCAGCTCTGAATTGGTACTGTTCAGTGATTTCGCTCAGTGTTTCAGCTCAGTAAGTGTCCAAATCTGGCTGTGCTCTGACGTCCATCCGATCCCATCCTCGTCACCAGTATTAAGTAGTGGGTTGATAAAGCAGACGACACAGAGATTTCTCCAAGTGGTTCTTTATGGTAAGCTGGAACTGAACTGAACAGCAAACAGCTAAGCCGGCCTGCTTTTATAGGCAGCCGGCGGTCAACATTGTAACAACCACCACCCAGGG
This sequence comes from Podarcis muralis, assembly GCF_964188315.1. NCBI lineage: Eukaryota > Metazoa > Chordata > Lepidosauria > Squamata > Lacertidae > Podarcis > Podarcis muralis. The sequence continues at coordinate 96,776,761 of NC_135660.1, read as the reverse complement.
TTTTCCGCCTAAAGTAACTGACGTGGACCTGAGTGAAAACTATATATACGATACTCCTGGTGGCCAGGGATGTGTACTTCAATATATAACAGCTAGAGCTCAAACAACACAGTTAAAGCTGCCTGTTTGTTGTGACAAAGTGTTGATGGTTAAGGACAATATGGCACATGATGCAGGGTCCCCCCACTCTGACACAAACTCCCTGTGGTTTGGGCATGTCCCACATGCAATCCTATCTCGGATCCTTGTCTACTACAGTTTGAGCAGGCCTGAACAAGCTTTAAAAGCGTCAGCCTACTAAAAGTCTTAATCACCGCATGATCCAAAGGCACAAGGTGAGTTGACTCCCCTATTTTATGGGGGGGGGCAGGTGCTGCTTGTTCCATGGGGCTGGAGGATGAGGACATCAGCAATCCATGTTCTGGGATTTTTTATTTGAAGCCAGTTCTATTTGGGTCCAAAATTGACAAAATATGAAAGATCTGCATCTTCTGATCTCTTTTTCTTTGCTTCCTCACAGCTTATGTATTTTCCCCTGTTGCTGCTAGCTACACTGAAGGAGGGAAACATGCAGTAACCTGTATGTCTCTGAAGGAAGAGATAGGAGAGCCACCTTCAAATTTATTAAGGGCTGTCACATGGCAGAAGGAGCAAGCTTGTTTTCTCCTGGTCTGGAGGGTAGGACCAGAACCAATGGATTCAAGTTACAAGGAAGGAAATTCCGACTAAACATCAGGGAGAACTTTCTGATCCCAAGAGCTGTTTGACAGTGGCATGGACTCCCTTGGGAGGTAGGTGGTGATGGAGTCTTGTTTTTAAGCAGAGGCTGGATGGCCATCTGCCATGGATGCTTTAGTGGAGATTCCTGCATTGCAAAGGGTTGAACTAGATGACCCCAAGGGTCCCTTCCAACACAGGTGAGGGAAACTGCTGTCCTTGCCTCCCTACTGTGGGTTATGGCATTCTTAAAAAAGGAGTATGGCTGCACACACCCCATACAACTGAAGCACATGGCTTCCCCCAAAGAGCCCGGAAGACTTCAGCTTAAGGGTGCTGAGAATTATAGCTCTGTGAGGGGGAAACTAGAGTTCCCAGGATTTTGGGGTGGGAGCTCTGTGCTTTAAACATATGGTGTGTTTAAACTCCCCGTAGTGGGAGTTTGGGCCAGTGTGGGAACACTGCTTAGAGAGGGGGTTGTTGGGTACTGATGGATCTATGTTCACTCACTGGGATGGGAGGCTAAACCTGACTACTAGTCTACACATCAGTTTCCCAAGTCAAGTTTCCCTTGTGCCAACCAATGCAGCAGCTTTCATGAACCTGGTGCCCTCCATACGTTTTGGACTGCATTTCCCGTCAGCCCCAGTCAGCACAACAGCCCTGGTTATTAATGGGATGTGAAGGAGGGCTGGCATGACAACGTTCTTCCATTCATTCTCCACTTCTCTGTTCACCATTGAGACAAGCAAAGAGGTAGAGGCAGGCATGCCTTGCAGATCTGGTTATGAGCCTCCCCATGGTTACTACAAACTGATCCGTAGGAATTTCCGCCCACAGCAATGAATGTCAGCCATTCTCTGCTCAGCTTCCCAACTGACCTCAGGCAATGATGCTACAAGTGGACTGGATGAGTCAGGGGGGATATGACTGTCAACCACTGGTAAGCATGACGGCTAATTGAAGCCTCCATGTTCAGAGCTGAGGCCAAACAGTGAGGGGGAGCAATTGCCTTGATTACCTGCTTGTTTGGCAGCATCTATCTGGTCCCTGTTGGGATACAGGATGCGAGACTTGGTGGACTTTTGGTGTGCTTCAGAAGAGCTTGAGCAACCTCTGCACAAGGTTAAGCAATTCTCAAAAAAGAGGGCTAGAGGGAGACTTCCGGCGAGGCAGCATGGCGGCAGCAGCAGAAGAAAAGAGCTCCTGAAGCCAGCCAGAGTAAAAGGCTCTGGTGACCGATTCCCGGACCCCCCAGAACTGCTGCTGCCAGCACTGCCAACGGAGAGGAATTGGGGGTGCCCGGGCATCTATCAAAGGAGCCAAAACACCCCCCCACGACCTTGATTGAGCCGGAAAGGCACCCGACCCCCCCCCCAACAGCCGAGAGGAGCTCCAAAACCCGGAGGACAGTGGAACTAACGCAAAGAGGGAGAAAGAAAGGGAGAGAGAGGAAGAAGAAGAAAGAAAGAAAAAGGAGCCCCAAATTTACCGTTGCTGCCCCCATCTCTGCCGACGGGAAAGCAGAGGAGAGGTAGGTGAGCACGGTGAAGGCAAAATAGGCTTCGGGGAGGAAGGAAAAAAAAAACAAAAACGCACGTGGCTGAGCCCTACCGGGAGCTCCAGCGGCAAGGAGAACACAGAGAAGCTGCATAACAAAGGAGACCACAGAAAAGAAAAAACAACCTCCCCCCCCCTTTTTTTAACACCCCCTTTTTTTAACCCTTTCCTCCCCCTCCCTCCCTCCCTTTAAAGAAAATATATATATACATCTTTCTTATCCCTCCCCCCCCATATACCTACTTTTACCACTTTTCTTTTTAAAAGAGGGGCCACTGCTGCTGCAGCCACCCTTTATTTGAATCTTTACTTTTATTTCTATCTTTTCTACTCACTATTTAAAGACACACTTTTCCACACACACATCCTCAATTTAAACCTCATTTTATTTCCACCTCAAACCCCCCTCTTAAGATTTAAAATGGCAGTACCCAGAAAACAGCCCTGAACCATCACAGGCCATTTCCTGGGACTGCCACTCCGCCCCAGACTTTCCACTCTCTTTTACCTACCCTCTTTTACCTATACTTTACTCATTTAAAAAAAAATAAAAATAAAAAGCTTTATTTAAAGACACCCCCCCCCTTTTTTTTTTTTTTTACCTTTAATTCTCATTTTTATCTTTTACCCGTACATTTTTGGTTGCTTTTCTGCAGACGGAGAGTGGTGGCGGTGGTTGGGGGGACATATTATTATTATTTTTTAAAAGACAGAGCAGAGCCATACAATTATTCTTCTTTTCTTTCTCTTTTTAAAGCTCTTGTTCGCCTGCTCCTGAGGGGGGAATCTTTCGCCCCCAGCTACGACCACCACTCTCTTTTAAAACAAAAATTTCCTCCATATACCCATTTGGAGAACAAAAAATAACTGCATGGTTTTGTTTGATTTGTTTTTCTTAAGAATAATATTTCCCCCTGGTTATTGTTGTTATTTTTTGCTTGTGGGAAAGTAATTAAAAATGGAGGAAAATTAAACATATACCCTCTAATCTCTTGCATCTCTACCTGCTAACCCCCTTCCCTTTATATGAACTGTCTGTCCGTTAGTATACCCATCTCTACTTACCTGCCCCCCCCCCGCCTCGGCGGCACCGCTGAGGCATCTACAGAAGCCCTAGAGAAGTTCTTAAAACACAGGCTAGAAGTGACACAAATGACCACCTAATCGAAACGCTCTGTAAAAGCCACCAGCCAACAAAGCCTGATCAGCTCAGCAACCCAACAATACCCAGGAATCACCACTGCCACAACTCCTAACCACCACACGCCCAACCCCAAGAGGACGCCAAGCCAACCTCAAACCAAAACCATCAGGGAGACCGAGATGACACCAACCAGGGAGATGGCAAACAATGCTAAGATGGTAGCTCCCCTTCAAGATGATGACCACCCAATAACGAAACGAGATCTGAGGGAAATGGAAGCACGATTAGAAGAAGCACTGAAGGCCACAATGGCTCCCATGCAGGTACTAATCAACAATCTAACCTCCAAAGTGGAAGCTCTAGAGAACAAGAACCAAATGCAAGAAAGAATAATAGAACAATACCGGGAGGAGAATGCACGTGTGAACAAGAAACTGGACGAACTGGTAAACCAAATGGAAGCAGAACACAACGAGATGAAAATTAAGCAAGCCGACCTTGAAGACCGCAATAGACGTTGTAACATCCGCTTCCGCAACTTTCCTGAAAAAACAGAGGAGAAAAGCCCAGCAGACCTAATTATACGCTGGCTGAAAAACACAATCCCAAGCCTGAAACTTGAGGCAGAGGACTTGGAGAGGGCTCACAGAGCCCTAAAACCTATGCCAAAACCCAGCGCCCCCCCGAGAGACATCATTGTATGTTTCACACGCTACCGAAAGAAGGAAGAAATATGGCACCAACTCAGAAACTCAAGCAACCTTCGATATGGAGAAACCCCCATTCTGGCCTTACAGGACCTATCTCAGGATACCCTAAACCGGAGGAAAAGCCTGCGCCCATGCACCCAGCGTCTCCAACAAGCAGGGATCAAATACCGATGGGGCTTCCCCTTCCGCCTCATTGTAACAACGAACACAACACAACACATGGCTACCAACATACCTGAGGCCCTGCAACTACTAAAGAACCTTGAACTCGACCTCCCGCCGGAATGGAAACCGACAAACCCACCAAGCGACAGCCCCAACCACGAGGAAACAACAGCAAACAACTGGACAATGGTACAGAAGAAAAAGATACAACAGAAGCGGCGCAACAACGCAAACCAATACAGGCAAGCATCATGCTCAGAACCGTCCCGCCGGCCATACGACACAAGAAACCAGACCAAGATCAACCAAACCAACTCATCGCAGATGGACAACCCTACAACAACAACAACCCCGGCTGAAAGAAGCAACCAGGAAAAAACCACAAACTGAAGGACTGGTGATTCCCCCCCCCTTTTTTCCCCTCCCCCCCCAAAACATAGATTTAGTTAACACCATCAACACCCCCCCCCAGCCCCGCACCCCCACAGAAATCCCCACCCCAACACCAGTCCAGACGACCTCAACCACATTCCCCATCACCCACACCTTCAACATCCTCATACTCCATACTAAGGAAAAACAACTCCAACCTTAATAACACAACCCACAATCAGGCTAAAATCTGATACCCAACCAGCACTATGGTGGCACCAGAGCGTACCAGCACCCACATCCCCACCCCAACACACCAACAATGTTGCTCATAATACTGGCAACACTGCTTACAAACCTTATACCTGACAGCGACGTTACAAAGTCACTTCACACTGTCTCGCTGATCACCCCCTATCGCAGACAACAGGGGGGACGGCCTGTCCTTGAACACGGCCTTCCACACCAGCTGAGACCTAGGACCAACTGGCTAAATGCCAGATGGCCCAAAATACCCCAAACAAACACCTATATGACTACATATAGGAAACTCCCTACAACTTACCCCCTACTCTTTAACCCAAATCTCACTCTAATCCTACTAGCCCCCCACCCACCACACCCTAGGTCAGCGCAACCCCACTGGTTCTTTAAACAACACGAAGAGAGAGACACAAGACAACCCGAACGGGTTGGCAGGGAATCGCCCCACATAATAGATAAACAAAATGGCTAACCTAAAAGCAATTACATTAAACGTGAGGGGGCTGGGAAACCCCATCAAAAGAAAACGCATCACCTCATACATAAACACCATGAAACCACACATCACCTTCCTACAAGAAATACACAATCCACCCAAAGGCAGCAAACTCCTGAGCGACCCCCGCTTTAGTCAACAGTGGGTCGCACGAGGCTCAGGGAAAGCCCGTGGTGTAGCCATAATACTCAGTAGGGACCTGAACTTCACTGCCACAACAGTCCTCAAGGACAAAAAAGGCAGATTCATTTTCGCTAAAGGGACACTAGATGGCAAAATCAAACTGACAATCGGCTCCATATATGCCCCAAACACGAAACAACTAGAATTCTTCCAGAAAACACTAAACAAATTCCTCTCCTTCTCTGAAGGGGAAGCAATCCTAGGAGGGGACCTCAATCTAAATATGAAAGGTATATCCCTGAAAGATATCCACCCCACAACCCCATGGGCAACCTTCCTCCGAAGGAAACCCCCAACAACCAGGAACTCTTACAAGTTACTAAAAATGCTAAAAAACAGGGGTCTCTATGACATTTGGGGTGAGCAAAACCCGGGAGACATCAGCCATACATTCCAATCGGGACGCCATGATACAGTGTCCAGACTGGACAGCATTCTACTCACACAGGGTCTGATTCCCTCAGTAGAATCAACAAACATAGGTAACATTAAAATCACAGATCACGCCCCAGTAGAAGTCACTGTTAAAATAGGAGAAGGAACACAAACCACCCCATCCTGGTCCTTCAGTCCCATCCTAACTACAAACAAACAAATTAGAGAGAGTCTCACAAAAACCCTCCAAAACTACTTCAAAGAAAACGATGTAAACAATACAACAACCCCCCTCCTATGGGACGCAATGAAAGCGGTCACCAGAGGAGCTTGCATAAAAGAGAAAACATTCCTTAAAAAACAAACCTCCTCAAAAATTAGCAAAATAGAACAAGACATCACAGCCCTCTCATCACGCTACAAACAAACAGGATCTAAAAAACTCCTCAAACTTATAGAACAGAAAAGGAGAGAACTAGACTCCTTAGAAATCAACAAAACAATGATCAACATTCTATACTCTAAACAACGTTTCTATGAATATGGAGGGAAAAACTCCAGATTACTAGCAAATAGATGTAGGAAAAAAGCACTCAAAACAAGAATACACTGCATCACCAAAAAAGACGGCAACATAACATTCTCCCCCAAAGAAATAATTTCAGAATTTGCAGAATTTTACTCCAACCTATACACCTCCCATAACCCACCAGAGAGGGAAATCAAAAAATTTCTAGCAGGACTGACCATGCCTACCCTAACTGATGAGGAACAGGAATTCATGGATAGCCCTATCACCCCAGAGGAAATAGATGCGGTCCTCAAAAACTTGAAACCACACAAAGCCCCAGGCCCAGACGGCTTCACAGCAGAATTCTATAAGAAATTCAAAGAACCCTTGATGCCCTACATGACCCGCCTATTCAACGACATCATAAAAGGAGGCCCCATCCCCAAAACCTGGACCCACTCCAAAATAGTCTCCATCCCAAAACCACTAAAAGACAGCCTCAAAGTAGAATCATACCGCCCAATCTCATTAATAAACCAAGACTACAAGATATTCACATCAATCTTGGCCAACCGCCTAAAAATCTTCCTACACAAGTTAATAGCCCCAGACCAGACTGGCTTTGTCCCTGGCCGCAATATAACAGACCCCATCAGGAAACTACTGAACCTGATCGAACACAGCAAGGCAACCAAACTCCCATTGACAATTATGTCCCTAGACATACTCAAAGCCTTTGATTGCTTGGAGTGGAAATACATATTAGCAGTACTAACTAACATGAAATTTGGCCCCAACTTCCTACAAATCCTCAAACAAATATACTCCCAAGCCTCAGCAAAATGCAGAACTAACAATATGGATTCTAACACTATAGCTATCCAAAGAGGCACGAAACAAGGATGCCCACTGTCTCCCTTCTTATTTATCCTGGCTCTGGAACCCCTAGCAATCCGCATCCGAGCAGCCGCAGACATCAAGGGAGTGGAAATAAAAGGCAGGACCTATAAATTAGGGCTCTTTGCAGATGACCTAATGGTCACAACACCAGACCCCATAAGCACAGCAACCTCCCTAATCAGAGAACTCAACGCATTTGCAATGGTGTCGGGCCTACAGGTAAATTTCACAAAGTCAGAAGCTATGTGCTTCAACACCCCTCCTCACACCCAAAAAGAACTCACGAAGGTCACCAAAATAAAACTTTGCCACACCAAGTTCAGATACCTAGGGGTACAAATAACCAGAAACCTCAATAAACTATACCTCCACAACTACAAGCCCCTGTGGCGACAAATTAACAAAGACCTAAAGAGATGGAATAACATGAATTTCACTCTCTCAGACAAAATAGCCATGATCAAAATGATCACACTCCCAAAACTAACCTACCTATTCCAAACCCTCCCAATCTGGATCCCCTCAACCCAACTTCACAGTTGGCAGAGAAAACTACACTCTTTCATCTTCTCACATAAAAAACCAAGAATAAGCCCCAAATACCTGCACCTCCCCACCTCAGAAGGAGGATGGGGAATCCCCAACATAGAAGCATATTACAACGCCAACCAAATACGCCATATAATCCCATATATACTAGAAGATGAGACAAAACAATGGGTACACCTAGAGAGGGACACAATTGAAAACACCTGCACCACAACATACCCACTCCTCCCAAACAAACTAAAGAAAATTCCCACAACACTTAACAGGTACACACAGACCATGCTCAAAGCATGGAAAACACAAATAGGCAAACTATCCCCAACCCCATCCCCACTAATCCCCCTGGCATACCACCCATTATTCCACCATGCAGCACAAAACCTCAAGATAAAAACCTGGCGAACCAAAGGCTTGTATCGCCTAATAGACTTTTATAAAAATAACAAACCCTTGTCAACACAAGAAATACAAGACAAACTAGAAGACACCCAAATGCCCTGGTTAACACAACACCAACTACATGCCCTCTTAAACAACCCAACAGTAAAATCAGCAGCAACTAGGCCCCTGACAACCTTCGAAAACCTCCTCCTAACAACAAAGGGAAACGGTAAAGGGATGGTATCCGCAATATACAAAATACTACTCCAAAATCTCGCAAATCCCCTAGACGCAATCAAAAATCAATGGGAGAATGACATAGGCTATGAGATAAACCCCACTCAATGGACCAGAATGTGGTCTAAACCCCCCTTTAAATCCATATCAACGAAAAGAAAAGAACTCACACTGAAACTCACCTACAGGTGGTACCTAACACCAAGGAAACTAGCGCTAATACACCCAGGAACCTCACCAAAATGCTGGAGAGGGTGCACCTCCACAGGCACATACTTCCACATGTGGTGGGAGTGTCCCAAAATCCAACTATTCTGGACAACAGCCATACAAGAAATTTGTAAAATAACTAAGCAAGTAATAGACACCACCCCAGAATTGGCCCTACTAAACATCTTCCAAGACAACAATGCCCATTTACACCACAAAGAACTCATAACCCACCTGCTCTCAGCAGCCAGAAACACCATAACCAGACACTGGAGAGACCTGTCAGGAGTAAGCATGGACCAATGGTATCAAATAGTATGGGAAACAGCCCTACTAGAAAAATTAACTAATAAACTGAAACTGACACGGGGACAAACAGAAGAAGATGCCTTCACCCCGGTATGGCTCCCCTTTATCACACACACAGCCCAACAGGACAATGACAATAATCCACCAACAGCATACAAATCAATATGGCTAACCTGATCCAAAACACCCACCCACCTCACTCACACACGAAAACAAAGATCACCACAGCCAATCACAAGCAAACAATCACACCCTAGGCCAACCCCAACCTCTCTCACCACCAAAGGAACACAAGTGAACAACACAAGCACGCTGACACCAAACTCTACATACATTAAACATAATAGAAACACCGCCACCCAATCCCACCCTTATCCATCTTCCCTCTCTCCACCCCCCTTTCTCTTTTCTCTCCTTTTTTTATTTTTATTTTTATTTTCTTCTCCCCCTAATGCCTCAACAAATGAAACGGATTTGTAAAAATGTTACATGGGGAAAAATATATATGAGGCACTACACTTCTGTAAAACAAGAAAATCCTTAATAAAATATTAAAAAAAAAAAAAAAAAAAAAAAAAAGAGGGCTAGAAAAGTATTTGACAAAATGTATTTTGCAACTTCTTTGCGAAATAGAATACATGCTCTGAATGGGAATAAAAATTGCAGCCTCTACTGCACATGCATTTGAATTTCTAAAACATAACATATTCAATCATTTGGTTTGTGTGTGTAGTTAAGGGGGAACTGGACTAGCAAAGTTACAAAATCAATTAAAAGCAAATTCTAAAATGCAAACTGAACCACAGTACACACAGGAATATATCTATATCTTATATAACAGAAGTATGCACAGTTTAAAGGGTTAAAGAGAATCATATGATAAAAAGGTGCAAAAACGTTACAAAACAACTTTGGGAACAAGAGTGGGAAACTGAGGAAGAGATAAAAATTACAAAACCAAGAGATTCTTGTGTCATTTGGGCTAATGGTTGGGCATCTCTACAAACAAGGAATAGCTACATTCCTGCAAAGAAGATGCGTTCAGAAATGCAAATGCCTGCCTTGAAACTAGAGACAGCAGCTAAATCTCGATTACAGTCAAAGAATGACAGAAAAGGTTCACAGGTAGTTCCATGGCCATTTAGAGTAACATCATTTCCCACCAGGGGGCCTGTGTGGGTTAGTATTTTCCATTTATGAACGAGTTTATAAAAACCTTTGCCAAGCCCAATCCTGCAACCATTTACAGTAGAAGAAGACAATCAATCCATTCAAAATGGCTGAAACAATGCGCTTTGTGAGCTCCCATTCCCCTCTAGCAGTCAGTGCCTCTCATACCAGAGCTAGTAGGAAAAGGGTTCATGGAGCTGAGGAAGAAGACTTCTGGGCCAAACCCTGCAGAGCTGCCATCAAGTCAGTGCAGATGATGCTTAGCTAGATGGACCAACAGCCCGTAGCACCTTACGGTGCTAATTAAAGATGTAATTGAGGCAAATTATTGACAAAAAGAGAAACAAATAGCTGTGGAACGCCCTCCCACCAGATGTCCAAGAGAACAACTACTACCAGACTTTGAGAAGACATCTGAAGGCAGCCCTGTTTAGGGAAGCTTTTAATGTTTGATGGATTACTGTATTTTAATGTTTTGTTGGAAGCCACCCAGATGGGCTGGGTATAAATAATAAATTATTGTTGTTATTATCATTACAAGAAATATGTAAAATAACTAAGCAAGTATTAGAAACCACCCCAGAACTGGCTCTACTAAACATATTCCAAGACAATAAGGCCCACTCACATCACAAAAGAACTCATAACCCACCTACTCTCAGCAACCCGAAACATCATAGCCAAACACTGGAGAGACCTGTCAGGAGTAAGCATGGCCCAATGGTACCAAATAGGATGGGAAACAGCCCTACTAGAAAAATTAACCAATAAACTGAAACTGACACGGGGACAGATAGAAGATACTGTACCTTCACCCCGGTATGGCTCCCCTTTATCACATACACAGCCCCACAAGACAATGACAAGATCCCGCCTGCGGCATTCATACAGAGACCCCGGTCGTTTCACGGACTATTGACACCACTACTTTATCCTTCCGCTTACACCAATTTTGCGGGGAAAACCCCAGGGTTCCCCGGTGAAGCATTGAGTCTCAGTCAGGTAGAGTTAACAATGAAGATTAAAGTTTATTTCAAATACAATCAAGTTTTAAAATATATTCCAAACGCTGCCACTCTATTCCCTCTCAGTCTTGTCCCTGTCTCTACTCACTCTGACTCCTCTATCTCTCCCCACCTAAAAAAAGAACCAACTGAACTAACGGACAAAAACGGCTTTCTTACTGGTCAACCTGTACACCCTTTCTCTCCCCCAATACAAACATATCCCTCAAAATTGGGCAAATGCCACACCGCCAACAGCATGTGAATCAATATGGCTTAACCCGATTCAAAAACACCTCCCCCCCCACGAAAACAAAGTTCACCACAGCCAACCCCAAACAAGCAACTGCACCCTAGGCCAACCCCAATTTCTCTCACCACCAAAGGAACACAAGTGAATAGCAAAAAGAACCTGCACAAAGGACGCTGACACAAAACCCCACACATACATTAAACAAAATAGAAACCTCTCCTCCTGACCCCACCTCCACCCCCCATGGCCTCCTCCACCTCTTCCCCCCTTTTCTTCCTAATGTAACCCCAATGTCTCAACAAATGAAACTGACCTATGGAAAATGTAACTTGAAAAAAGAGACATTGTGCATACCTTTGTAAACCAAGAAAACTTTAATAAAAATACAGTGGTACCTCGGGTAAAGAACTTAATTCGTCTGTTCTTAACCTGAAGCACCACTTTAGCTAATGGGGCCTCCCACTGCCCCCACGCCGCCAGAGCACGATTTCTGTTCTCATCCTGAAGCAAAGTTCTTAACACGAGGTACTATTTCTGGGTTAGCGGAGTCTGTAACCTGAAGCGTATGTAACCTGAAGTGTACGTAACCCGAGGTACCACTGTATTGAGGAGGAAGAGGAGGAGGAAAAGGTGTTGCAATGGAGGAGGGCAGGGGAAAGAAATCTGGCACTCATTCTTTCTTGCTACAGAACTAAAATATTTCTCCGCTTTTTCTCTTGGGTTAGTGGTCACCCTAAGGGGAAACAGGCATAGCTGTCAAGTGTCCCTTATTTGAAGGGACAGTCCATTATTCCAGCGCCATGTCCCGCTGCTGTCCCTTATTGATGGATGTCCCTTAAATTTCAAAGGAAGCAGCTCCTCTCCCTCCCGGCCAGGGAGGGAGGGAGGCTGCAACTGTGTTGCTTGGCTGAGTTGCTCACCCAATAAGAAGTCTAAGAATGACTGGGGGGGGTGGAGCTTGCATGCCTTGTGTGTGGCTAGTTAATGCAAGCTGAGGGGGTTTTTGAATGCTGGACGCCATTTTGTTGCACGTGCTGCTGCAAACTTTGCAGTGCAAAGCCAGGCCGGGGAGCCATCTTAAGTTGAGGCTGCACAGGCCTTGTGGTGCATGTGATTCAGATTCTATTCAGTTGAACCTCTGGTTACAAAGTTGGCTGGACAGTGTTCTCAAAGCTACCAGCATGAGTTTGACCAGACTGCAGGAGGACAGGAAGACTGGAGTGCCTGGAACAGGTGAGGCTGCAGGTCCCTTATTTTGGCTGCTGGTCCCTTATTTTCAAATCTGTAAGTTGACAGCTATGGAAGCAGGTTCCCCCCCCCAAGAGAAAATGGACTGATTGGAACCAGTCTATGACATCAGCTCAGAATCCCAACCTCACTTGGCAGTTGAGACCCAGCCTTGGCTCAACATCTCTTGGGTGGCTTAGCTGATTTTTAAAATTTATTTTAAAAATCACACATCGGACAGCGAGAAAGCGGGAGTGACAAGCAGCCAAGTCTGAAGATGGGAAAAGAGGAAGCACCTAGGGGGCTTGGAGAAGGAGATGGCGGCGGCCGCAGGAGGGGAGCTGAAGTCCCAGCTGCAGAAGCAGCAGCCTCTGCCCAGCCATGTTGGTGACCCCGGCAGCGTGGAGGCTGCTGGGGACGCCAGGAGAAGTCCCCCTCCTGAGGCCTGGGGACCCAGCACCAGCAGCCCTGCCTCCCCCCTCATGACCTGGAAGAGCAAAATGAAGAAGACCAGAGCTCTCTGCCCGCGGAGTCAGAGGAGGCGGCGAAGCAGCTGCAGGACGTGGGGTCCCTGGAAGAGCAGCCTGGCCTCAGAGCAGCCAAGGGCCACAGAATCCACCTGCCGAGGGCCCGGGGCCCCCTGCGCGCAGCCCCAGCCGGAGCGGGGCGCCAGCCAAGAGGCGGCTGAAGCGTCGGCTGCGTGTGTCACTCCGCGTAGGAACTGCGCCGCGTCCCAGGACAAGCCTTGGAGCCGAAAGAGAGCCGGCTCTGCTAAGCCCCGCCCCCAGGCTCGGGTCTCCTCCGAAGAGGAGGAAGTGAAGCCCCGCCTTCCACCTCGCGGCTCCATCCCCAACTGCCCTCAGCCTGCGCCAGGAAGCCAGCAGCCTTGATCGACAGCTCAGGGAGGAAGAACACGGGGAAGCGGGGCGCCGGGCTGGCCAATGGGAGGCGGCGCCTTGGCGGCGGCGGCCATTGAAATCAGAGGCTGCCTCATGTAATTCTAACCTTGGCCATATATTTTGCTTAGTTCTTCTAGAATTGCCCCCACCCCTAATTGAGAATGCCTTTCAGGAGCTGCAACAAAACAAACTGAAGAGCTGAGAAAGGTTCCCACCCATCTGATTGCCTTAATGCACTTTCCTTAAGTGCACCAGGCAGTTCATTGATTTGGGAAACATGTATGTTGGAAACTTGAGACTTGCTCCCATCTTCATGAGGATGAAATGTTCACTTTTACATGTTCCGTATGCCTTCCTTTTGGGTCCCCTGAAGCCCGCAAATCAGTTCCTATAGTAAGACTGCATACAATATTATAAAACAGAATAACAGCTTCAGTTTTAAAAATGAGAACAAGAATGCTGAGAACAATTTTTTTTATTTGGGTACCTGGTGGAAGAGATAAGTCTCTACTAACTTTTCTAAGAGTCTACTTAGTAGAATGAGCTTGGCATAGATTGCTTAGGAATACTATAAAGGCTGCCACTATCCAAAAAGCTTTATTTCAATATAGAAATGCATGCTTGAGTTGTTGAGTGTAGTCTCAATATTCTCTCTCTCTCTCTCTCTATATATATATATATATATGAACTTTGCTATATGTCTTTTGAAGGTTTTTGGGATCAGAGTTGTTCATTAAATATGCTACATTTTCTAGCTCTTTGCGCTTTAAATTTTCTAGCCTGGAGCTATTTGCTGCAAACTGGCCTAGTGTAGCCTTGAGGCCCTTTTGTGAAGCCAATTTGCTCTCATTAAAATGAAATCTACTTTCTCAGCATTCTCAAGATCCTGGCCCTTGTCATTTAAGAGAAGCCTTAGTTGAATAAGTTACCTGTTACAACCTACGTTAGTTTAGCGTGTTCCTGTAATCAGTAGATTTAAGTCTTATATTTTATAGTGGGAATTATCACTGGCAGTAAAAACCTAGGTCATGACATTTTATATTTTTATTCATGTTCTAAGTACTTAATACTTGTTTCCATTTCAGATCTTGTGAAAAGCGGTATGATAATTGTGTGGTGGTGGACTTTCTGGATAGAGGCTTTCCTCCTAACATAAGCTAATTTAGAGAGGTTTGTGGAAGGAGAGTTTCCGAAATCCTCTTCCTCATGAAGGCACCTGTGTCCCAAAAGACTGTAAAATAGATTAACGCTTTTTTTTAATTAACATATGAAGTTCAATTGTATAAGGTTGAGTATTGGATTGCTGCCATCATAATATTCCAGCATAATTGTTCATGAACAGTAGATTTGCCACAAGTGGTGAAAAATAAGTCTGGAGTATTTTTCTGTATAGTACACTATTTTAAAAAACAATAAAATCTTAAATATACTGAACACAAATTTACTGTGAAAGTACTTCTCTGTCTCTTTACTGAAAGTGCTGTATTTTTGACATGTACACACTACATTGTGCATAAAAAGGTAAAGGGACCCCTGACCATTCGGTCCAGTCGTGACCAACTCTGGGGTTGCGGCGCTCATCTCGCTTTATTGGCCGAGGGAGCCGGCGTACAGCTTCCGGGTCATGTGGCCAGCATGACTAAGCTGCTTCTGGCGAACCGCAGCAGCGCACAGAAACACCGTTTACCTTCCCGCCAAAGCGGTACCTATTTATCTACTTGCACTTTGACGTGCTTTTGAACTGCAGGAGCAGGGACCAAGCAATGGGAGCTCACCCCATCGCGGGGATTCGAATCGCCAACCTTCTGATCTGCAAGACCTAGGCTCTGTGGTTTAACCCACAGCACCACCCACATCCCACACAGTGCCACCCACGTCCCACATTGTGCATACGTGTGACATAATTGCATGGGAGGAGCTACATGCTGATTTTACTCTGTTCTGACATGGAAGTATGAAATGTGTAATGACCTTGTGTCATTATGTTTGCTTTTCCAACGCATAATCATATACTGTGGAGGAAAGGAAAGTATGAAGTTCCAAGTGTCTTAAAAGGTAAAGGTACCCCTGCCCGTACGGGTGAGTCTTGACAGACTCTAGGGTTGTGCGCCCATCTCACTCAAGAGCCGGGGGCCAGCGCTGTCCGGAGACACTTCCGGGTCACATTGCCAGCGTGACATCGCTGCTCTGGCGAGTCAGAGCCGCACACGGAAACGCCGTTTACCTTCCCGCTAGTAAGCTGTCCCTATTTATCTACTTGCACCCGGGAGTGCTATTGAACTGCTAGGTTGGCAGGCGCTGGGACCGAACAACGGGAGCACACCCCGCTGCGGGGATTCGAACCGCCGACCTTTTGATCGGCAAGCCCTAGGTGCTGAGGCTTTTACCCACAGCGCCACCCGCGTCCCTTCCAAATGTCTTACCTATATTTAAATTAACACAGCACCATGCCTTACTTTCCTTACATAAATTAATTTCCCTATGGGGGGGGGGATATACTTTGCAATGTTGAAGCAAGTGTATTTTTTTTTAATCGGTTACATAGATCTGAAAGTTTAGCATGTGTCAGCATTGAAGGCCCTTCCCACCCCTCCAGGGGTCCTTTACCTTTACCTTACACCTGTGCTACTTTGGGGTTCTGCTACAACTGAATGCAAGAATAGTGTGGAGCAGAGACATTGCACCCCAGAGACCCTGCAGTGGACTTGGGCCAGGGAGGGGGGGGGCTCCTTGCATATCTTCAAGACATGTTTAGGGGGCAGGGGAAGGCAGGGAATACATAAATAGATGATGATGATGATAGTGACAAACGTTAGATGCAGAAGACGTTGGGCTGCTGGGGGGGGGAGGGGAGGTGGATAAATAGATCTAGAACAGTCATATATATCTATAGTCTGTATATATAGGAGAAAGGCGCTTAAGAGCCCCCCGCTGCGCAGTAGCTACGCCTTTCTCTCGCCATCCTCCAATGATGGGGATGGGGAGGGGGGCAGACCTCCGCCTCCTCCTCAGCTCTGAGGGGAGAGAAAGACGCCTCTCGGCCGCCGCCTCCTCCTCCTCCCTTCCCTGGCGTCCCTCGGTTACCAGGCAGCGGCTGGCGAAGCGCTCTGAGGGGAGCGCTCCTCCTCCTCCTCTGCCGGCTTCTCGGGGGAGAGAAGGCCGCGGCGCCGGGCGAGGAGGATCCTGGGCGGGCCCGTGGCGGCGGGAAAGGCCTCCGGCGCCGCTTCTGGGGCAGGTAAAGAGCTTCCCTCCCTGCCCCTCCCCGCCTCGAGGCCGGGCAGCGGAGCGCAGAACGGAGCAGGGCTCCAGGGGGGCATCTAGTCGAGCCCGCGACCCCGAGAGGGGCCTGGGGCGAAAGGAAAGAGCCCAGAAAGCCAGGCGGGCCCCCCCTCCCAGCAGGGCTTCCCCGAGGGACCCCTCAAATTGCCCCCCCCCGGCCCCGCCGCATGGAAGCATCCTTCCTTGCACAGCAATTCATTTGGGTGCCGTTGCTCTTGAATGGATCTCCTCATACTTCTCAAGCAACAGGATCGTGGATCATTTTCATCGCAACAATACACAAATAAGTTATTTCTAAGCCCTGAGGCAGGGAGCCGGCTCGGCTTCTTTCCCAGGTGTCCCCTCCAGCTCCTGTGCTCCATTTCTAAAGAAAAGCGCCCCCCCCCCCCAGTGGCGTAGCGTGGGTTGTCAGCACCCGGGGCAAGGCAAGTAATTTGCGCCCCCTAACCCGTGGATTTGCGCCCCCTAACCTGTGGATTTGCCCTAACCCCAGATGTTGCGCCCGGTGCGGCCGGCCCCCCTGCACCCCCCACGCTACGCCACTGCCCCCCCCCCCGGGATCCAGATGCCAAAGGAGGGACAGGGCCTTCAGGAGGTGATTTGGCAGGAGCAGGTGGCCGTGCAAAGGGAAGAAAAGCTGCCCCTTCCGAAATGCCCAAGTTGGAAGAGGCACAAAGCGTCCTCTAGTCCAATCCCCCTGGGTAGGCAGTCACAATGTCAATTAAACATGAACTGTTAAAAAAACTATTATACTAAGCCCATAAGGTACACGCTTTTAACTTGTGCACAGCCAGCTTAATGTGTGTGTGGCAAAATTATTATTAATATTAATTAAAAGGATTATATTGCTGAGAGGACTCTTGGTATCTGTTTACAGGTGCACAGTTGTCATTTAATGCATGTGGCTGCTGCATCCTTGTATTCAGAGTTTCCCGTTTTCCTTATTTTTCTCCTTTTCATAACTATTTCCTCAGATCAGGGGTAGGCAACCTAAGGCACAGGGGCCGGATGCAGCCCAATTGCCTTCTCAATCCGGCCCGCGGATGGTCCAGGATTCAGCGTCTTTTTACATGAGTAGAATGTGTGCGTTCATTGAAAATGCATCTCTGGGTTATTTGTGGAGCATAGGAATTTGTTCCTATATTTTTTCCCAAAATATCGCCTGGCCCACCACATGGTCTTTTTTGAGGTTTTTGAAGACTTTGGTGATTTTTGAAGCTTTTCCAAAACTTTTCTGACACCGTGCTTCGCAAGATGAAAAAAATCACAAGACGACAAAACTCGCGGAATGAATTAATTTCGTCTTGCGAGGCACCACTGTATTTTATTGGCTAAACCAGCTGCTTCCTCTATTGTCTTGGGGTTCCTTTCTTTTATCAGGTACTTCAACTGGCCATTTATTGTGTCGTAAAATTGCTCCAACGCTATCACTTCTCTAATCTTGGGTACCGTGTCTGCATTCTCTTGCTCTAACCATCTCATGAGGTAGGTTTTTATCTTTGCACCCAGCTGCACATAAGTTTCCTCCCTCACTTCTAAATTTTTTTCTCAACTGCTCTGAGGTAATCCCAAAGCGTGTGTGTACACCTCCAAATTTCGGGATTGTTCCTCAGTCATTTGAGCGTATCTTTCGGCTAGAGGACCGCTTATCCTAGCTCTCAAGGTCATCATTTTATCTTCCTCTCTCACCTGAAAATCGTGACAGGCTCTCTCAAAGGATACTAGATATGCTTCTGGGCTATCCTTATCTCTAAACTCAGGAAAGCGTTTTAAATCTATCTTCATTTGATTCTACCCATCGGTGTTATTACTATTATTACGATTTTCTAAAACCGTTAATTCCAGCCGTCTCTTCTCTAACTGAAACTGCTGCTGTTCCCTTTCTTTTACCAATTCTTCCTCAAGCCTAAATTGTTCAGTTTCTTGCTCAGCCCTCAATTTTTCTTTTTCCAATTCCTGCTCCAGCCTAAATTTTTCTTGTTCAGTTCTATTTTTCTCAAGCTCTAATTTCAGGTTATATTCTTCAACTAATTTCCACTTTTCAAAATCCTCTGAAATATCTTTTTTAAAAAGGCTGCATTGGTGAGTTGTACCTTCTATGCCCAGAGTGCCATGTTCTATCCCTGCTGGGCTAAACATAGCAGGATTAAAATGTTCTAATATCTTATTCCTTTTCTTCCCATTAAATGCTATTTATTTGTGGAAATTATTTCACATACAGGCAGCCCCCCATTTAGGCCTGTTCAATATGTATGTGATCATGTATATGTGCATCGTGCTGAACAGGAAATGACCCGGAAATGTCATAAAGATGTCACTGAATCATCACTGAAAAGGGGTGGGTTGTTGCAGGCTTTTTCAATGGGTTTCAGTTATACATGATTTCATCGACGCACGTGGTGCCTCGGAACGTAACCCCCACATAAATGAGGGACTGCCTGTATTCACCTGTATCAGTTTTCCCCATATAAATTAAGATGCATTTTTTTTACTTTTAGGATAATGGCAGGAAAAGTCAAATGGGTTACTGACATAGAGAAATCTGTGCTTATAAACAACTTTGAGAAGAGGGGATGGGTCCAAGTGTCTGAAAATGAAGACTGGAATTTTTACTGGTAAGCAGTGTGTGTGTGTGTGTGTGTGTGTGTGTGTGTGTGTGTGTTGTGGCACATGTTGCATACATAATTACACTTATCTGGAAGTAAGCCCCATTGAACTCAGTACCTCCCAATACAAATTAACCTGAGGCCCTTCTTCATGTGCCCCCTCCATGAGAGGGCTGGAGGGTAGCAACACGAGAGCGGGCCTTTTTTGTGGTGACTCCCTTTTTGTGGGATGCTCTCTGGGGAGGTTCACCTAGTGCCTTCATTACATATATTTAGGCACCAGGCAAAAAACACTCCTCTTCTCCTAGGCCTTGGGCTAATTCAACAATCTTTGGCCTTTCAAACCTGGGGGGGGGGGTTAATATTTTTTTGTTTGTTATCATGGTATATATTTTTGTGTTTTAAAATATATGGTCATCTAATTCCTGTGTATGAGAAGAGCATCTTGTTATGGTTCAGCTCATCAGTGGTTTATATTCATGCAGTTTTCTCTGCTCACTCCACTTATACCATAATTTGGAGAGGCAGCAGGTACGTGCGAAGCCCCTCCTGTTGTAATGATTCCTGGGGGAAAGCAGAGCTTGGAATGCAGAATAACAAGATAATTTGTAGGGTACAACAACAATTTATAGAATGCCTGCTCCACCTTCAAGAATGACTGCCTTTTGGAAATTCTCTGGAGAAGAGGTGGTGAGAAGAGTGAAGCAGATTTCTTATTAGATGTCTTCAAGTTGTCTGATGATTTTTTCTTCTGATCATATTTAATGCAACCTATCAGGTTGTGAGTTGCGTATTTTGGTGGAAGCTCAGTGACAATTTTCTCTTCACAGGATGAGTGTGCAAACTATTCGAAATGTTTTCAGCGTGGAGACTGGTTACCGCCTCTCTGATGACCAGATTGTCAACCATTTCCCAAATCACTATGAGCTCACCCGAAAGGACTTAATGGTCAAAAATATTAAGAGGTACAGGAAGGAATTAGAAAAAGAAGGTAGCCCTCTTGCAGAGAAAGATGAAAATGGAAAATACCTTTACTTAGGTGAGTTGTCTTGGCCAATTCTACTATTTGTATGTGCATTTTAAACACAAGACATGCCTCAGTAGCATGTACTATATAATAGATATTCAGAAATTTGGATCTTTGCCATCCAGTTCACACATCACATTAAATCATTGTTTAACTTACTGTGGAGCAGGGTGTCTGGTGCAGCTGCTCAAAAAGACCATAGTTCGTTCTCCTTCCCTCCTTTCTGATGGTGAGGAAACAAATCAGAGGCGGACTAGCTGTTTTGTGCAAAGCAGTCCTTGTGGTTTGTTTGTCTCCTAACAAATCATGATGGGGTTAGTTCTTGGCTTACCATTGTGGTTTGGTAGGCGACAAGGTCTGCTCTTGGCTTACCATAATAGTTTGTTGGGAAACATGTGTGAACCGACACACGCTGTTTGTATAACGGCAAGCCACCCTCTGGTTTGATTTCTCGCTGGTGGACTGAAGGGACGAACAAAGTGTGCATTTCCTTTAAGCCATACTGAATCTTATACTGTGACTTAAAGTGGCGTCTGAACCAGGCCTGTGGTTTTCCAGTGAATTCTGCAGCTTACTCATCTCTCCGTGTGTCTTGCTCTGCTCAAGGTCAGTGACCACATACAGAACAGTTCAGGGGAAATGTAAGCACTTCAAAAGCTCTTAATTGTGTAGAGTACATCTTCTCAGGTACTAGGTAGTAGGATATCTTCAGGGTGAGGGTCTGAGGAACAAATCTCTTTCATGAAAGATCCCCTAAAGAGGCAAGTTGAGAGTGGTTTTTTGCCTGTCCAGATTGGGTATGAGAGAGCATTAAGATAAAAACATCAGTGATTTTTTGAACCACATCTCAGTTAAAATACAACTGAGATGAGGGCTCAGATAACGTTGCTTTGAGGCCGGTACTTAGCTCAATAGGCCACATGTCAGTCGTGAATCAGCTGAGACAGATTTCTGAAAACGTCACATGGACTAGGTTTCTGAAGCATATTTTTGCAGATTTAAAAGAGCAGACATATTGAACACAGCCTTATTGCAAGTCTTACTACAGTTTTCCAAGAGTGTGAGAAAAGATGTAATTTGTCCAAGATCATGAGAGGCTGGTAATGGAGCAGGTGTTTAAAATCATGCTTGCTCTTTCCAAGAGTATAAAAAACAGACATGGCCTGGTTGAGGCCATCGGTTGTCGAGCTTGCAGTCTGATCCTAACCAAGTTGACTTGGGTATAAGCCCAGTTGATTTCAATAGGATTTACTTCCCATTATGTATGCTTGGGTTTACAGCCTTATTTGGCCGTCTAGAATCAGACTTTTCCCATAATGCTTTTAGCATTACTATACTGTAAGTTGAGAGAATGCAAGTCCATTCTTAATATACTTACTATCAGTTACAGATAGGTAGCCGTGTTGGTCTGCCATAGTCAAAACAAAAAAAATTCCTTCCAGTAGCACCTTAAAGACCAACTAAGTTAGTTCTTGGTATGAGCTTTCGTGTGCATGTATCTGAAGAAGTGTGTATGCACACGAAAGCTCATACCAAGAACTAACTTAGTTGGTCTTTAAGGTGCTACTGGAAGGAATTTTTTTTGTTTATACTTACTATCAGTTAAGGTTGATATACACTTTCAGTAATTCTTGATAGTGAAGTTCTACAGATACTCTTCAACGCATGATAATCCTCTTAAGATGGCGAACAACAAAAAAGTTATTTCTCTGTCACCTGTTAATTGGTCTAAACCAGGCTTCCTCAACCTCGGCCCTCCAGATGTTTTTGGCCTACAACTCCCATGATCCCTAGCTATCAGGACCAGTGCTCAGGGATGATGGGAATTGTAGTCTCAAACATCTGGAGTGCCGAGGTTGAGGAAGCCTGGTCGAAACTATCCAAGCTTCTTTCTACTCTAGTATTAAACATGGAGTGCAGGTGTTGGAGAGAAGATGAGCCCTGTCACTGCCACCACCTTAACTAACAAACAACGTAGACTAGGATAGAATGTGAACAGGGCTGCGTTTTTCCCTTTAGTTTTATGTGTTGATGTATATACTGTATTAAATATTTTTAGATGATAAATTCCTTTGGGGACCATTTCTTTGCAAAGCACTGTGTACTTAAAGGTAAAAGTAAAGGGACCCCTGACCATTAGGTCCAGTTGTGGCCGACTCTGGGGTTGCGGCGCTCATCTCGCTTTATTGGCCGAGGGAGCCGGCGTACAGCTTCCAGGTCATGTGGCCAGCATGACTAAGCCGCTTCTGACGAACCAGAGC
This sequence comes from Podarcis muralis, assembly GCF_964188315.1. Lineage (NCBI taxonomy): Eukaryota > Metazoa > Chordata > Lepidosauria > Squamata > Lacertidae > Podarcis > Podarcis muralis. Next base: position 96,753,952 of record NC_135660.1, on the reverse strand, counting down.
AGTGCACAGAAACGCTGTTTACCTTCCCGCCAGAGCGGTACCTATTTATCTGCTTGCACTTTGACGTGCTTTCGAACTGCTAGGTTGGCAGGAGCAGGGACCGAGCAACAGGAGCTCGCCCCGTCATGGGGATTCGAACTGCTGACCTTCTGATCAGCAAGTCCTAGGCTGTGTGGTTTAACCCACAGCGCCACCCGTGTCCCTACTGTGTACTTAAATGGCACTCTATAAAACTATGCTATATTAAGTCTTGGTTTTCCTTGGTGCGTTTTAGACTTTGTGCCTGTCACCTTTATGCTCCCAGCTGATTACAATTTATTTGTTGAAGAATTCCGGAAAAACCCTTCCAGTACTTGGATTATGAAACCCTGTGGAAAAGCTCAAGGGAAAGGAATATTCCTTATCAACAAACTTTCCCAAATTAAAAAATGGTCTCGAGACAGCAAAACATCCACGTATGTTTCTTCAAAAAGGGGGTGGGGTCTTGTTTAACTCCTTGTTGCAGTCTAGCATGTTTGTCTGAATTTGTGACTTTCTTATTTTGCTGGAAGGTCATTCATAAGTGCTTCAAACAGTTATTACAGATTACAGGGCCCTTCACGTGTGTAAGATAAAAATGAACCTAGAAATAGGTGTACAGAAAAGATGGGGCCTATAATATTGTAAGTTGTGGCACTGATTGCTTTGGTGTAATTGCATGGAATGATTTTCGTGCTCGTTTTAAAGGAAGTGGAAGCTGTTTTGGGAAGCACCAAATGACTATTAACTGTGGTGGATAGAGTTTTAAGAATATTCTTAAAACTTTTTGCCAGTCAGATTAAGACAAAAGCTATAATATTTAAAATCATTTATTTACATTAATGAATCCTTGGAACTTCTTCCTACAAAGTGTCCCGTAGCTGCAAGAAGCACTCTGTGAGCAGCACATTGGTCGCCCTTGCTTTTAAATGCTTGCGGTCTAGGGAAGTTCTTTCTTTTCTCTGAAAGATTGAATCAGTCCTATCTGTCAGCTCTTCTTGTTCAACAGCTCTGCATATAGCACTAAAATGAAACTGCCTTTGTTACTTTTCTAGAGCTAGTTTTACAAATAAAAGCCAACAGTTGAATGCAACTAGCACATTTTAAATAATAAAATATACATTTCCCTAGGTTTATATCTCAGTCCTCTAAAGAAGCTTATGTGATTTCTCTGTATATCAACAATCCTCTACTGATAGGTGGGAAGAAATTTGACCTTCGCCTGTATGTTTTAGTGTCTACTTACCGTCCTCTGAGATGCTACATGTAAGTTGTCCATATTCTGACAATGCCCCTCTTTCAGGGTGAGAAGTGGCACTCTGGAAATAAAAAGTGAGGGAGGGTAATTTTCATCCAGAGTTGTGAGGAAGTTGTATTTTAACTTGTTATATTTCCCTATGCATATTGGCAAGCTGGAGGGGAAGGGAGATTTTGAGTAACCCTGCTAAGTTTGTCAGATGACACTCTCCAAAATAACCCCATCTAGAAATTGTTTTATGTATCCCAGCAGGGCAAATCATAAAGAAAACAAACATTTGTTTGTTATTTCCCCCACCCCCATAATTTCGGTATGGAGAATTTGTTTGACCCGATTTGCACTGACACAAATTTGCACCCACAAAGGCAGGCAGTTTGCAGTTATCTTCTCCCTGCAACCTCTGTGTCTCCTTCTCCCAGCTTGAAGGTGGTTTTGCTGGAAATCACTTTTGTACAATTTGGCATTGCCTTGAAACTTTTCACTTTCCTTCATTGAAATCTGTTTCTTTGTTCCATATTGGCCAAGATGTCTTTAGAAACTTTTGAAGTGCTTTAGTCTAAACCTTTTGGAATTAATCTTCTAATATCTAGCTTTAAATATTATCTCTGTATTTTGTTGAGAATGTCAAAGACTTCTGAAATCATAGTTTGAAGAAACCATTCTTATTCTCTATCATGGTTTGGATATGTATACAGGGTAGGAGTTAGATTGCTTAATATGCATTTTAAAAATCAGTCTCCTAATCAGTTGAGTCATAACACCAGGTTGTTGGGGGGTTTTGGTGTGGGGAGAGAATCCAGGAAGTAATAGACCAGGCTTCCTCAACCTCGGCCCTCCAGATGTTTTTGGCTATAACTCCCATGATCCCTAGCTAGCAGGATGATGGGAATTGTAGTCTCAAAACATCTGGAGGGCCGAGGTTGAGGAAGCCTGTAATAGACCAGCAGTCAGAATTCTGCATTCTTTAAGAACTTTTGGATGAATATCATCCAGCCCTGGCACCTTGTTAGCTTCTAAATCTTTCCCTTTAGTGGACACAATATTTTGATTCACTCATAGAAAAATAAACAGGATTGCAAAAAGCATTGAGAAAAATTCAATACCTCCTTAATAACATTGATATTCATCATTATGAAACTGAGCAGTAAAATCCTAATCAAGGTGATTGTGCAGGATGCAGTGAGGACTGCAGCTGCTGTTTCCAGAATGCATTCAGGACATTATGATGTATTTAGTTGTTTTCTCCATAATAACTGTTGCTGTAATGTGTCCATTTATTGCTGTAATACATCCATTTATTGGATTAAAAGAAGTTTATTCATTTATTTTTTTAAGAATGCATATGCCAGCTTTTGATATCAATATTTCCAGGACAGTTTATAAGTTAAAATAAATAAATAAATTGGTGAACAATAAAACCTGCCCCCTCCCTTTTTTTGCATTTCAGGTATAAACTTGGGTTTTGTCGCTTTTGCACAGTAAAATACACACCAAGTACAAGTGAATTAGACAACATGTTTGTGCATCTTACCAATGTTGCCATTCAGAAGCATGGGGTAAAGTTGGAACATTTTTGTATAATGTATATTTAAATTACTTTAAATAAATTTATAAGCTGAACATATGTAATAAAAACACAGTACCTCAGTCCCTTGATTACAATCTCTTTCCCATTGTTGCTTTAGTGGACTTACAGTAAGTGCTGTTAATTCCTGGGAGTTCTACCTCTGAGGGGAACAGGATTCTCCTAGCAACTCTCAAACCCTTAGCAAACTATATTTCCCAGGCTTTTTGTGGCGGCGGGGGGGGGGAGGGTAACAATCTCTTTAAAGTGATACAATTCTGTTTAAAATGCACAGCGCTGATGGGGCCAATGTCTCTGCTTCTCCAACTAGCTATCCTGCATACAAAACCTGATTGAAGACCATTGTGACAGCTCCCTTTATTCTTTCACAACAGTATTGCTGTCCTTACTTACTTCAGAGTCTGGCTTGTGAACCTCCTGCTCTATTAGATCAACAAAGGACTGTTTGGAAAATGTTGGGAGTGTGTTTACAGCTGATATCAAATCTATACTTTTTGATTTGACGCCTTGCCTCTGCAGGATGATTACAATCACATCCATGGTGGGAAATGGACGGTGAGCAATCTGCGCTTGTATTTAGAAAGCACTCGTGGGAAAGACGTCACCAACAAGCTGTTTGATGAAATTCACTGGATAATTGTGCAGTCACTGAAAGCTGTTGCAGTGAGTAGAGAAACAAAAGAAAAATACGTTTTAGAATGCTTCCCTCTGCTCATCCCGGTTTGAATATTGAGGCTGTAAATAAGTGTGCTTATCTTTTCGGTGTCCTTTGAAAAAAAAGTCCACAGAGTTTATTAAGCAGGCAGTACGCATATTGTGTACAAATAAGGACTACCATATTTTTCGTTCTATAAGACGCACTTTTCCCCCTCCAAAAATTAAGGGGAAATGTGTGCGTCCTATGGAGTGAGTGCAGACACCTTGGCTTCAGCGATAGCAACGTGAAGCCTCCGAAGCGCAGAGGGAGCGCTCCCTCCGCGCTCCGGAGGCTTCGTGTTGCTTTCCCTGAAGCCTGGAGAGCGAGAGGGGTCCGTGCTCACCGACCCTTCTTGCTCTCCAGGCTTCAGGGATAGCCACCTGAAGCCTTTGGAGCGCAGCAGGAACTTGTGCTGTGCTCCGAAGGCTTTGGGTTCCTTTTGCTGAAGGCGGAAGAGCAAGACTCTCCTGGCTTCAGCAGAGAGGGAGAGCTGCACAGTGCCCCTTCAGCGAGGCGGGAGGAGAAATGGAAGGGGCTCCATTTCTCCTGCCACTTCGCTGAAGGGGTGTGGAGCAGGGAGGGGGAGAATTTACCCCCCCTGTTCTCTCCCTCCTATGGTCCAGTGCGTCCTATAGAGCAAAAAATACGGTATATAAGAACATGAACATATCTCTGCTGGGCCAGGCCAGTGGCCCGTCTAGTCCTGTATCCTGTTCTCACAGTAGCCAGCCCGATGCCCAGGGCAAGCCTGCAGGTAGGACCTGATGGCAACCGTATTCTCCACTTTCCGGAAACTGGTTTTCTGAACCACACTGCCTCTGAGCATTGGCTAGGGGACACCGACAGCCTTGTCTTCTGTGAATTTGGCTCCACCTCTTTTAATGCCACCAAAGTTGGTGGCCATCATTTTCCATTGTAGGAGCAAATCCCATGTGCTGTGTGAAGTCCTTTCTGTTGTCTCTCGTGAGTCTTCCGACATTTAGCTTCACTGGATCTCCATGAGTTCCTCGTGTTATGAGGGAGAAAGACTTTAATTTATCCCCTTTCTGCATGCCATGACATTTCTATCCTGTCACATCTTATTTGCCTTTTTTTTTCTAAACTAAAAGGCTCTATATGTGGAAACCTTTCCTCTTGGGAATTTTCTCCATTCCCTCTTTTTGGGGGAAGTTTCCTCTGTTGAACTCAAATGTTCCTATGTTGGATTTTCTTGGCAAGTGGCAACTTACACATTTATTTAATGTAATAGTCCTATCGTCACTCCTTCCTTTCAGTCCAGCAACACTTTACATCTCATACTTGGTCTTGGGTGCCACTTAAGATTAAGTCCAGGGTTGCCATCCCTCTGGTCGGTCCAAGGTCACAGTCATTTAGGGTTTCTATAAATGTTACCTTTTTGCCAAGGCTGGCATGCGTATGTGTGTGAGGGTGGTTGTGTCACCCATTAATGCATGAGTGGGTTAAAGCCTCAGCGCCTAGGACTTGCCGATCGAAAGGTCGGTGGTTCGAATCCCCACGGCGGGGTGCGCTCCCGTCGTTCGGTCCCAGCGCCTGCCAACCTAGCAGTTCGAAAGCACCTTCGGGTGCAAGTAGATAAATATGGACCGCTTACTGGCGGGAAGGTAAACGGCGTTCCGTGTGTTGCGCTGGCTCGCCAGATGCAGCTTTGTCACGCTGGCCACGTGACCCGGAAGTGTCTGCAGACAGTGCTGGCTCCCGGCCTATAGAGTGAGATGAGCGCACAACCCTAGAGTCTGGCAAGACTGGCCCGTACGGGCAGGGGTACCTTTACCTTTACCTTATTTGATCAGGGGACAATAGCATGCCCTCAGAACTAGATAATTTTTTGTATGATTGAAAAATACTTTTTAAAGAAGTATTGCTTGGTTCTCATCACCAGGCTGAGGAATACGATCACGTGGCAGCTGCATCCTTGAGCCTGGCAACCACCCCCTTCAATGCAAAGCAAGACTTGGACAGGATCTCTTGAGCTTTGGGGGTTCTTAAAAGCAGGATGATGCCCAACACCTTCCTTTGAGTCCTTTATGGGTGGAGAGCAGCTGGGTTGGTGGCAATAACAAGCAGTGGCCCGTCAAACCTTTTGGACCCCCTTTTCTAGCCCACAATATGATTGTTTGTACCATTTATTGAGGGCGTCCCACAGCTGACAGCAGCCTAGCAAAATAGGGAGCATGAAACTGAAATGCCTTGCATATTTATTTCAGGAGTCTTAGACTCCGTAGCTAGTAAAATTGTACCGATGTTCATTTCTGCTCTCATATCCATTTTCAACTCTTTCAGCCTGTAATGAACAATGATAAACACTGCTTTGAATGTTACGGATATGACATCATCATTGATGACAAGCTAAAGCCATGGCTTATTGAGGTAAGCGGAGTTATCTTGACGTTGCAGGTTTCCTTTGAAAAGCAGTGTGGAAAAGGGGTCCTGCTCATTGACTCCTAAAGGATTCCCCTTCTCCAGACTCTGAATGGGAAAATCTTTGCTTTTGAGGAATACTACTCATAAAAAGGTGTCTTATAATGAATCCTGGCCGTTGGTCCATCTAGTCTAGCACTGTCTGCCGTAGCTGTTGCTGTCCAACGTCGATATTTCCCAGCGCTATTTCTGGAGATCACTTCTCATCAGAGATCCCAGGAATCGGCCACTCAGCTATGCCCCTCCTCACAGAGACGCCTTGCTGTCTCCTCGTATGGGGCATAGCGGATGCTGAGCCCCTGAGCTGGGACTCGGGCTCTGCTGGCTCCTGCCATAGGGGAAGCGGGAAATGAAGCCAGGGCAACTATGGTGACCTGACTACGGCATCATAGCACCTGGTGGAACTTCGCAAACTTGGCTGTCTCGATTCATGAAAATCAGGGGCACGTTTCGAGATCTACAACTCTGCAGAAAAGCCTTGTTAGATGATGGGAAGAGAACCTTTGGCCCTCCCGTTGTTGCTGAGCTAGAACTCCCATCGTTCTTTGTCCATTGGCCATGCGGGCGCTGAGTCTGATGGAAATGGGCGTTTGTGGAAGGCTCTTGCCTGGCATTTCTTTCCCTGTCTTTAGGCGCCAGGCGAAAACCTTGCTCTGTAACCAAGCCTTTGGCTATTTGGACCTTCTGTGGCCCTTCGCTTTTGTTCTTGTTTTATTCCGTATTTTGTGTTCTCGTTTTGAAACCGCCTTGGAACACTGTTTAAAAAGAAAAGCCTGACTAGCTTTTCAGATACCCTTTAATTGAATAACTTTTAGAAGAAATGCCTGAAGTAACTGATCCTATAGTTTGAAGTCTTGTTTATTCACTTACATTTTACGCCAGGAAAACCCATTTATCCTAAATAGAACCCAATAGGGCCAACAAATATGTACAAAATATATATTTTTAAATGTGATCCCAGTCAGATCCCAATTTTGCAGGACGCTCTTAGAAATATGAAATAATACATTTTTGGAATTTTTAATTCCTAATAATTGTTTATCACTTCAACCATTTTTTAAATTTTGTAACTTTAAAATTTAAAGTAAATCCATCATGTGCCATATCAAATTAAAGCCCATGAAGTTCTGAAGAGATTGATATTTTTAGTTTGGAAATATCTCAATTCTGAGCTGAGCTTTTAAGATATTTGTTTAGTCTGGCAAGGCTACAATTATCAGTTTTTTTTTAAATTTCAAACCCCCACAACTCAAAAATGGGATGAGATAAAAAAGTAAAATTTTAGATTTAAACTTAGTTCTGATCATTCAACTAGTGTTCAAAATTTTAAGAAAACTGGCTGATATGAGGTAAAAAAGTCATCAAAAGTTGGGCAACTTGTTATGGAATGACCCTGAGGAGGTGCTGTTGATGATTTATCGTATTTCTGTTTGTGGAAGAATTGGTGGATATGAACTATCTATTTTTCTCCCTCCTGTGTGCACTTTGTAGGTCAACGCTTCTCCTTCTCTTACTTCCAGTACTGCCAATGATCGTATCCTCAAATACAATCTTATTAATGACACACTTAACATTGCTGTCCCTAACGGGGAAATTCCAGACTGTAAATGGAATAAATCTCCCCCCAAAGAAGCCCTTGGACATTATGAGATTTTGTAAGTATTCATCATAGATAAAGCAGTTGTCTGAACCTCTGCAAGTAGATGCTTTTAGGCTGCCTTTTGACTAGTATCTGAGTGTAACCTAGTCTTGGTGTTAACTCAGCAAAAACTTAGATGGCACATTATTACTTATTTCTTTTATGAGTGACTTCTTAGAAAACATTTCTGAGCAATTTCAGACCATGACAAATGAATAATGCATAAAAACACAATGGTTCACAAGGTCTGTAGACTTAGTATTGTTTGTTAAATCCTTCCCAAAGCAATCCACAGGGATCTCTACTGCAGAAAGACCCATTTTATGGTGGAAAAAATAGTCCCGTGAAATACTTATGCCTCATACACTAAGATCGCCTGAATTGAGTCTTACTTAGGGTGCCAGGTGACTTAGCCATTCCTGATTCCAGCCTTGCACCCTTGGCTTCTGTACTGTACCACACAATTTTTCTTCATTATATCTGGTTAAATATGTCTGTTACAGTTGCATCCTTCTGTGAATAGCTGTTGAAATAGCCATTATTCACTAGATAATCACATTATTAAGTACAGTGGTACCTCAGGTTACATACGCTTCAGGTTACAGACTCCGCTAACCCAGAAATAGTGCTTCAGGTTAAGAACTTTGCTTCAGGATGAGAACAGAAATCGGGCTCTGGCAGCGCGGCGGCAGCAGGAGGCCCCATTAGCTAAAGTGGTGCTTCAGATTAAGAACAGTTTCTGGTTAAGAACGGACCTCCGGAACGAATTAAGTACTTAACCTGAGGTACCACTGTATTTCAGAATGTTGCAGATTGCTGTGGCAAGTTATAAATGTGCAGTAGCTCTAAGGTTTGTTGCTGTTAAAAGTTTTAAGATTCTTCTAGATGAGCCATTTGTTTCACTTGAGTGACATCACCGTCTGTCATTTATGCCATTAATCTTGAAGCAAAATGGAAAGTACTTACATAGTAAATGGCAGTTGAGGCTTTAGACGGTAGTGATGCACATCCCTGGAAGAAATAGTGCACTTGTCTGTATTGACAGGACATACACAGAAGTAACATACACACAGGAGTGCCTGGCGTGCTCTGGTCCATGGGGTCACGAAGAGTCGGACACGACTAAACGACTAAACAACAACACACAGAAGTAAACATTAACATGAAGCTTTCAATTCAAAATAACAAGTTCTTATTCTTATCTTCTGTCCTGTGATAGAGCCAAAGTACATAATCAGCAGTATAATGGTGGTATAGCTCTTCCTAGACTTCAGTGGTTTGTATCACTGTAGACTACACACAAGAAGTGGAGATTGTGTGTGTGTATATATGAAATAGGGACGTGGGTGGCGCTGTGGTAACCCACTGAGCCTCTTGGCTTGCCGATCAGAAGGTCAGCAGTTCGAACCCCCACGACAGGGTGAGCTTCCGTTGCTCGGTCCTGCTCCTGCCAGCCTAGCAATTTGAAAGCACGTCAAAGTGCAAGTAGATAAATAGGTACCACTCCAGCGGGAAGGTAAACGGCGTTAGTCATGCCGGCCACATGACCCGGAAGCTTTCTGAGGACAAATGCCAGCTCCCTCGGCCTATACAGCAAGATCAGCACTGCAACCCCAGAGTCGTCCGCGACTGGACCTAACGGTCAGGAGTACCTTTACCTGATATGTAAAATATCTTCCCCACACAGGTTTTCTGCATGCAGAAGAACCAGAAGTGTTCTCCTTCACATGCTTCCAATATGCATGGGGTTGGGGGAAGGGGGTTATTGGTTGGTTGGTTTTTTGTTCTCATTTTTATCATGTATTTTTGTGTTGTGAACCATCCTGATATTGTGGGTGGAATAATAATAATAATAGGCAGATAATTGGCAAGCATTCAATTCCTCCATCTACAACCTGTAGTAGCAAAGTCTAGGAAGAGCGGCACCACTTTGTTCTGATCATTGTTTAGCCCACCTGTGAATCCCATGGGACAATACTGACTCTCTCTTTGCCCTTAGATACGATGAAGAGATGGCACAAAGTGAAGTGTCAGATCGTGATTTGAGAAGTCGCTCTGGGCAGTCTATTGGATTGAAGGGAACTCGAGCCAGAGACACTGGAAAATCAGGGCCCCTTACATGGAAGTAGCTGCAGAATGACCTGTAGACTGACGCTTCCTGAAATTCAGGGCTGTGGTTTTTGTAGGAAGTTTGCTTGAAATGGATGCTCAGATTTTGGATGACCTCCTTCCTGTTTGCAAAATGCTCTAATGGGGGAAGTAATGTTGCGCAAAGAGGACAGAATATTTTTCTGTCCGGCAGTGACAAGTACATTGAAGGACTGGACAAAATTGGTTTATTAGCATGTATATAAACAGTTATTAATCAGTTCATTGCAATTTTACTGCAGGACTGTTATGTTGCATGTTGTATTAATATATGAGTTAATATATGAGTTAATATAATTGGAAATGAGCTTTTTACCGGTAAATAAATTACTGTGTCTTGCAAACAAGTGGTTGCTTTCTCACGCATTGCTACCATAGGGGTCCCCAATACTTTTCGGTTCAGAGGCACTTATTTTGTTTTGGACTACAAAATGCCCATTTCATAGAACCAAGCCTGGTGATGCTCAGAATTCCTAAACGAGGGAAACGCCAACAAATAAATACAGAACTCAAGGCAGGTAACACTCCCCCAACAACCCCCCCCAGCCCTGCCAAACTGTCGTTTCAATAAATCAGCAGGGGCTGGAAACCTCAGTGGGCGCCAACAGCGTGATGTGCCCCCAGGTGCCACACTGGACAAAATATGCATCTTGAAATTCATATTTTGTAGGGAGAAAAGCTGTCTTTTTTTCTTAATATTTTACTAGAATTGTAAGAGTACAGTATACTACTGAAAACACACATACTTTTTTATTTTGCAAAATACACCAAAAGACCAAATCAGTATGGTTCATGTTTGAAATGCCTGTTTTCAAACAACATGTTTCCACTTCTAAAAGCTGCTTGTAGAATGGGTGGGGGAACCTAATAAAGCCTTTGTGTACTGGGGATATTGTGACAGGCCTGCTGTCATGACTATATATAGCAAAGACCGATCTATAAGCTGTATGCTGATACAGCAATACGCTTCTGCACAATTTGATGTTACGGCTGTTATTGGCAGAAACGACGTCAGTGTTGAGTTTCAAGTATCATTCGCCAATTGTTAATCTGGCAAGCACACTAAGAAACTGGTGCATTGCAGTGGGTTTGTCAGATAGCATCACAAATTGCTACATCAACATTTATTTTTTACTGTGAGGTGCTGTATTCTACTCTTAGTCTTTCCATTTTTGCTACTTAAACATTTCCCTACTTCAGTGCACTAAACCACAATTGTATGCAACTATAGTAGCCACTTCTTTTAAGTCACAAACATGCTGCTGTCACTACTATTAGATGCTACCTTTTGACTTTGGCCGGTTGGTTACCTCTCCTTAGTGATTCTTCTATTTTCCTACCAAGGTGGTCTCCGAGAGAGACAGGAAAAAGGACATCATGTATGGGAAAAGATGCAGCAAAGTAGTGAATTTTTGCACCCCAAGTACACACAATAAAGACAACTCCTGCGGCGTTAGTCGATGTGAGACTGTGGCTCAATACAGACATCGAACCAAATCATGATTTCTGAGCACCAAACTAGTTTAGAAGCCAAATGGTACTTCAAGCTTCCAGACAATTGAGCTTATATTATCATTCTATTTTACTATTATTTATTGTATATGTTAGTCATTTCTTACAAGGTAACTCAAAGTGACTTGCTTAAAAATCAATTCAAAGCATCAAACAAAACCTAAGAATCTGCTGTGTAATGTTGGGGACAGTGAACAGCATGGGAGATAACTTGTGTGAAAGGGAAGATGGGATTAATGAGGAACGCCTTTGTGTTGTGGCTTTAATTTTAAAAAGGCCTATTAGTAGCTTCAAGGTTAAGAATGTTTATTTTGTGCAGTCTGCTTTGAAATCCCTCCTGGATTTCTCTGAGCCACTTCGTGGCTGGGAGAAAGCTGCTGTTAACTACATTTGCAGTCCAATTGTGAATGTCATGGTAGTGATGTCATGCATAAAGGCAGGTGTTTCCTCCTCCATCTCCCCAAACACACATTGTTAGGAAATGTTCGTGTGCCCAGATATTGGAAAGAATTATGCCGTTGTAAACAGAAGCATTTTATCATTGTAGCAGATACTTAACCTCCCGAGGAATCGCAATATGGATGCTGTAAATACTAGCAAAGTTTCCCCATATGTACAACTGGGCCGAAAAGCAGGGGGCTGCCCAGTTCACAACCTCGCCCATGGCACAGTGCATGATTCTTTTTTAGATAATAAAAGTTTTTATTGATTATTTTCACATAACAAATTACTTCAACAATTGTATTTTCCTCCCTTCCCTCAGTTCCTCTTTCTGATTTATTTGCATATATTGTTCTCTGCACATTATGAGAATGTAAAAATCTCTGAGTTATCCATCTATTATGTTAACAAATAAATTTGTGCATGTTTATTCAAAACCTGCCAAGGAGTCCAACTCATTTTTTTAAGTACTTTGTAAAAGGTTCGCATTCCTCTTTAAAGTCAGTTGTCCTTGTCAGCACAGTGCATGATTCAATTGTGCACAGCGGACAGGCTGGCGGGCTGTAGATGCGCACAGACTGAAGCATCTTCTTCAAAGAATGTGGGTGCTATGTTTTACGTTAAACTGCTTTGTGGGGAGGGTGCTGTTATACCTAGCAGAGCTGTGAGATACAGTGTGTCTCATGTGATATTATATTGGCTATAGCTGAGCCCTGGCATATTGTGAAGACTGGTACCAGCTGGGACACATTATTCAGCGAGCAAAGAGCAGATGGCTAGTATTAAGTAGTAGGTTGACAAAGCCGGCACATTCCGATTGGCCCTTGGACTTCTGTTTGAACTTCCTGCGCTCCCGCTTTGTCTGGTGCACGTCATCGTCTTCACTGGAGGATGCCTCATCACTGCTGGCCTCTTCATGATGCACTGGAACTGGCTTCCTAGCAAGATGTGGGCTGCTGGCCTTGCAGATCTCCTGGGTGGAGCGTTCAGCAGCTTCCAAGGCCGCGGCCTCCTCACTGGCTTTCTGCAGCGTGAGGTCTGGCTTGGCGAGGAGACACCGTTGCAGACGGATGTCCCGGACCCCGCAGACGATTCGATCCATCAGGGCATCGTCTTAAGTCTCGGAACTCGCAGTGCATTGCAGCCTGTCAGAGGGCAGCAGTGTAGTTGTTAATTGACTCCCCCTCTGCCGGGTTCCGGTGGTAGAACGCATGGCGGGCAGCAATCTTGGATGGCTTCGGTGCATAGTGGTTGCGGAGCTTCTCTTGAATCGTGTCCCACGGCGCTGCCTGGACTGTTAGAGGCGCAACCAATGCTCGGGCCGTCTCGAATACCTCGGGCCCACAGAGGCTGAGGAATAGGCCCCGCGTACGCTCCTCTGACACTTCCGTCAGCTCGTTGGCTTGGAGGTAGCAGTCACACCGAGCGAGGTAGGAGTCCCATGATTCAGAGGCTGGGGCAAACGGCGGTAGAGGCACAAGTGAAGCCATGGTTCCAATGCCAATGTGGAGGTGATGGATGGAACACAGTGCTCTAGCCAGTACAGTCAGCTCTGAATTGGTACTGTTCAGTGATTTCGCTCAGTGTTTCAGCTCAGTAAGTGTCCAAATCTGGCTGTGCTCTGACGTCCATCCGATCCCATCCTCGTCACCAGTATTAAGTAGTGGGTTGATAAAGCAGACGACACAGAGATTTCTCCAAGTGGTTCTTTATGGTAAGCTGGAACTGAACTGAACAGCAAACAGCTAAGCCGGCCTGCTTTTCTAGGCAGCCGGCGGTCAACATTGTAACAACCACCACCCAGGGTTTCCCGCCTAAAGTAACTGACGTGGACCTGAGTGAAAACTATATATACGATACTCCTGGTGGCCAGGGATGTGTACTTCAATATATAACAGCTAGAGCTCAAACAACACAGTTAAAGCTGCCTGTTTGTTGTGACAAAGTGTTGATGGTTAAGGACAATATGGCACATGATGCAGGGTCCCCCCACTCTGACACAAACTCCCTGTGGTTTGGGCATGTCCCACATGCAATCCTATCTCGGATCCTTGTCTACTACAGTTTGAGCAGGCCTGAACAAGCTTTAAAAGCGTCAGCCTACTAAAAGTCTTAATCACCGCATGATCCAAAGGCACAAGGTGAGTTGACTCCCCTATTTTATGGGGGGGGGGCAGGTGCTGCTTGTTCCATGGGGCTGGAGGATGAGGACATCAGCAATCCATGTTCTGGGATTTTTTATTTGAAGCCAGTTCTATTTGGGTCCAAAATATGAAAGATCTGCATCTTCTGATCTCTTTTTCTTTGCTTCCTCACAGCTTATGTATTTTCCCCTGTTGCTGCTAGCTACACTGAAGGAGGGAAACATGCAGTAACCTGTATGTCTCTGAAGGAAGAGATAGGAGAGCCACCTTCAAATTTATTAAGGGCTGTCACATGGCAGAAGGAGCAAGCTTGTTTTCTCCTGGTCTGGAGGGTAGGACCAGAACCAATGGATTCAAGTTACAAGGAAGGAGATTCCGACTAAACATCAGGGAGAACTTTCTGATCCCAAGAGCTGTTTGACAGTGGCATGGACTCCCTTGGGAGGTGGGTGGTGATGGAGTCTTGTTTTTAAGCAGAGGCTGGATGGCCATCTGCCACGGATGCTTTAGTGGAGATTCCTGCATTGCAAAGGGTTGAACTAGATGACCCCAAGGGTCCCTTCCAACACAGGTGAGGGAAACTGCTGTCCTTGCCTCCCTACTGTGGGTTATGGCATTCTTAAAAAAGGAGTATGGCTGCACACACCCCATACAACTGAAGCACATGGCTTCCCCCAAAGAGCCCGGAAGACTTCAGCTTAAGGGTGCTGAGAATTATAGCTCTGCGAGGGGGAAACTAGAGTTCCCAGGATTTTGGGGTGGGGGGGTGGGAGCTCTGTGCTAATTGAAACCTTCACACTGAGAGGCAGGATATCACTAGTTACAGTGGTACCCTGCAAGACGAACGCCTCGCGAGACGAAAAACTCGCAAAACGAAAGGTTTTTTCGTTTTCGAGTTGCCTCGCAAGACGAATTTCCCTATGGGCTTGCTTCGCGATTTTAAAATGCCGCCCGCCAGCATTTTAAGATCGCCCGGACAGCGGAGAAGTCCTCCGCTGTCCCAGGGTTTTTTAAAATGCTGGGGGTGGGAAGAAAAGCCCTTGTCCCCCCCCCCCAGCCTTCAGAAGAGGTCCGGGGACAGACTGTCCCCGGACCTGGTCTGAAGGCGGTTTCCCTAGGAACGCATTAATTGATTTTCAATGCATTCCTATGGGAAACTGTGCATCGCAAGACGAAAAAACCGCAAGACGAAGAGACTTGCGGAACGAATTAATTTCGTCTTGCGAGGCACCACTGTACCAGTAGCTGAGGCCAAACAGTGAGGGGGAGCGATTGCCTTGATTACCTGCTTGTTTGGCAGCATCTATCTGGTCCCTGTTGGGATACAGGATGCGGGACTTGGTGGACTTTTGGTGTGCTTCAGAAGAGCTTGAGCAACCTCTGCACAAGGTTAAGCAATTCTCAAAAAAGAGGGCTAGAAAAGTATTTGACAAAATGTATTTTGCAACTTCTTTGCGAAATAGAATACATGCTCTGAATGGGAATAAAAATTGCAGCCTCTACTGCACATGCATTTGAATTTCTAAAACATAACATATTCAATCATTTGGTTTGTGTGTGTAGTTAAGGGGGAACTGGACTAGCAAAGTTACAAAATCAATTAAAAGCAAATTCTAAAATGCAAACTGAACCACAGTACACACAGGAATATATCTATATCTTATATAACAGAAGTATGCACAGTTTTGTCCATAGGTTAAAGAGAATCATATGATAAAAAGGTGCAAAAACGTTACAAAACAACTTTGGGAACAAGAGTGGGAAACTGAGGAAGAGATAAAAATTACAAAACCAAGAGATTCTTGTGTCATTTGGGCTAATGGTTGGGTATCTCTACAAACAAGGAATAGCTACATTCCTGCAAAGAAGATGCGTTCAGAAATGCAAATGCCTGCCTTGAAACTAGAGACAGCAGCTAAATCTCGATTACAGTCAAAGAATGACAGAAAAGGTGCACAGGTAGTTCCGTGGCCATTTAGAGTAACATCATTTCCCACCAGGGGGCCTGTGTGGGTTAGTATTTTCCATTTATGAACGAGTTTAAAAAAACCTTTGCCAAGCCCAATCCTGCAACCATTTACAGTAGAAGACAATCAATCCATTCAAAATGGCTGAAACAATGCGCTTTGTGAGCTCCCATTCCCCTCTGGCAGTCAGTGCCTCTCATTCCAGAGCTAGTAGGAAAAGGGTTCATGGAGCTGAGGAAGAATTCTGGGCCAAACCCTGCAGAGCTGCCATCAAGTCAGTGTAGATGATGCTTAGCTAGATGGACCAACAGCCTGTAGCACCTTACGGTCCTAATTAAAGATGTAATTGAGGCAAATTATTGACAAAAAGAAAAACAAATAGCTGTGGAACGCCCTCCCACCAGATGTCCAAGAGAACAACTACTACCAGACTTTGAGAAGACATCTGAAGGCAGCCCTGTTTAGGGAAGCTTTTAATATTTGATGGATTACTGTATTTTAATGTTTTGTTGGAAGCCACCCAGATGGGCTGGGTATAAATAATAAATTATTGTTGTTACTATTATTACAAGAAATATGTAAAATAACTAAGCAAGTATTAGAAACCACCCCAGAACTGGCTCTACTAAACATATTCCAAGACAATAAGGCCCACTCACATCACAAAAGAACTCATAACCCACCTACTCTCAGCAACCCGAAACATCATAGCCAAACACTGGAGAGACCTGTCAGGAGTAAGCATGGCCCAATGGTACCAAATAGGATGGGAAACAGCCCTACTAGAAAAATTAACCAATAAACTGAAACTGACACGGGGACAGATAGAAGATACTGTACCTTCACCCCGGTATGGCTCCCCTTTATCACATACACAGCCCCACAAGACAATGACAAGATCCCGCCTGCGGCATTCATACAGAGACCCCGGTCGTTTCACGGACTATTGACACCACTACTTTATCCTTCCGCTTACACCAATTTTGCGGGGAAAACCCCAGGGTTCCCCGGTGAAGCATTGAGTCTCAGTCAGGTAGAGTTAACAATGAAGATTAAAGTTTATTTCAAACACAATCAAGTTTTAAAATATATTCCAAATGCTGTCACTCTATTCCCTCTCAGTCTTGTCCCTGTCTCTAACTCACTCTGACTCCTCTATCTCCCCCCCCCAAAAAAAAGAACCAACTGAATTAACGACAAAAACGGCTTTCTTACTGGTCAACCTGTTAACCCTTTCTCTCCCCCAATACAAACGTATCCCCAAAAATCGGGCAAATGCCACACCGCCAACAGCATGCAAATTAATATGGCTTAACCCGATTCAAAAACACCTCCCCCCCCGAAAACCAAGTTCACCACAGCCAACCCCAAACAAGCAACCGCACCCTAGGCCAACCCCAATTTCTCTCACCACCAAAGGAACGCAAGTGAATAGCAAAAAGAACCTGCACAAAGGACGCTGACACAAAACCCCACACATACATTAACCAAAATAGAAACCTCTCCTCCTGACCCCACCTCCACCCCCCCATGGCCTCCTCCACCTCTTCCCCCCTTTTCTTCCTAATGTAACCCCAATGTCTCAACAAATGAAACTGACCTATGGAAAATGTAACTTGAAAAAAGAGACATTGTGCATACCTTTGTAAACCAAGAAAACTTTAATAAAAATACAGTGGTACCTCGGGTAAAGAACTTAATTCGTCTGTTCTTAACCTGAAACTGTTCTTAACCTGAAGCACCACTTTAGCTAATGGGGCCTCCCACTGCCCCCACGCCGCCAGAGCACGATTTCTGTTCTCATCCTGAAGCAAAGTTCTTAACCCGAGGTACTATTTCTGGGTTAGCGGAGTCTGTAACCTGAAGTGTATGTAACCCGAGGTACCACTGTATTAAGGAGGAGGAGGAGGAAGAGGAGGAGGAAAAGGTGTTGCAATGGAGGAGGGCAGGGGAAAGAAATCTGGCACTCATTCTTTCTTGCTACAGAACTAAAAGATTTCTCTGCTTTTTCTCTTGGGTTAGCGGTCACCCTAAGGGGAAACAGGCATAGCTGTCAAGTGTCCCTTATTTGAAGGGACAGTCCCTTATTCCAGCGCCATGTCCCGCCGCTGTCCCTTATTGATGGATGTCCGTTAAAGCAGTGTTCCCCAACCTTGGGTCTCCAGCTGTTTTTGGACTACAACTCCCATCATCCCTTGCTAGCAAGACCAATGGTCAAGGATGATGGGAATTGTAGTCCGAAAACAGCTGGAGACCCAAGGTTGGGGAACACTGCCTTAAAGGATGTCCCTTAAATTTCAAAGGAAGCAGCTCCTCTCCCTCCCTCCCTGCCGACCAGGGAGGAGGGAGGCTCCAACTGTGTTGCTTGGCTGTGTTGCTCACCCAATAAGAAGTCTAAGAACGACTGGGGCTGTGGAGCTTGCATGCCTTGTGTGTGGCTAGTTAATGCAAGCTGAGGGGTTTTTTGAATGCTGGACGCCATTTTGTTGCACGTGCTGCTGCAAACTTTGCAGTGCAAAGCCAGGCCGGGGAGCCATCTTAAGTTGAGGCTGCATAGGCCTTGTGGTGCATGTGATTCAGATTCTATTCAGTTGAACCTCTGGTTACAAAGTTGGTTGGACAGTGTTCTCGAAGCTACCAGCATGCGTTTGACCAGACTGCAGGAGGACAGGAAGACTGGAGTGCCTGGAACAGGTGAGGCTGCAGGTCCCTTAGTTTGGCTGCTGGTCCCTTATTTTCAAATCTGTAAGTTGACAGCTATGGAAACAGCCCCCCCCCCCTAGAGGAAATGGACTGATTGGAACCAGTCTATGACATCAGCTCAGAATCCCAACCTCACTTGGCAGTTGAGGCCCAGCCTTGGCTCAACAGCTCTTGGGTGGCTTAGCTGATTTTTAAAATTTATTTTAAAAATCACACATCGGACAGCGAGAAAGCGGGAGTGACAAGCAGCCAAGTCTGAAGATGGGAAAAGAGGAAGCACCTAGGGGGCTTGGAGAAGGAGATGGCGGCGGCCGCAGGAGGGGAGCTGAAGTCCCAGCTGCAGAAGCAGCAGCCTCTGCCCGGCGGCGGGACCCAGCCATGTTGGTGACCCCGGCAGCGTGGAGGCTGCTGGGGACGCCAGGAGAAGTCCCCCTCCTGAGGCCTGGGGACCCAGCACCAGCAGCCCTGCCTCCCCCCTCATGACCTGGAAGAGCAAAATGAAGAAGACCAGAGCTCTCTGCCCCCCCCCCCCGAGCCAGAGGAGGCGCCGAAGCAGCTGCAGGACGTGGGGTCCCTGCAAGAGCAGCCTGGCATCCAGTGGCGTAGCGTGGGTTGTCAGCACCCGGGGCAAGGCAAGTAATTTGCACCCCCTAACCCATGGATTTGCGCCCCCTAACCCTAACCCCCAGATGTTGCGCCCGGTGTGGCCGGCCCCCCCTGCACCCCCCACGCTACGCCACTGCTGGCATCAGAGCAGCCAAGGGCCACAGAATCCACCTGCCGAGGGCCCGGGGCCCCCGCCTGGCCACCAGAAAGACCAGCTGGAGCCCAAGGCCAAGAAGACCCCCTCATAATAATAATAATAATAATTTATTATTTATACCCCGCCCATCTGGCTGGGTTTCCCCAGCCACTCTGGGCGGCTTCCAACAAAGATGAAAAATAAACTAAAATGTCACATATTAAAAACTTCCCTGAACAGGGCTGCCTTCAGATGTCTTCTGAATGTCAGGTAGTTGTTTATCGCTTTGACATCTGATGGGAGGGGATTCCACAGGGCGGGCGCCACTACCGAGAAGGCCCTCTGCCTGGTTCCCTGTAACTTGGCTTCTCGTAGTAAGGGAACCGCCAGAAGGCCCTCGGAGCTGGACCTCAGTGTCCGGGCAGAACGATGGGGGTGGAGACACTCTTCGGATATACTGGACCGAGGCCGTTTAGGGCTTTAAAGGTCAGCACCAACACTTTGAATTGTGCTCGGAAACGTACTGGGAGCCAATGTAGGTCTTTCAAGACCGGTGTTATATGGTCTCGGCGGCAGCTCCCAGTCACCAGTCTAGCTGCCGCATTCTGGATTAGTTGCAGTTTCCGGGTCACCTTCAAAGGTAGCCCCACGTAGAGCGCATTGCAGTAGTCCAAGCGGGAGATGACTAGAGCATGCACCACTCTGGCGAGACAGTCCGCAGGCAGGTAGGGTCTCAGCCTGCGTACCAGATGGAGCTGGTAGACAGCTGCCCTGGACACAGAATTGACCTGCGCCTCCATGGGCAGCTGTGAGTCCAAAATGACTCCCAGGCTGCGCACCTGGTCCTTCAGGGGCACAGTTACCCCATTCAGGACCAGGGAATCCTCCACACCTGCCCGCCTCCTGTCCCCCAAAAACAGTACTTCCGTCTTGTCAGGATTCAACCTCAATCTGTTAGCTCATGCCTCAGTTCCCTCGTCTCCAGGGTCCAGAAGGCCTTCGAAGCGGCGCCGCCCCCTGCGCCCAGCCCCAGCCGGAGCGGGTCTCCAGCTGCTGGGCATGAGGCGGCTGAGGCGCCGGCTGCGTGTGTCACTCCGCGTAGGAACAGCGCCGCGTCCCAGGACGAGCTCTGCTAAGCCCCGCCCCCAGGCTCGGGTCTCCTCCTCCATCCCCAACTGCCCTCAGCCTGCGCCAGGAAGCCAGCAGCCTTGATCGACAGCTCACGGAGGAAGAACACGGGGAAGCGGGGCGCCGGGTTGTCCAATGGGAGGCGGCGCCCTGTCGCCGGCGGCCAATCCGCGCGGGAGGGCGGGCGGAGGAGGAGGCGGGCGAGCGGGAGAAGGGAGTCGCTTCGGGGCGGAGGCTGCGGACTCGCTGGGGCGTCGAGGTGCAGGGCGGACGCGGCGCGGAGGGCAGGACGGAGGGCAGCTGGCCTAAGGCTCCCCGGAGACGGAAAGGTGAGCTTTGAAGCCAGACATGTGTTCGGCTCTGCCTTTCCTCTGCTCGGGTCCTGAGGGGGGAGGTGCTTGGATTCATTTCTCCAGCTTTTCTGGTGGCCGCTGCTTCGGGTTGAAATCAGAGGCTGGCTAATGTAATTCTAACCTTGGCCATGTATTTTGCTTAGTTCTTCCAGAATTGCCCCCACCCCTAATTGAGAATGCCTTTCAGGAGCTGCAACAAAACAAACTGAAGAGCTGAGAAATGTCCCCACCCATCTGATTTCCTTAATGCACTTTCCTTAAGTGCACCAGACAGTTCATTGATTTGGGAAACATGTATGTTGGAAACTTGAGACTTGCTCCCATCTTCATGAGGATGAAATGTTCACTTTTAAATGTTCCGTATGCCTTCCTTTTGGGTCCCCTGAGGCCCGCAGATCAGTTCATACAATATTATAAAACAGAATAACAGCTTCAGTTTTAAAAATGAGAACAAGAATGCTGAGAACATTTTTTTTATTTGGGTACTTGGTGGAAGAGATTAGTCTCTACTAACTTTTCAAAGAGTCTACTTAGTAGAATGAGCTTGACATAGATTGCTTAGGAATACTATAAAGGCTGCCACTATCCAAAAAGCTTTATTTCAATATAGAAATGCAAGCTTGAGTTGTTGAGTGTAGTCTCAATATTCTCTCTCTCTCTCTCTCTCTCTCTCTCTATATATATATATATATATGAACTTTGCTATATGTCTTTTGAAGGTTTTTGGGATCAGAGTTGTTCATTAAATATGCTACATTTCCTAGCTCTTTGCGCTTTAAATTTTTTAGCCTGGAGCTATTTGCTGCAAACTGGCCTAGTGTAGCCTTGAGGCCCTTTTGTAAAGCCAATTTGCTCTCATTAAAATGAAATCTAGTTTCTCAGCATTCTCAAGATCCTGGCCCTTGTCGTTTAAGAGAAGCCTTAGTTGAATAAGTTATACTTGAATAAGTTACCTGTTACAACCTACATTAGTTTAGCGTGTTCCTGTAATCAGTAGATTCAAGTCTTATATTTTATAGTGGGAATTATCACTGGCAGTAAAAACCTAGGTCATGACATTTTATATATTTTTTATGTTCTAAGTACTTAATACTTGTTTCCATTTCAGATCTTGTGAAAAGCGGTATGATAATTGTGTGGTGGTGGACTTTCTGGATAGAGGCTTTCATCCTGTTGTTGTTGTTTAGTCGTTTAGTCGTGTCCGACTCTTCGTGACCCCCTGGACCAGAGCATGCCAGGCACTCCTGTCTTCTACTGCCTCCCGCAGTTTGGTCAGACTCATGTTTGTAGCTTTGAGAACGCTGTCCAACCATCTCGTCCTCTGTTGTCCCCTTCTCCTTGTGCCCTCCATCTTTCCCAACATCAGGGTCTTTTCCAGGGAGTCTTCTCTTCTCATGAGGTGGCCAAAGTATTGGAGCCTCAGCTTCACGATCTGTCCTTCCAGTGAGCACTCAGGGCTGATTTCCTTCAGAATGGATAGGTTTGTTCTTCTTGCAGTCCATGGGACTCTCAAGAGTCTTCTCCAGCACCATAACTCAAAAGCATCAATTCTTCGGCGGTCAGCCTTCTTTATGGTCCAGCTCTCACTTCCATACATCACTGCTTTCATCCTAACGTAAACTAATTTAGAGAGGTTTGTGGAAGGACAGTTTCCGATATCCTCTTCCTCATGAAGCCACCTGTGTCCCAAATAGTCTGTCCAGAGAATCAGAAGGGGGTTCCAGAACCATGTGAGATGGTGTGCAGGGGAGTGGAGGGGTAGAAAACACTTCTGTGGATTTCTTTAAGTTAACTTGCTTTAGGATCCACGATCTGGCTGATCTCCCTCCACCATGATGTCTTAAACTCCTCCTCTTTTATTTTTCCCTCCATCCAGAGATGATTTTCAGGGGGTGTAGGTGACTTCAGAGGTCAGGAGGGGACAGGAAACTTTTCTTTCTTCACCATCTTTCCATTCCCTTATTATTCAACAAGCCATATTAATGACTTTGCAATGATGTGTGTTGCAAAAACCCAGTCTTGAACTTTAACCCAACTTTTTAATTTTTACTTATTATGAATTAACTTAGAAATCTTAGAAAACTGCATAACATAGCTGAAGTTTTCAGAGCAGTGAGTATGGAGGACTGCAATAAATACCTGTCTCTTACCTGATCTTCTTGATATATATCTTCCAAGAGATACTGTCATACTTTGCAATCCTTCTGGCTTTTCTGCTAATCACAAACACTGGCTCATTAATTCAGACAACACATTAAACCAAAATAAGCAGCCTTCTGTAACAGGTGCTTGACCTAATGTCCAAATGGACAGTGTTTGTTGCTATGGCATCTGCAATACTGGCCTGACCCTTGAGACTATAAAAACGTCTATATCATTATCTATCTACAGTGTTCTGCTGATCTAAATGAGACAGCTTTTAGTCTTAAAGGGAGCTTCCTAGTTAGGAGGAGTTGCCATGAAAGGGGAACGAACTCTTGTCATACAGAAATGTGTATACTTGTTGTGCGTGCAGATTACGTAATATGCCAAATGGTTACTCTTGCAGGGTGTTTCACAAGTGTCAGTTGTTACTGAGTTTAAATTCAGATGAAGTGCAAAATGAACTCCTAGCTTCCATTGTTAACATAGTCTTGGTTGGAGGAGAAGGAATTAACTGATAGGCCAGGAGAACACTGAATGGTTTGATTCTTTGCTGTTGCATGACTACCCGATTTTACTATACTGTGGAATCAGAATCAGCCTTCGAAATTAAATGGTTGCCAGCTGGTTTTTTGTGACTCACTCCACCTAGCAAAGGAGATCTTGAGATCTCTGGCTACTGCTCTTTTTCTGCTTGCTCCTCAGGAAGCTTTTTGATGTGCTAAATGAGCTGTGAAGAAGCAGTTGTGAGGGGACAGACACTTTGTGGTTTGCAAACAAATGGATTGCTTCTCTCTTGCAGAGGTGGGGCCCAGCAGGGGAGATCTAGCTGTTTTGCTGTGACTTGGGAAACTGAAAGAAAATGGTTCACCCCAGGGAGATCCAGTGTGGTGTCATGGTTAAAGTGCCTGTAGGACTTGGGAGACCTGGGTTCAAATTCCCACTCAGCCATGAAGTTCACTGGGTGTTGCTGTCCTCTGCGTGCCTAAACTTAAGTCCCAATGTGTTCTCTTTATGACCTGTTTTGCTATGGCTGGTCACAACCCTCTAAATACCACAAATTGCAAAAAGAACCAAATATATTCTCTCTCTCAAAAATAACAGAAAGTGCTGGGGAGAAAAATGGTGACTAGGCATTCTGTTTTTGTGCCCGTAACCCAGGAGCCATGGGGCAAATAGCTTTCCTATCCCAATTTATAACACTGTGGAATATGTATGCTGTCTGAATGTGTCATCTGAATTTAAAAATTATTGTGGCAAGATAAAACTGTGTATGCTTTGAAACTGCTTTAAAGGTAAAGGTACCCCTGCCCGTACGGGCCAGTCTTGACAGACTCTAGGGTTGTGAGCCCATCTCACTTAAGAGGCCAGGGGCCAGCGCTGTCTGGAGACACTTCCGGGTCACGTGGCCAGCGTGACAAAGCCGCATCTGGCGAGCCAGCGCAGCACACGGAAACGCTGTTTACCTTCCCGCCAGTAAGCGGTCCCTATTTATCTACTTGCACCCGGGGGTGCTTTTGAACTGCTAGGTTGGCAGGCGCTGGGACCGAGCAACGGGAGTGCACCCCGCCGCGGGGATTCGAACCGCCGACCTTTCGATCAGCAAGCCCTAGGCGCTGAGGCTTTTACCCACAGCGCCACCCACGACCCCCAACTGCTTTAGTGACAATTAAACATTTTTTAAAAATCTGATTCTTGTACAGTGCAGTGAAGACTGCCACATTTGCCTAAAGGCTACTGAGATGTAAGTTAGGGTTCTTCTGTGTCCCCTCACTGTGTTCAAGACCTGTGCTTGCTTGATTTTTTTTTTGCTGATAAGTAGCATCTGAATGGGACGCGGGTGGCGCTGTGGGTAAAAGCCTCAGCGCCTAGGGCTTGCCGATCGAAAGGTCGGCGGTTCGAATCCCCGCGGCGGGGTGCGCTCCTGTTGCTCGGTCCCAGCGCCTGCCAACCTAGCAGTTTGAAAGCAGTCCCGGGTGCAAGTAGATAAATAGGGACCGCTTACTAGCGGGAAGGTAAACGGCGTTTCCGTGTGCGGCTCTGACTCGCCAGAGCAGCGATGTCACACTGGCCACGTGACCCGGAAGTGTCTCCGGACAGCGCTGGCCCCCGGCCTCTTGAGTGAGATGAGCGCACAACCCTAGAGTCTGTCAAGACTGGCCCGTATGGGCATGGGTACCTTTACCTTTACCTTAGCATCTGAAGAGGCCTTCAGTCTAAGCATAGCTTGAAACTATGAGGTACTGTAGGACTTCCATGCAAATATATTAATAACCATTTAAGTTTGGTGGTACTTGGCTTTCGATTATGTATTTTAAAGTGAAACTTGTTTTGTGTATTGACAGCATAAACTGGAGTTGCTGTGTGAGTTTAGAGTTGTGGAACTGCCTGCTCCTTGCACTATGTTCAGATTACATATTATAAAAGCATGACTCTTTCTTACTTAGACAAACATTTGCTTTAGAGGCATTTGGTTGATTTCATGTATGTGACCTGTAATTAGTTGTGCTGACTTGGCTTGGCAGGGTAGGGTGGTAGGCTATACAAGCATTTGAGAAGGTAAGAAATGTTGTTTGCTAAATAGACCTTAAGTTGGGTGTAACTTCAGTCTAGGGGGAAAAACAAGACTCTCCAAGGTCTCTTAGGATGCTTTAGCTGCTTATGAATTGGGTTTTCCCCTGCACATGCTATATATTTAATTGTATTGAGACACTTTAAGGGAATTCCATTGCATGTATGGAAGAATGACCAAAGGTAGACAAGTAACAGAGCTCTTGAGTCAGATCCAACCCTGGGTTCTAAGAGATCCCTCCTGATAAAATTCTCAAGATAGAAAAGGTTTCCATTTTTGGATGACTCTGGGTTGTACTTCCCTAGAGGGAAACAAGAAGCATTGCTGAGAAGCAGGGCAATAGGTAGAAGGTAAAAATTCAGCCATGAAGCTCACTAGGTGACTTTAGGCTCAGAGACAATGGCATATCCAATGTACCTTACAGTGCGGTAGAGGATAAAGTGGAATAGCCCCATGTATACCATCTTGAGCTCCGTGAAGCAATGTGAGAATCTAAAGGAGACAGATATATGTAGTTGACATTCATAATGACAGCACTCTTTAATACTCTGGTTTGGGAAGGCTTTCTTTGGGCCACTTCAGTTGTGATTTAGACTGATTTATTGCATCGTCTTCCACATGTAATATGATTCCTTTTGTCTGAAAATCAGCATATATTTGGGGTAATAGTCTGAGTGAATTCATATTGCTGATGCCTCTTGCAAGTTAGCTTAAGGCAAACATTTTATGAAAAAAAGTTTTGGTGTACCCCTCAAAAGAAAAAGCAGACAAAGTCTAATGAATTTTAAAGCACTACTAAAGTTTGTATAAAATCTATTATCCCAGTAGTTTATTTGGGGAGCATTAGGCAAGGTACAAGTTTGTCATCTGAAAAAATGTCTAGGGAAATATATTAATCCCTGTGGAAGTACTGTATAGTTTGTAGTTCAACTGGAAATACAGGTTAGTGGTTCGTGCGCCTTGGTAATGACACAAAGTCCATGTCTTTAAAGGTTAATTAACCAAGGAACTTAATTTCATCACTATATCAGAACTGTGACAAGTGTTGTATTCCCATAGAAACCACAATAATCAGCATCAAGAGCTACATTTCCGTAGTACTTTCTTTTTTGAGATAGCTGTGCATTGCATGCTTTTCTTCTGAAAAGACATACAACCTGGTAACATGTCGGGAAAGAATTATGGATTGAAACAGTGGAATGATCGTATGCCTTCTTACTCAAAAGCGGCACAAATTACATTGCGTGTGGTTTAACTGTGGCATTTACCTGATTTACTACCTAGCTTTAATGCTATCAGTTATTTATTTGACTTAATGGTTATTGCATAGCTAGTATGCAAATTAAGCTTAATTTAAACAATCTAGTTTTTGAAATACCTGGAGAAAACACGGATGTTACTAGTGGCCAACATAAAAACACATTAGACTACGCAAACTTTCTAAAGTGGAAAGTAAGCAGGGAGTAAGATGAAGGCAGAAGTATAAAGGTATGGTTTTTGGGGGCATTAATATGACATTTATATTTAATCTGGAAAAACAAGTGGTATCTG
This sequence comes from Podarcis muralis, assembly GCF_964188315.1. Classification (NCBI taxonomy): domain Eukaryota; kingdom Metazoa; phylum Chordata; class Lepidosauria; order Squamata; family Lacertidae; genus Podarcis; species Podarcis muralis. The sequence goes on along the minus strand of NC_135660.1, from coordinate 96,726,913 downwards.
CAGTGCAGTGTGGTTTGGTTCAATGTTCCAACCATCCCGTTCTGTTCCCCATCCTCTGTTTTATTTTTCTCCATCAGCATTCTGTGCTTAGTGCCCAATGAACTGTTTTGGGTTGGTTGCCCCTTAAGGGCAATATCCATGATTCCACATGTGAGCAGGTAAGACAGAATTTCCTCTCCCCCACCCCAGGTTCCCTGAAATTTGCTTTGCAGAGTCCCCAACTCTCAGGGAGGAAAAAATAAATGGGAAATACTGTTAGGTGAGTGAAAGCTCATTGCATGGGCAGAGTGAAACCTTTGCCATTTTTTTATTACATTTATATTTCACTTTTCCTCCAAGGTGCTTAACGTGGCACACGCAGTTTCTCCCACTCTCACATTTTATCTTCGCAACAACCCTGTGAAGTAGGAACTGCTGAGAGGCAGTAAGTGGCCCAAGGCCACTCAGTCAGCTGTGTGGGACTATGGACTCTAGTCTCCCAGAACTCTAACCACTACACCACACGGGCTCTCAGGACATCATGCCGGTTTGTATGCCATCCTTAGTCTTTTATTTTAAAGGTTTTGTGCACCTTTAAAAAAACTCAGGGTTTCTCTTAGCTTGCTTAAACTTCCCTCTTGTGAATGGAAGGAGTTTTTTTGACTATATAATCGCCAGCAAGCAGATAATTGAGATCACTATTAGCAGTTCTCTCCACACATATTTCTTCTACTACTTAAATGAAAAAATGTGAATTCAAATGGTAATTGATGGGGCACAGTAGAGGAAGTATGAAACGAAATTATTCAGGGATCTGCTCAAAATCTTCATAAAACTTTCTGTAATTTGGAGCAAAGAAGGTGGCAATACTTAAACATAAAACCCGCCGTACTGTACTGCAAATAATTCTGGACAGGGCTATATTTAAGTTATAATGGTCGATTCGTCTTATATATTCCTGAGAATACAGTTCTTGTTTTAAAATAAAGCCTCTAGCGCATCACTCATACTCTGACCCATGAAATAGCAGTAAGATCATGTTACAGGCTGCTTCTAAATAGTTTTGCCCTCAGAATTTCTTCACAAAATAGTGTGGAAAGAATATGTTGGGAAAAATTAGCTCTTCTTCCTGTTAGGCTGCATGCCACATATTCTTATCCCCTTTGGTAGGTTTTAGGGCAGATGAAAAACCTGCTTCCCTTATCTCAGACTTGCAGAACTACCTCATAGAATGAAATAACCAAAGCCCCAAACATTAAGATGAATGCCTGTAAGTGCAGAGATTTCTAGCAAAAGAGAGAGATAAAGAAGAATAACTGAACTTGTTGCATGTGAAAGCTAATTGCTATCTAGTGTTCTACTTTGCAGAAGGGGCTGTTCCACTTTAGGCACCTGGTTGTGAATAGGTAATGGTAGTATCTGTGAGCTGTGCAGACTCTGGTTTACGGTATCAGCAGAGGAAGTAGTACTGTGAACAATTTATATTAAAGAGCCGTGTTCTTACATTGAATACAATCCCACAATATATTGGGATGCCTTTCTAGCTTAGAGAAGGTGTAGACTGTGGAATTCAAAGTAGCACTAATGAGATTTGACCTGTCAGCGCAGCCTTTCTGCTTGCCTGATGGAACGGCCTTCCTCCTATGTATCTGTATGCTCCCAGCTCCCCTCACCATTCTGGTTATCACAGAATCATAGAATGGTAGAGTTGGAAGGGTCCCGGAGAGTCATCTAGTCTGACCCCTTGTGATGCAGGAATCTCAACTAGACCATACTTGGCAGAGGCCATCCAAACTCTGCTGAAAAACTACCACGGAAGGAGAGCCCCATTGTGCTAGCAGGACTTACTGGACTGGCTCCCGTTAGTGTAACTACTTAGTTGACTCTGTATTTTCTGTAGCTAAGCCAAAGAACGAGTAATTGAAATAATCACATATTCTTCCCCTACCTACACGGGCCTCCATTTCTCCCCTTCCTCTGTTGCCCTGTGTATACACAGAAATATTAAACAAGAATCCTGAATTGACTGATTGTGTAATAAACTAATTCAGACAAAGTACAGGGGGAAATCATTTTTGAAAACTAGGCATCTCTTCCTGTTAGAGTAAGATGGTTAGGAATGAGCCCTTGGGGGGGGGGGGGGGTTGAGGGAGACCACCTTAGCCTGAATATTGGGAGCTAGATGGTTGGCAGCTCCTCAGGGTGAGGGGCATTAGGAACCTGTCATACCTGTTTGTTGTAAAATGCTGTGTACACAGATGGTACATGTCAGGGCCGCCTCAGGTCCCAGCTCACAAGAGACCAACGCCAAGTCCACTTTATATACAAAGATCTTTATTGGAGTACATTGTACGTTCCACAGCCGAGGCGCGCAGCCCCACGTCTGTTACGCTTAGACCGCTGAAGTCCCCTCTGAGTCAGTACCGCCTCTACACCAGCTTAAGAGGCTTGTACTGCTCCACCTCTTCCGTTCATTCCTTTTCCGCAGGGTCTTCCTGCCCCCTGGGGTTTCGCCCCTCCTGGATTCCCCTGACGCTGAATCCTCAGACAACTCTTCCCCCCTCCTTCGTGCTTTGGGACCTGGCTCCTCCTCCGGGCTCTCTGTATTTCCGCGCGCCTCCACATTTGAACTTGGCGCGCGTTCGCTACCCCTGACCTTCCTCTTGACAGTTACACTACTCCCTGTACTACTCTCCGCCCCTTCCGGGAGGACGTCTTCCCCTGATCTCCTTCCCCTCTCTGCTTCCTGCTCTGCTTCTCCTGTCACACTGGAAACCCCACCCCCTTCACTCCGTTCCGGTGGGGAAGCTGGCCCCGATTCCCAACTCCCACTCGGGGTTCCCCTGCTTCTCCCCTGCTCCAGGCGTGTCCCCCCTGTGACTCCCCTTGGCCTGACCACAGGCGCCCCCTTTTGGGAATCCTCCGATTCACTTGAAAGACTCATGGAATTCCTCAAGTCATTGTCATCCTCTTCCTTATCGACCTGGGATTCTTCCCCCTCGCTCTCAGTCTCCTCCCTCATCTGTGCCTCTTCCCCTGAACCCCTGACAGTACAGTATAAAATAAAATAATAAAGGTGCTGTCTTATTAAGGCAGGATCAGTCTATTAGCCAGGACAGATAAGTGGAACCTCTTACATGCAGAAGCTGTGGACATACAATGGTGGAGGGATGCTGTTCTCTTGTGCTGCTAGAAGCCTTTGCCAAAAGGAGAGATGGCATGTTCGGGGGGGGGGGGAGTTGAATTAGGAAAATTCCTAATTGTCAGGGCTGGTCGTTGTCCTCTTCAGATCACTACACAAACGCTTCTTGTTCTTTTATAACTTTTTATTGCGTATTAACAAACCATCTTGTAAACGGTTCATATCTTTAACTATTCTTCCTCAGAGTCCCTTATTTCAGATACCTTCTGAGCTCTGCTTCTCCGGGACCAGCCACTCTCAAAGTGGCGAAGGCGCCATTGTTCCTTTCGCTTTCCTGCTCTTTTTTCTACCCTCCTGGCTAGAGCTTGTATCTCCCCTCCTCCGAATCTGAGCTAGAACTTAGCCCTTGCCTTTCCTGGGAACAGCCGGTCCCTCCCTGTTGTTCTCTTCTATTAGCTTCACTGCTCTCCTCCCCACCTTGGGGAAAAGATTATACCAAAAATATAAGGCACATTGGCATAAATATTAACATTTAAATTTATTTAGAGCATTGATCAAGTTCTCAGTGTGCATTAGAAGTATACCATAAATTAATAGAGACCATCTGTAGAATAGCAAGTGGCTAGGCATGGAGTGCCTGGCGTGCTCTGGTCCATGGGGTCACGAAGAGTCGGACACGACTAAATGACTAAACAACAACAACAACAAGGCATACAATAAGTTTATAAAGGTCACCAGGACAACATTTCAGAATCCTTTCCACACTGTGCCACACATTTGTTAAGTTGGGGAGAATTTGTTCTTTAAACACTGGTTACGTACACATCAGAAGTGGTTACAAACACACTTCAATGAATAATTTTTCATTTTAGCTACTTTGGGCTACTGGAAAAGTCTTTTGAAGTATTTAATACACAACATGAATAGTTTGATCTCCGAAGAAGCCAAACATGTAAAATCAAGTCTCTGTTGATTTATGACATTAGTGTCAGGGAAGAGTTAGAAGTTCCCAGTTTTCCAGAGGGAGAAAGTTTTCCCCAAACTTCCGCTGGGTGTGTGTGGGTGAGTGAAAATGCAGATATTGGTACAGTGGTACCTCAGGTTACATGCGATTCAGGTTACATACGCTTCAGGTTTCAGACTCCGCTAACCCAGAAGTATTACCTCAAAGTTAAGAACTTTGCTTCAGGATGAGAACAGAAATTGTGCTCCGGCGGTGCAGCAGGAAGCCCCGTTAGCTAAAGTGGTGCTTCAGGTTAAGAACAGTTTCAGGTTAAGAATGGACCTCCAGAACGAATTAAGTACTTAACCCAAGGTACCACTGTATTATCAATGAAATCACAGTCTTGTAGGTGTTGAATACCAATGGTTATTGCCCTAATTTCTGTGTTCTTTCAGATTTTGAGTATGGCCTGAATGACTGACCTAGTTATGCTGTCAGTAATTGCTTCAAATCTGAGGCTTAAATGTGATGGCAGCACACCTGTTTAGAATCATGGCATTGTAGATTTGGAAGGCACCCCGAGTCTCACCCAGCCCAACCCCCTGCAATGCAGGAATCTCAACTAGATCATCCCTGACAGATGGCCATCCAGCCTCTGCTTCAAAACCTCCAAGAAATGAGTGTCCACCACCTTGTAGATAAAGATGGGTGGATTTATTTTTTTAAGAGCAAAAGGTGATCATGGTGAGGGATGCTAACCTCTCTACAGATTGTGTTCCTGGGACTCAGCTATACATCTGGAAATAAAACGTTTTAGGTGTGTTTTATACAATGTGACACTAGATGGTGAAAACTCAATGTATTTTTAAAAACGCTCTCTTTTAAAAAAAGCATTTTCAGAACTTTTTTTAATATGCGTGTAGTTTCCACTCTGGACACTTTAAATTTCAGCCAGCTCTGTGGTAAACTCATCTAAGAGAAAAGTGTCTGTGTGCATGCAGGGGATTCAGCTCTCTTTTTGATCAGATTCCTCGCCCACTCAGTCTGATTACAGAGCACTGTCTCACTTGAAAACAAAATTCTGCATCCCCAATGTATTAGTAAAACTGAACATATTGTGGCATTCCAGATACTGTATTTTTAAATAAACCACCATAAGGCATTCTGTGATTGTCCTTTGCTTGACTAGTATGGTATTGCAGTTTTCACTGGGGCTTTAAAACTTCCCTTTTTTGGTGCAGTTGGGGTTGCTGTTCATGAATATCTGATAGATTAACAGTACTGGATATCCCATGTAAATCTGTCCATTCATTAAGATCATCCCATTCTGTGGAGCGGGTGGGTGGGTTAGGCAGGTGTTTAGGGCTTAGGCTTCTTTGCTGGTAAGGTAAAGGTAAAGGTACCCCTGCCCGTACGGGCCAGTCGTGTCCGACTCTGGGGTTGCGTGCTCATCTCGCTTAAGAGGCCGGGAGCCAGCGCTGTCCGGAGACACTTCCGGGTCACGTGGCCAGCGTGACGAAGCTGCAGCTGGCGAGCCATCACCAGCGCAGCACACGGAAACGCCGTTTACCTTCCCGCCAGTAAGCGGTACCTATTTATCTACTTGCACTTAAGAGTGCTTTCGAACTGCTAGGTGGGCAGGAGCTGGGACCGAATGACGGGAGCTCACCCCGCCGCGGGGATTCGAACCGCCGACCATACGATCGGCAAGTCCTAGGCACTGAGCTTTTACCCACAGCGCCACCCGCGTCCCAGCTCTTTGCTGGTACCATCCCACTAAGTGAATACCCTCCTAAGAAGCACTTCTTTGATGCTGCGGACTCATTTTTCAGGCTCCAAGTTCGTTTTATATTCCTGACCATGTCATGATTGGTTGATTTGTTGATCTCCAACAAATCAGTTTTCATTGATCGGCTTTAGACCTTGTATTCCTTAATTTATGTTTCTGTTCACTTTATTATTTTGTTGGTTGCTTGGATGTTGGCAAGTGAAAAGAAAAGAATAATTTAGCACATTTGTTTCTGAATCTTGGTATTTGGGGGGTGGGCAGGATAACCTTTGTCTGGAATATAGACTGTATCTGGTGAATATGTATGGGTTCCATATTATTTAGTAGCAGCTTGAAATCCTTCAGGCCGCAGGGGGAAAAATGCCTGCATAATGTTAGCATAACCTTGAGCTCCTGCAGACTTTGTTGTTGTTTTAAGGCGCTATCTTGTGATCTTCATCAAAGTATGTAATTATGAAGAAGGTGACGTAAAAGAAACTCCTTCATTGTTAGTCTTCATGTGTGTGCGTCTGAACAAGAAAAATAGCGTTAATTGGTGCTGTTGATCATAATATATTTTTTAAAGATTAACCATTCTATGTGGAAATATAGAATTCATTAAAATCCAGGGAATAAGGAGGTATCTCATCACCTTGTCTTATCTTGACTGAAAATTGGATTTATAATTTGTCAGACTAGCTGTTGTTAGACTGTTTGTGAGTTGCCTAGGAGGTAGTGGCTGGGAAATGAAATAAAAATTAGGCACAATTCCTTTCCGTATATGTGCACATAATAGGTATAACATAAGATCTGCTGAGTAATTCTTTGTCCAACCGATTATATTTTTTGTTTCTTAGTTTCATATATTTTCAGTTTATTGGGAGAGGCAGGTTAGTGCAGAAACTGCAGTATATAAGCAGTAAAAAACAAACAAACAAAGAACCTTTTGGCTGGTGGGGGAAGAGATCCGCAGTCTGAAAGAATGACCTTATCTTGAGCTACAAGGAGTTTAGCTGCCAACAGGAAATGATGAAATGTGCCGTGAGAATTCTGTTTGCAGAACACTGCAGGTATTACAGTTCTGTTAGGAGAAGACAGGCACAGGGTTCACACATCTACATGATTATGCAAGCATGTGAAATTGGGAAGAATGTGGAATGCTTAAGGTATTTGTAAGAAGATAGATGGTATTGCAAACTTAGCTTAAAATTATTGGCCTAACAGAAAGCTCACATGTAGGATAATAGATCAAATGCTAAATAGAAATTGGTGTTGGTGTGACTGCAAGCACTTTCGGAGAACCTCAATATAGAAGGTCAGGGATTAGTTCTTTGTGGATTTACTTAATTGCAGGTACATTATATTTGTTTTTAATGGGATATAAAGTTAGGCCTTCATGTATTGCCTTTCTCTGGTGTTACCGTTTCATTGCCTGTGTTTCTTTCTTAATTTGTTGTTAGCCATATCATGTTTGGCATAAGGGGCATTTTTTATCCAGCTAAGGTGGCCTAGGCTTTTCCAGAATACTTCGGTCCCCATCAAAGATAGAACTGCTGTATAATGTCAAGTTACTTAAGGTTTCCTAGTTACTCAAAGCAACATACAGAGTGAGTCACAATTATTTCAAAATGTTTTCTTTCCTTCACTTTAGAAATTCAAGTGATATTCTTGCCACTATTAAAAGAAAAACGTAGTAACAGGAATTGAGGAACAAAGAAGTTTTGTAAAGATTTGTAAACTCTTCAAAACTTTAATACCTAGTTATCTGGATCAGCTAAATAGGTGTTTGTTTTTTTGAAATTTATGATGCTGGTATCTTCTGTTGATAGTTTAGTGTTTTTTGTGGATTTGGTTTTGTTAAGCTAGTATGGATTTTTTGGGGTGGGGGGAGGCGTTGAACAAATTTTAATGAAATTAAAAGTTAACATTTGGAAAGGGCTTCTTAAGGTTACCAAAAGTATATATGAGTTTCAGTATTGCATTAAATTGGGAAGCAAGGGATATGGCTGAATAGATGGAAAAGTAGTGTTATTATCCATTACTGTATGTGATTCTGAAAATTGTCTAATATGAAGGTGGAAGATGTTTTGTAGAGGAACATCTGAGATTTTAGTGTCCATTCATGGCTGGTTGCTAAATAAAGTATTCGTTGGGCTGAGTTCCCTTTCAATCTATGGACAAGTCAGAATTGTTCAGTTGGAGTGATTTTTTTGGTTGCAAGTAGCTTAACCCCACCAACATTTGTGGCTCACTAGTGAGGTCAAAATGTCATTCTTATGGCACTTGGGCAGATGTGTAGCTTCCCCTGGAAGCTGCAGACAAGTTTCTTCCTCCTTCCCTGTTATATTTAGCAAGGCAAAGTGTGTGAAGGAGTTTGAGTTTGCCTATCTCGTTCTTCTTCATTAGTTGTTACTTGGGAGAGTGAATAATGTTTAAACCAAGGGAGATGAAGTAGTATCCTTCAGTTGTTGTTGGACTATAACTCCTATCAGTCCCAGGCAGCATGGCCAATTTCACTTTTCACTTTTCATTTTCACTTTACTTTTAATTTGTATACCACATTTCCATTTTGCTATACTCAAGGCGGTTTACAAGCTGAAGAAACATCAAAATATACAGCAATCCGATCCAATACAAATAAGTCATAATAAAAGATATCACTTAAAAAAATTCTGAGGGATGATGAGAGTTTGGTAGGCATTATTTTGTCTGAATGAACACCTTTTTGTTCAGTGAGTGTGCAATCTGCCTATACTGCAACTGTCTGTAGTATGCATGGGCTTTGAAAGTGGAATCATCATCATCATCATAACATCAACAATTACTTATAACATAAAACATGAAAAACGTCCTGATACAGGACAGCCTTCGAATGTGTTCGGAAAAGGGGTAAGGTAAAGGTAAAGGTACCCCTGCCCGTCCGGGCCAGTCTTGCCAGACTCTGGGGTTGTGCGCTCATCTCACTTAAGAGGCCAGGGGCCAGCGCTGTCCACAGACGCTTCCGGGTCATGTGGCCAGCGTGACAAAGCTGCATCTGGCGAGCCAGCGCAGCACACGGAAACACAGTTTACCTTCCCGCTAGTAAGCGGTCCCTATTTATCTACTTGCACCCGGGGGTGCTTTCGAACTGCTAGGTTGGCAGGCGCTGGGACCGAGCAACGGGAGCGCACCCCGCCACGGGGATTCGAACCGCCGACCTTTTGATCGGCAAGTCCTAGGCACTGAGGCTTTAACCCACAGCGCCACCCGCGTCCCCCTAGAATTGTTTATCTCTTTGACATCTGATGGGAGGGTGTTCCATAGGGTGGGCACCACTACCAAGAAGGTCCCTTGTTCTAGGGGCTCCCCCAGCCCTCTAGAGCCCCACTGGGAGGTATGGGGGGGGGGAGGAGGAAAGAGACAGAGGTTTCCTTTGCACAAGCAGAAGTCTTCGCATGAACAGGACCCCTTCTGTTTCATTTCAGTATAGTTCAGCTAGCCATTCCAACACAGAGACTGAAAACAGCCTCTCCCAACCTAGTTTATCATCCAATGACACCTCAGACAAAAAGTGTTTTTAAAACCCATTTAGAAGACACCAAGGAGGTTGCTGTTCATATTTCCTGCAGAAGGAAGCTCTGTATCAGGGTCAGCAACCTTTTTAAGCCGTGGGCCGGGTCCACCATCCCTAAGACCATGTGGTGGGCCGGACTATATTTTTTGGGGGGAAATGAACAAATTCCTATGCCCCACAAATAACCCAGAGATGCATTTTAAATAAAGGGACACATTCTACTCATATAAAAACACGCTGATTCCCGGACTGTCCATGGGCCAGATTGAGAAGGTGATTGGGCCGCATCCGGCCCACAGGCCTTAGGTTGCCTACCCCTGATCTATAGGAAGTGCCCATCAGGAAGGCCCTATCTATCTCTTGGACCTACCAGGCTAGCTTCCCTTCCTAGTTAGAAAACAAGAAACGCTGATCTTAATGTTCTACTAGGTTCATATGGGGTGTAGGTGGTCCTTTTAAGTGGCTTGACCCCAAATGTTAGTGGCTTTGAAGTTCATTACAAGTGCTTTGAATTGAGTCTGGAAGCAAATAGGTAACCAGTGCAGCTGAACCAGAATGTTGTAACATAGTTTGATCATTTATTCCTCCTCAACACCCAAGCAACTGTATTCTGTAGCAGCTGAAACTTTTGGACAATGCAAATTGCATTGAAATTGGATGCCAGAAGGGCAGGTGTCACTGTAAGAAAAGAGCTTTACAGTGGTGCCCGCAAGACGAACGCCTCGCAAGACGGAAAACCCGCTAGACAAAAGGGTTTTCTGTTTTGGAGGCGCTTCACAAAACGAATTTCCCTATGAGGTTGCTTCGCAAGACGAAAAAATCTTGCGAGTCCCCACGGTTTTTTTCACTTTCCCCCCCTTTTCCTAAGGCGCTAAGCCGCTTATCAGCTGTTCTGCTGATAAGCCGCTTAACAGCTGATCGCTGAAAGCCGCTAGACCGCTGTAAGCTCTAATCCGCTAAGCTGTCAATGGTCTTGCTTCGCAAGACGAAAAAACCGCTAGACGAAGAGAATCGCGGAACGGATTCTTTTCGTCTTGCGAGGCACCACTGTATCTTGATAGGGTCACAGCTGGTGAATTGGCTGGAGCTGGTAAATGGTGCTCCTACTCATTGCCAGACCACCTGTAATTTCAACGATCATATCTTATTCAGGAGGACACCAAGCTGTGGATTTGGTCTTCCTGATGTCGTCAACTAGTAAAGAACAGTTGGCCAGAAATAAAAAGTTCCAATCTTAAGCTCTGGGGACATTGTGTGGGGTTTTGCTTGGCATGCAGTGCTGTGCTTGCGAAGGAACCCTGTTCACACACTGGTTGCACAACAAGGCATTGCAGACTGGCCAGGTCCCAAAGAGTTTTTAGGTGTGTCCAACCAAATTTTTTTACTTTGAGCAGAGGGCGCTGAAAGCAGAAACTGCTTTTTCAAACTCATTAATTTCACAAGAGATGAATATTGTGGCAGCTTGGAGGATGGGTTCCTATTTGAGAAACACATGCTCAAAGCACCTCTGGGCATTTAGAACTAGTTGCATTGCTGTTTGGATCTGGGCCATAAAGTGTAATTTATTGCATATGTTAATGCTACCACATCTTAAGGAAACTTAAAAAAAAAAAAATTAGTTGGATTTTCATACCTGGGATTTTTCATGACAGTTTATGTTGGATGGTAATTCTCTGTGATGCTTTCCAGAATATTGAGTGAGTAATTAAAGAAATGGATTGTGAGACATGGGTGTGGAGCCTGGTGACTTTCCAGATCCAGGTGGCGACCATTTCAGGCGCATCCACTTGACACGCGATCGCTGACGCAGAGGAACTTTTGGCCCTGGAGGAAGGCGTAACAGGTTGTTCACACCACCAATGCTCATGTGGGCCAGGAAAGGAACCCCTGTGTGAAATGGTTGCCGCCTGTTCTGGTGTACTACAACTCATATTAACCCAGACCACTGACCATGCCGGCTGGAACTAATGGGAGCTGGGAGTCCCATCAAGAACTGGAGAGTCACAGGTTTCCGACACTTGCTGTCAGATCATGCCTTACATGGGGTGTTGGTGGTGGTATTTTGTGAAACCGTTTTTGTACCCAATGCACTGCGTCCTAAATTGTATTCCTGAGCTCCACTACTGTGTTCTGTCCCTGAGAATTTTCACTAGAAATATGCTAGCTTGCCTCCACAAATATCTCCGTATGTCATGAGGAACTTAAGTATTTTGCTGCGGTCTAAGATGGTAGGCTTGGGTAGATCTGCTCATGGTTCAGGTAGAAAGATGATTGCCCAGGAGGAGTCATTGAAGGATGCTTCAAGGCTTAAATTGTTCTTAGAAAGTCGCTTCTGATCTGATGGTATTGTCTTAGAAACAGTTTTAGGAGGGGGAAGTGGTGAGGAAGCAGTTTTAGGAGGGGGAAGTGGTGAGGAAGCAGACGAGGAAGTGGTGAAGTGGTGCAGATTCTGCCTTAGAATGCAGTCAATAGAAAGGAGTCAGTTTTTCAAAGTGAATTTTGTCAAAGTGAAAGCATCATCATCTAGTGTGAAGTGTCTGTTGTAATCAACTTTGGATGTTATTTAAAAACAATTTAGAACATCGATGTGTGTATCAAAGTTCAGTTTAAGTTCAGCTAATCTGCTTGGATCTTAAAACATCACATTAGCATGGGAGACTATTATGTAATAGGGTCATGTGATCAACCAGGCAGGGAAAAGTTTTCTTGTAAAATAATTCTCCATTACTTAATCTTAAAACCCTTGCAGTCGGGTTTTGCGTATTGGAGCATTACAACTATGTTCAGACATGAGCTAAAGCATGTTTGGTCGAGATCATTGTGGTTAAAAATAATGACTTGCAGGCAACTTGCTAGTAAGTATTTAATGGCCTTAACTGAGGCTAGGCTTCTTGATCCAAGTATCTGATCAGTTTTATTCTATCCAGTTAGTAAAGTGATGCCTTTTTTAAGCTATTGAAATTTTGTTTGTCGTGGGTATTGCATTTCCTAGAAAGCAGCACTGTCATTATTTATCAAATAATCATTGAAGAGGCTGATAATGTACAATTAATTTATTTCCAATATATTCCATCAAATATTCTATTTCAAGCAATCATGGTTTGCTGTGCTTTGACACCACATTTTCTCAGCCAAACTTACACCTGTAGTACTATTTCTAGGTGACATGTTCGGCCTCTTTCTGATACTTTTGAGGTATATTATATTCATAGGCCAATCCTGTGAGTGTTTGAGCTGAAGCATTTTTTTGGTAAATGTGCATATAATTGCAACATTACTTTCCCCAGTCTGATTTCTAGTCATTTCAGTATCTTTTAAAATTTTGGAAAATATTATAATTTAACTTTTAACAGTTGTGATGGTTTCACTGTTGTGGTGTGGGTGCCTATGGGTGTGTAAGTGGGTAACTAATATAGACGATGACATTCTGTGTGTAACCCCCGATCCTATACAGATAATTTCCTAAAGTTCTTAGGAATATCTGACTGATCATTAGGAGATGGTCTTTAGGGCAACCATTATTGGAAGCTCCCTCAGAATGATGCTGTGTCACGATATGGTGGCATTCCAAGGAGAATCTCTCTCGCCCTGACCTAGCCACTGTGATCCACGCGACGGTCACCTCCAGACTGGATTATTGTAACTCGCTCTACGTGGGGCTGCCCTTGAAACTGACCCAGAAACTCCAGTGGGTGCAGAATGCCGCGGCGAGACTCCTTATGGGGTCTTCGCTGCGAGATCACATTCATCCGGTACTATACCAGCTGCACTGGCTCCCGGTGGAGTACAGGATCAGGTTTAAGGTGCTGGTTTTAACCTTTAAAGCCCTATACGGCCTAGGACCCTCGTACCTACGGGACCGCCTCTCCTGGTATGTCCCACAGAGAAATTTATGGTCTGCAAATAAAAACATCCTAAAGATCCCAGGCCACAGAGAGGTTAGGCTGGCCTCAACTAGAGCCAGGGCTTTCTCAGCCGCGGCTCCAATCTGGTGGAACGCTCTGTCACAAGAGACCAGGGCCCTGCAGGACCTGACATCTTTCCGCAGGGCCTGCAAGACAGAGCTGTTCCACCAGGCCTTTGGTCAGGGTGCAGCCTGACCCCCTCCTCTGGCAATCTGCACAGAATTTTGCTTGATGGTTGCCATTAATTTGATTTTAATTTGATTTAATTAATTTTATAATGAATGTTTTTAGAATGTTGGACTATTTTGATTGTTGTTAGCCGCCCTGAGCCCAGCTTCGGCTGGGGAGGGCGGGATATAAATAAAATTTATTTATTATTTGTTTATTTATAAAAATGTGGCTGTTGAGATTGAGATGAGCAGCACCATTGCCAAAGTCAGTCATCCCCCCCCTTCAAAAAAACTTCACACGTTTGTCCCTCCCGTGTGGTTCTCCCCCCAGTTCTGAGCCAACGTTTCCCTGAGCTTTGCATGGGGAGGCATTGCCATAGCACAGAGGACTGGCTGCCCTCATCCTGTTCTGCCGCTCTAGTGCTCTCTCTTCCCACAGATGCCCTTGGCTTCCAACCTTGATGGTTTCAGTTTCCAGCATCAGCTCCACAGTTTCCGTGCTTTGGCTGAGACTTGGAAGGCTAGCAGCTTAAAGGAAGGCTAGGCGATTTAAAAATCTGAATGCTCCTTTAAGTAGTCCACAAGAATCAATAGCTGTCCATTGTTCAAAATACTTTTCTTCTCCAAAGTTGGCTTAGTATAGAGCATATAGCTGAAGAAGAACATGCAACTTTGTGGTGGTTGTTTTTGCAGTCAAGTGGTTTATAAATTATGCGACATAAATAAGAATGGTAGGTTTAAATCTGGATCAAGAGTACACATAAGTAATTTTGCCAAGCCTTTTGAGCACCTGGTGATGTGAGTTAATTATTTTTAATATTGTAAGAAGGAGTGAGATACTCTTTCCCTTTGAGATACTGAATTCGTTTCCACTCATTTTTTATGCAGCTTTGTTTTGTGAAACTGAGTCTAAATGTGCCACAGCTCCCTCATTTTAAAAAAGTAGTCTGGACTATTAAGGATGAAACACAATCCAGTTACGCTTCTCTACTGCTGTAGAGATAAATGCCAGGGCAATTGCTTTTGTGCTGAGGGGGGGGAAGGCAAAGTCAATCTCTTTCATCAGATATGTTAAGGTACTGGCTGTTCTTCTCATCATTGTATTGTAGGAGACTGGAGTGAGTCACCGCTAGCTTAATGTTGGTATTTTAGTATCTAGTTTATTTTTAAAAATTCCTGTGTGACTAGAGATTTTTCTGGTGTGGTCGTTGCTATGACTTCATAATATTTCCCCAAATATGCCTGTCCCTACTTTCTCACCATGTGGCATCAATGCTATGTACAAACCTTAAAATTAATATTAGCATAACTTGATGTATCATGAGAAAGTGCTTTATTTAAAAAATATTGTGACTTGTCTGATTGGAAAGAGTGTGTGCGTCTTCATTGCTGTATTAACCACTCCCAGGTTCCCTTGGCATGTAAACATTACAAAGTCATAGGCTGAATTCTGAAAGGTAAATATTTCCATAAGGTTGGTCTCGGAAGCCAATTTATTAAAAACAAAAGGACATTACTGTAAATAAGTTTGAAAAAGATCTTATAATTTGGAGGTTTGAATGACTTTCTTCATCACAAATGAAAATTTGGGACAGTAGAAATTTAAATAGAGCCAAGGCTGCGATGGGTAAGCTCTTTGCTGTCTGTCTCTCAGAGTTGCCCGGCTAAAAATTCAAAATGTTGGTGGTAGCAGTGTAATCCTTAGCTAGAACTCAGCATGGAGGTTTGGCTATGTTTTGGTCTGTATGAATAGCAGTTTTCATGACATTCACCTTGTTCTGTACTTGATATCTAGATGTATTTTGTAACTGACAACCATGAAAACACTTTTCTGTATGCATTGAACAAATCTTTTGGTTCAAGTCTCTTCTGTGTGAACTCAAATTTAAGGGCTTTTGCTAAGCATTTTGACATGCATTGATTATGATCCGGGTGGAGTTGAGATGGTCGGCAAAGAACGTTCAAGCTCGGCAACAAAAAATGATTTCTGCAAGTAGCTGGAATATAGTCCAAGTCGACCTGAGCACATGAGGAAAGGAGGGGACCAAAAATCCTTACTGATGCCATTTACAATTAGAAAACAGCCTTGTCTGTTTTCTAGGGAGCCTGATTTAACTGCTGTAATGTAACCTTGCTGGTACATTGGCCCTGGGTGTTTGTATTCTGACTGCAGAAGCTCCAAGACCTGCTTGATGCAAAACAGGTGACTTGGGCTTTGTTTACACATAACGTGAAACCAAACTGGCTTAATGTGAACATCCTTGCTTTCTGGGAGGAGATTGCAAACACTCTGCTTCCTTCTTGTCCTTTTTTTGTCAGTTCAGCATGGCACTAAACCCGGGTTTGGCTTATCATCCAACTCCGGGTTCATGGGTGAGCTGTCTGCTCCTTCATCACCATCTGTAGAGAAGGTTTGTTCCTGGGTACAGACTGTGGTTAAGGAGGAAAGAGCTTTACCAGCATTCTGGGTTCAGACAATACGCTAATCCAAGTGCTGACTTGGCTGCAGAGGAGAAAAGTGGATGTGAGCTCCTTTCTTGGAGCCGGCATGTTTGTGCAGTCCTGGTAAAAGTCATAGTTTGGCTTACCGTGACATGTGAACCAAGCCATTAACTTAATATTTCTCTTCAGTATTTACCTCTTCTGACAGTTCAATCCCGCCAGATATGGCTCTGTATAATACAATACAATACAATACAATACAATACAATACAATACAATACAATACAATACAATACAATACAATACAATACAATACAAAAAACAGATATGGCTCTTCCCCCCACTTTCTCTCCACTGCAAACTTACTATCATTTTAATTCTTTAAAAATGTGCAAGTTCAATTCTTTGTTCCGCTGATCTTTGTATTTCCTCTCTACAGACTTTGAAGAACTGATATTTACAAGACTCCGGATTGCACCGGGTGTGTAGAGATGTCTGACTCGTATTATGATTCTGTTGGAGAAGAGGTTCCTAGTGACAGCTTCTGGGAGGTAATTAAGAAAAAAAAGGAAACAATATGTTTTTTAAAAGTACAGGTGGCTATGTTGCAGCATAAGAAATCCCAAAATCTGTATTGGAGCGACATTTTTATTAGACCAAGCAAAATACCATAAAAGAGTGTGCTGGCTTTTGGCTTCTCCAGAATTCGTCCTCAGGCTGACTGGTAAATGTGTTATGTGCCCTGAGTGCTCGTGTTTGGGAGGTGGGGAAACAGCATTTTCTGGGTGGGGATGCACTCCCTTGAAAGGAGCAGCCCACAGGTTGGGCTGTGGTCCTGGATTCAGCATTCTCACTGGAGGTTATGGTTGCCTCAGTGGCCACAAGTGTCCTTTTCCAGCTCCAGCTGGTTAACCAGCTATGGCCTCCTTTGGACAGAAGTGACTTGGCCTCTGTGCTTCATGCTCTGGTAGCTTCCAGGTTGGATTATTGCAGTGCCCTCTATGTGGGGCTGTCACTGAACTCGGAAACTTCAATTGGTTCAAAATGCAACTGCTGATGTTCCATTTAGATTGCATATAAACCCTCTTTTAAAACAGCTGTATTGGTTGTCTCTCTTTTATCAGAGTTTCAGTTAATCGTTTTAAGGAATTATTGGATTCAATACTATACAAAATGTGTAAATGGATTAAGTCATATACCAGACTTTTTTCTGCCTGTGTTTTCTCAGTTCAGTATTGACTTTAATTTTATACTTTACATTACAAATATTATTTATTGCTTATTATTATTGTCTGCCACCCTTCACTCTAAGGTCCCAGGATGGGTTACAACATTAAAACACAATATTAAAAACGCATGAGCCTACGATTTTTATCTGCCTTGGTAGATTTTTATCTGCCCCCCCCCCAAAACCCCGCCCATGTTGCTGGCAAGCTGTGCTGCTCTCACAAGTTGTGTAAACTTTGGCCTGTAGAGCTTTCAGTTTGTGTCTGGGAAATCTAAGGTCGGGTCTCTGTCCATTCGTAAAGCTTTCTTGGCAGCCTTGGCAAGCTACTATGTCCACTTAGCTTACCACATAAGGGTGTTGCACAGGTAAAATGGGAACTTCAGTGTAAGCCACCCTGACCTTCATAGAGGAGGAGCAGGCTAAAAATATGCAGGTTCATTAGATTTAAAATCTGTCTTCATTGGGGAAAGTCACCATTGATGGGAGTAACATTATTGAATTACAGACCTCCATTAAAGTGGTGTGCCTCTGAAAGTGTCTGGATAGATTGCATCTTTAAATTGCACTGTCATTGTCAGTCTTTCTACTGTGAAAAATATCACATTTTTGTGCTAACAGTAGATTTACCCTACCCCATATGTTTCATTCTTTGCTATTTGTGGGGTGTTCAGGAGTGCCTCCCTTTTGGACCAGCTTGGTTACAGTCAAACCCAAATAGAGCTCTACCCTTGTTACCCTTTAGGGTGAGGAGGTGAAGGAGATTTTGGAGAAGTTGTTGACTTAATTCTTTGTCTTTACCGTGAAATATTTGGGAAAGATACCTGTTTCAATTAAGCTGACTAGTGCTGTTCCACTTGTTCATTAATCATCAGAAGTTTGGGTTGAGTGGTAAAGTTGTCAAGTTTTCAGGTTTTTCTGGATAATGAAATCTCTCTAACTGGGGAGCTGACCAACAGAATGGCAACTTAGGTTTGATAAGTAACTGACGCGGGTGGCGCTGTGGGTTAAACCTCAGCGCCTAGGACTTGCCGATCGCATGGTCGGTGGTTCAAATCCCCGCGGTGGGGTGCGCTCCCGTTGCTCGGTCCCAGCGCCTGCCAACCTAGCAGTTTGAAAGCACCCCCGGGTGCAAGTAGATAAATAGGGACCGCCTACTAGCGGGAAGGTAAACAGCGTTTCTGTGTGCGGCTCTGGCTCGCCAGAGCAGCTTCGTCACGCTGGCCACGTGACCCGGAAGTGTCTGCGGACAGCGCTGGCTCCTGGCCTATAGAGTGAGATGAGCGCACAACCCCAGAGTCTGTCAAGACTGGCCCGTACAGGCAGGGGTACCTTTACCTTTACCTTAAGTAACTGAAACTGATGAACATTGGAGGAGAAAGAGATCTTGGAGTCATTATAGATAGCACGATGAGAATAGTAACTTGGTATGCAGCACCTGTGAAAGACTAATTCTGTGAGAGGGATAATTAGGAAAGGGAAAAAGGGAAATAAATCACCGGTGTTGTAATGCTGTTACGCACTTTGATTATATGACCCTATTTGGAATGCCACCTAGGGGTGAAGCAGGGATGAAGTATTCAAGGCATAGCCCAACGTACTGTTCTCAGAAAGGTTATTGTGGAGCTAGATAACTTGCAAAAAAGGGCAACCAAAAGTATCAAAACCAAAAGCCTCCAAAAGTTTCCAAACTGTCTTCAGAGGCAGCCCCACATATAACACATGACAGTAATCCAGCTAATGTTGGGGAAGGTAACAAGTAGGTAAGCTTGTGATGTTCTGCACTTGGTCACAATAGCCACTGGCTGGAAGTGAAAGAGTTCCACAGCTCATTCCACATACCAAATGAACTTCAGAATCTATCCTTGGGATTGCTTTTCAGACTGAGATTTTTAGAAATCATTTTGATATGACATAAATTGTCTGCTATTTTAAAGAGAGAGCCCACTGAATGTGTCTAAGCCCCTGGTCCATGTCAAAGTAGCTTTCTGCCTGCTGGTTATAACACAAGTAGAAACTGATACCAGATGTAGTCTACAAAATAACTAAATGGGGGAGACCTTGTGGGAAGAAACGTACCTGGTGGAAAGCTGAATTTTCCTCTCTTCTCCACCAGCTGCATTTATAGATATGCTAGCAAAGTCTCAAGATTCCGTTTCCCCCAAACAATATAAAAATACCGATGTTAAAAACTTAATCTCCAGCTTTCATGTTCTGCTACTAGGGATAAAAATGTGAAGGTTTTGAAGTATTGCTACATTTCATTTTCTGCTTAAGCGAACTATTGCAAGGAGGTCTTTGCCTTTGTGTATGCTAAGCACAGGACTGGTAACATCTTTCCGCTTAGTAAAAACAAAGTATGGTTAGCTTTTTGGATCTTCTTTGTAAACAGTGCTTTGTTCAAATTTTGCTTGCCGGATTGCAAAGATCAAAAACTATAAAATGCTCTCAGAGGCTATTTTCCATCAGAAGCATTTGACTTGAAAACAAATGACACATTCTTTTATCTTTAGCAGCCAAGCAGAATAAATTTCCCAGTAGCTTTCCCGCACCCAGCCTCAGTTATATTTGCATAGTATCATCATGGCCCATTGTTTCTTTTTTTAAACTAGATTCCTGTTTTGCAGATAGAACCCAGCCTCTATTCAGTCATCATGACAGACCGTGATGCTGGCAAAACGGAATCAGAAAGTTCAAAACTATGGTGAATTACGGTTTGCAAACCATTTGTGGTTTGCTGTGATGTCCAAATTGGCAAACCATATTTACACCTGTTGGTCTACCTCCAGAAAATAATTTGCTATGACCCAAGTGCTGAGAGGATGGAATACAAAAGCAGATGAACTGGTCTGGACCATACATTGCCTGTTATTGGCATTGCAAGCTCATCCTTTCTGGCTTGTCTGAATTGAGCCTCAGGTTCTGCTTGTGTGGGCACAACTATTCACCTCTTGAATTTGTCAATAACTTTCCTATTGTACAAATTATGCCGCCTTTAAATATCAGAGGCAAGTCTTTTTATTTATTTATTACATAAAAATTATACACTGCAGGATTGTAAAAGCCATTTACAAAAATATAAAAACTTTTTGAAAGTTACTGAAGTGTGCTCATGATTGCATTTTTATCTCTGACTTTCATTTACCGTACTTTTCCGTGTATAAAATGAGGGTGTTTTTTACTCAAAATTAAAGTTAAACATGGGGATGGTCTTATACATGGGTAGTGCAGAGGGGGTGGGTGGGCGATTGGGTGGGTGAATGGTGTCTGCTGCAAGGGCTGCTTTGTCAGTGGGTGAGTTATTTGCAGTTAGTTGCGGATGCATAAATGGCTGCTTTGGATTGGCTGCTGTCGCTTGCGATTGTTAGCGTTTCAGTTGGGTGAGAGATTTTCAGCAACTGGGCACTCCCCCCCAAAAAAAACAACTCTTGTCAATCCTCCCCGAAAAAAGCTCAACAACTCAACAATCTCCCCCCAAAAAGCTCGACAACTCTGTGCCATCTCCCCCCATTTTCTTTAAATCAGGGACTGTGATCTACTTACAGAATGAAAAACTGGCAGTGATCCACCCTTCTTGAAAGGAAAGAGGGAGGGGGCGGAGCCGAATGCTCCTTTTGCCCCCGCGGACGAAAATGAGCCTGCGACTGGCTTCTAACAACCGGGGGTCGACCTGTTGGACATCCCTGCTTTAAATTTAGCCCCCCAAAATAGGGGGCGTCTTATATACAGGGGGGTGTTACACACAGAAAAGTACAGTACCTTCTGCCTCCCCTCTTCCACACTCCAAGGCCATACAAGTTAATTTCCTGTGAAGTTCCCATGAAACCTGCCTGCAGTTTGTGGAAGTTCAATCCAGGAACCACCTTCACGGTTTATAGGCAGCTCCCATTGCACTTTGAACTTAAGTGTGGCTTACATAAAGACGCCACAGATCACCAGTGAATCTTAGCAATACAATATAAGATTTAGTAGATACCAAGTAAATAGCATTAGGGTTTTGACTGTTGTGTGCAGGAGGATAGTGTTAAAAGCAGATTGTTTACAATGGACCAAAAGGTCTAAAGGGTTTCCCCTTCTGAAAGCATCAGGTGATACTGTTCCGTATAAGCTGTGCCAGTTGCAAACGTCACTTATGATGTACTCCGTATTAAGTGGAAATACTTGCAAGTGTATTGCCAGAAGGGAATGCACAACAAGGACATGGTGTCCGTCTTGAGTTTGGCAAGACAACAGCTTCATTTGTAAGTGAGAATATTTGGCAGCTGTATTTGTACGCTAAGAGGACTTTCACTCCTGTAGGGAGTCTCCTGTGATTCGTGGCTGCTTTTCTCCTATTCTAAGTGGCATTGCCAATGCAGAAACTACAAGGGCTCAGAAATACCTTTTAGTAGCAGTGAGAGTCTAAGCTTCGCTTTCCTTCCCCTTTGAGGGTTGCCAACTGGAAAGCATTTGTATGAATTTCTTTGCTAGGAACAGTATGTCAAACCATGTCTTAGTGCAAACTAGCAAATGTGAAGGCTGCTGAGCAGGAGATTGTATGGCAGCTTTGCTCCTACAGCCATTTTGCTGTTGTGCTATGTTAAGCCACAAGCCCGGGTTTGGACGACACACTAAGCCGAACCATAGCAAGCGTGCCTAAGGCCATGCTGCCTGAGGGCAGTTCCTACCCTTTTCTGTGGCTTCAGCGGCAGGTCTGCATGGCGGGTGGGTGGGGAAGGAACTGGATGGGGTGAGAGACCCTAAGGGGGTTGTTGCCGTGACTTTCAAATCTCGCAGACTGAAGCTGTGATCTCCCCAGAGTCTTGTCCTCTGCTAGCTGCAATGAACTGGTTGATTAGGTGGACTCTGGGGAAGTGGTGCAGCAGCCTGGAGGCTCTCAGGAAGCCGCAATAAGCCTCCCCAGAGTAGTCCTATTTGGCTCCTAGGTGACTGGCAGTTAGAAACAAGCAGTGCTTTCATTCCCAGATCATTCCTCACAATTCTGCTGCCCACCCCATACACCCTTGGACGTGATGCCTGTGCTCTTGCATGAGGAAAGGACAGCGGACAAACCCTTATTCAGGACAGGGTAATAATAATAATAATAAATTATTATTTATACGCTGCCCATCTGGCTGGGTTTCCCCAGCCACTCTGGGTGGTTCCAACAAAATATTAAAATACAGTAGTCCAAACATTCAAAGCTTCCCTAAACAGGGCTGTCTTCAAATGTATTCTAAAAGTCTGGTACTTATTGTTCTCTTTGACATCTGGTGGGGGGGGGTGTTCTACAGGGCGGGTGCCACTACCGAGAAGGCCCTCTGCCTGGTTCCCTGTAACTTGGCTTCTCGCAGGGAGGGAACCACCAGAAGGCTCTCGGAGCTGGACCTCAGTGTCAGGGTCTATCCTTCAGGTATACTGGGCCTAGGCCGTTTAGGGCTTTAAAGGTCAGCACCAACACTTTGAATTGTGCTCGGAAATGGACTGGGACCCAGTGTAGGTCTTCAAGACCGGTGTTATGTGGTCTCGGTGGCCGCCCCCAGTCACCAGTCTAGCTGCCGCATTCTGGATTAGTTGTAGTTTCCGGGTCACCTTCAAAGGTAGCCCCACGTAGAGCACATTGCAGTAGTCCAAGCGAGAGATAACCAGAGCATGCACCACTCTGGCAAGACAGTCTGCGGGCAGGTAGGGTCTCAGCCTGCGTACCAGGTGGAGCTGGTAAATAAGCAGCTATCTTATCTTTAAAAGACATCTGAAAGCAGCCCTGTTTAGGGAAGTTTTTAATAGTTAATGCTGTATTGTTTTTAACACTTGATTGGGAGCTGCCCAGAGTGTCTGGGAAAACTCAGCCAGATGGGCAGGGTATAAATAAATTATTATTATTATTATTATTTAATTATAAAAAGGCAGTGTTGGCTCTATGGAACAGCCTTGATTTTTAAGATCTTTCTTACAGATTGTGCTCTAGGCTTTGTCTTATATGAAAAATATGCTGCTGGTTACAAATAAGGCCAACAGCACTTCAACATTCCTAGCTAGCTCAATTGTTCATCTGAATGTAACTGTTAGATGATGATGATGATGATGATGATGATTTTACAAAATAACAGAACTCTGGTAAGTATGATGAGTTCTAGGTGTGTAAGGGAATTGGATTTGGTCCTCAATAGAAAACACAAATAAAATAGTATTAGGAAAGGTGATTATGGTACTTTAAGTTGGATTTCTTAGATAAGAAAATGCCTACCTTTTTAACACATCAAGTGCAGCAAGATTGCTTATAGCTAAAAATTGGAATTCTCTCAAATCTTGACTCCTTGGTACATACCGAATTTATTTAGGGAATATTTCACTGTATTCAGAATCATGGTCATTTAATAGTATTTGATTACTTGTGATTGGCATTACAAACTGATTTTCAGTACAAGTTTCATTTTTGTAATTAACCTAAGAATGGTTGTCACGTTTCTAGGAACAGAAAAACAGTTGGCTTCCATTTTAAATGAGAGGTTGGATTTGTTGCCGTAGATGTATTTATATAACTGTTTCTGTCTCTCTTTTTAGGTTGGAAACTATAAGCGGACAGTGAAACGCATTGATGATGGTCATAGACTTTGCAGTGATCTGATGAACTGCATTCATGAGCGTGCAAGGATAGAAAAGGGCTATGCACAGCAGCTCACTGAATGGGCGAAAAGGTGGAGACAACTTGTAGAAAAGGGTAAAGGGAACTTTTGTCTGTTTTGCATGTTTATGTTTTCTGTATCGATGGCAGTGTGCAAGTCCACTTAATTACTTAGGAGATCTTAGCCGGTTAGTAGGAAGCACTGAAAAAAGTGCAGTAACCCTGGATACCATCCTTTTCCCAAAATGTCAATGAGTAGCTGTTTGTCCAGATTTCAAAATCTACCCATCTTTTTTTTAACACAAGTCATTTGGTAATTTACTTGAGTCTAGCGATCCTTAATTAAATTAGCCCTTTATTTTAAAAAGGTGAAATAATAGAACCCAACAAGCTATGAAAAACACAAAAATAGGTCCTGGAGTTGATTTCTAAGAAGGTTTAAGAGAAAAAAATAGAGTGAATGCAGGTTCAGTCATAATGGGTACCTAAAAATATATACCTGTTATATCCTTGGACCAAAGGGTTCCCTGATTCAGGGATCGATAATTAAAGAGTATTTAAGTTTACCTGACCAGTCTTATGGTGTTGCTGCTTAATGCCAGGTTGCTGTTATAGGATTTGTCATATAGGGTTTGATCCTGATTGAAAGAACTGACCTAGCCTGCATTACTGAAATCTTGGTGGGTGATCTGGAAGGCATTGACCAGCCTCCTGCCTTTCAGCCTCTTTGCATGGTCTCAGATGGTGTGCTAAAGACCCCCTGGCTTATTCAGGGGAACCACAATAGACACACTAGGTGTTGTCAGGCCTCTGTATGTTCACAGTAAACCATTAACTGCTTTATTGTGAAGTGAATGTAGTCACTATAGTCCAGGCTTCCTCAGCCTCGGCCCTCCAGATGTTTTTGGCCTACAACTCCCATGATCCCTAGCTAGCAGGACCGGTGTTCAGGGATGGTGGGAATTGTAGTCTCAGAGCACCTGAAGGGCCGAGGTTGAGGAAGCCTGCTGTAGTCCTCCCTTAAAAACTCAGGATAGTGTGAGATAAATGACTTCATTTGCTGCTTTTTCCCCATCTTTGTGATCAGGGCCCCAGTATGGTACCGTTGAAAAGGCTTGGCATGCATTTATGTCCGAGGCCGAAAAGGTGAGCGAACTACACATAGAAGTAAAAAGTGCCCTAATGAATGAAGACTTCGAAAAGATAAAGAACTGGCAGAAGGAGGCATTTCACAAGCAAATAATGGGTGGATTTAAGGAAACCAAAGAAGCTGAAGATGGATTTAGGAAAGCTCAGAAACCATGGGCCAAAAAGCTAAAAGAGGTAAGTGATTGTTATGTACTGGGTGTTCCTTGCAACTTTGTCCACTGTTACACCTCTCCGTGCTCTTGTATCCATGCTGCATTGGGTGCTTTCACATAGAATCATAGAATTAAAGTGTTGGAAGGGACCCAAGGGTCATCTAGTCCAACCCCCTGCAATGCAGGAATCTCAGCTAAAGCATCCAGGACAGATGACCATTCAACCTGTGCTTAAAAACCTCCAGTGACGGAGAGTCTGCCACCTTCTGAGAGAGCCCACTCCACTGTTGTTCATGTCCCCTCCTTGCTTTCTGGTCTTTGAAGCAGAGAGACACAGTAGGCTGGACTGTTGATCTCTTTCTAGGAAGAACTGAATGTTGCAGAAGGACATCCTTGCATCCAGTTCTCCCTCTTCTTTCCTCTTTTCCCCTACCCATAGTGTGCTGTTTCTTGATTGGAGAATGCAGCAGGGCCCTGTGCCTTCCTCAAGAATCTCTTCTTTCCTCCTGGTGAGAGCGAAAGTCAGTAATGGAGTGATGTTGCAGCAGTTGGCTCCACTGCTATTTTTCTCACTCTCTAGGAAAATTGCGGCCAATGCTCATTTCCCTCTGGTCTTAAAGCCACAGAGAGTCAAACATGTGCTTTAGTTCTTGACTACAAGTTTTTGTTGTATCTGTAGATTGGAAGTCTCATTTCCGTCTTGTATGAGCCAACAATTCTCCATTGTTTCTGCTTGGAGGGTAGCTGCTCGCACATGCTTTCCCCCTGCAAACATATATACTGCCTTTTGGGTGTCCAGGGGCAGGGTCAGTGGCTACCTCATGATGGGGGCAGGACCAGCAACAGGGCTGTGTTAACTACACAAGGACCTCTTCACATGTGTAATGTGGGAAAGGGTATTTATTTGGCTCACTGTACACAAAAGTACGCAATCACTGTACTTTTCAGCAATATAACGACCAGGTTATCTAAAGATATTTTGATACCTCCTTGAGTCCTACAACAATATTTCCCCTCCCTCAAACTTTCTAATCTATGGTGGGTGCTTATAGTGATGCTGTACAAAGATGAAATTATTGTTAAAACATGTCACATAGGTCGAAGCTGCTAAGAAAGCATACCATGTAGCGTGCAAAGAAGAAAAGCTGGCCGTATCCAGAGAGACTAATAGCAAAGCTGACCCAGCCCTGAATCCAGAACAACTGAAGAAACTGCAGGACAAAGTTGATAAGAGTAAACAGGATGTGCTTAAGGTAAACTGTGTTACTCTGAACACGGGACTTTACAAGCATTTCTTCCAGGTGGAAAAATGGAAATACTACTAGGTAGATTAGTAAATATAAGTGATCCTAGCACAAGGGTAAAAAATTGCCACCTTCTGTCTCATATTATTAGTATCCTTATTCTATTCAAATTAGGGTATTTGGAGCATACAGGTGCACACTTTCACTCTTAGTTTGCTGTTCAATTGTATGAAGTGTTCTTCTCTTCCTGTTGCATTCTAGATATGCCAGTGGCATTTTGTGTGTGTGAATGAACTACGTATTGCACCTCTGAGAGTGCTCCAACAATTCTTTGGTGAGAGAGCCCCAGCAGAGATTTGAAAGCACAGAACATGCAGCAAAGAAAAGCATGGAAGTAGATAGTCTGTTAGACCTTTCAAATTCCCCCTTCTAAGTTGCTTCCAAAGTTACCCACTTCCATTAGCATAGAAAAAGACCACATGTTAAACATGGCTTACTTAAACACTCTGCAAAGAAAAGAGCAGCAAGAAAAGACTTAGAAACACAAAGATAGTCGGTTCACATGGTGGAAAGAGAATGATGATACAGGATGAAGGGCTATAGATATTCAAATGTTTATTAATAATAGTACATGACGATAAACTATGCTTTATCACACAGCCAGAGACTGAAGTGAGGCAGTCAACACCCAATTAGAACTGTGCTAATGGGACACGGGTGGTGCTGTGGGTTAAACCACAGAGTCTAGGACTTGTTGATCAGAAGGTCGGTGGTTCGAATCCCCATGACGGGGTGAGCTCCCGTTGCTCGGTCCCTGCTCCTGCCAACCTAGCAGTTCGAAAGGACGTCAAAGTGCAAGTAGATAAATAGGTACTGCTTTGGCGGGAAGGTAAACGGTGTTTCAGTGTGCTGCTCTGGTTTGCCAGAAGCAGTTTAGTCATGCTGGCCACATGACCCGGAAGCTGTACACCGGCTCCCTCAGCCAATAAAGCGAGATGAATGGCACAATCCCAGAGTCGTTCGCGACTGGACCTAATGGTCAGGAGTCCCTTTACTAATGGGAGACAGGTTGCCAAACTTGAGCCTGGATATCTTAGTGGCATCCACCTGTAGACCCAACCTTAGCTTAGCTCTTCTGGGTCACCTGTGAGCAATCTAGTGCAGCAAGGTTAGTCTTGCCTGTGCCATAGCCAGCTTGGTCAGACGTAGTTCCCCAATTAGCTGATCTGATTTGGATTTGTTTGTTTGTTTTGTCTTTAAGACGAGAGAAAAGTATGAAAAGGCTCTGAAAGACCTGGACAATGCAACACCTCAATATATGGAAAATATGGAGCAGGTTTTTGAGCAGTGCCAGCAGTTTGAGGAAAGACGTATCCGTTTCTTCCGAGAAGTGTTGTTGGAAGTTCAGAAACATCTTGACTTGTCTACTGTTCCAGGGTAAATGTGTAAGATGAATACCAAAATTATCTTCGTGTGAAATAGTAAAACAGTAAATTATGCTAGCATAGCTCACTACTTAAAAGAATATAGAATTGGGGTGACATAACCTGTATTTAAACATTTTTCTGTTGAATTTACTGACTTCTGAAGAGGATTATAGGAAGACACTAACCTTGTTGTGATTTTCACAAGCTAGTGATTGTGACTAGCTTCATTTTAAAAGCTACCAGTAATTTTTCTCTTAGTGTTTTACTTAGAGAGATCTTAGTTGATTTGGTTAAATCTGCATAAATTTAAAGA
Source organism: Podarcis muralis (assembly GCF_964188315.1). NCBI lineage: Eukaryota > Metazoa > Chordata > Lepidosauria > Squamata > Lacertidae > Podarcis > Podarcis muralis. Next base: position 96,698,897 of record NC_135660.1, on the reverse strand, counting down.
TTCAGTAAAAAAAAAAAGTCTTCTTAGGAAGCATGCACCGTCATGGGTGTAACCCTCCTTTGTGAAAGAGACGGGGCTTCCAAAAGGGGTCTCCCGTCCGCAGTTTTGTTAGCACTTTCTGAAAGAAAACATGATGTTGACAAGCTGGGAACAGAATGGTAAATATTAGTTAATGTGATTTATTTTAGTTTAGGGTGTTAACAATACTAACAGGCTTATTCAGGAATAAATAAATAATAAAACAGAAATAAATACAATAATGATAAATAGTATTAAATGCATATGCCTTATAACGTTATGATAATGGTCTACCCCAAATTTTATCCTCATAACATTCCCCAAAGGATTGTATGTTTGTTTATTTATTACCCCACCCTTCACCACAAGGTCCAAGAATGAGTTACAGTAGTTTATTTATAGAATATTAAGATCGGTTTTAAACAAATACAACCCAAAGGTGAATCCCCTGTGTGGGAGATATAGGTAGACAGAATATTTTATTAAAGTACCTTTAATAAAGTAATTAGGGACGCGGGTGGCGCTGTGGGTAAAAGCCTCAGCGCCTAGGGCTTGCCGATTGAAAGGTCGGCGGTTCGATTCCCCGCGGCGGGGTGCGCTCCCGTTGCTCGGTCCCAGCGCCTGCCAACCTAGCAGTTCGAAAGCACCCCCGTGTGCAAGTAGATAAATAGGGACCGCTTACTGGCGGGAAGGTAAACGGCGTTTCCGTGTGCTGCGTTGGCTTGCCAGATGCAGCTTTGTCACGCTGGCCACGTGACCTGGAAGTGTCTCCGGACAGCGCTGGCCCCTGGCCTCTTAAGTGAGATGGGCGCACAACCCTAGAGTCTGTCAAGACTGGCCCGTACGGGCAGGGGTACCTTTACCTTTACTGGCCGCAAAACAGAATAATTCCATATAGCTTCTAACACACTTAGGCACAGCACTAATTTTTCCAAGAAGGAAAAACCAATTGTATGATAGTGTTATATACAACCTACCTTATCTCCAAAGACAGGTAGTTAAAGAAATTAAACTCTTAAATACTTATAAATACAACTGGTCACTGAAAGATGCCCTTGCTCACACCCAGCTTCAAAGTGTTTTTTCCAAATATTATTCATCAGCTGCTTATACGTCTCTAGAAAATACATTTAACAGCTAAAACACATGACCAGATTTTTCTTTCTTTCTTATTATTACTTGATTAAACTATAAAGTAAACTTCCTATTTTTAGTTTTTTTCTCCCCCTCAGTTATCAGGCTAAAATGGATGCAGGTATGTTGCTAGTCTCAGTTTTATCACTGAAGTGTGCAGTGCAGTAGTGCAAGCACTGACCCAATCCCCTTGTTAGTAAAAAAAACAACCAACAGCTTCTGTGTTAAACATTTGTGAAATGTTTCTCTCTGCTAGTTCGTATTTAAGTAGTAATACCAAATAGTAAGTCTGTTGGTGCTACAGTGAAATGCCTAGTAGATGTGCAGATCTAATAACAGAATTCACCTTGCCCTTGGGAAATACTCTCACAATAAAGTTTGCACAAATTTTAAAGTTGATCTGGTTTGTGTTTTCCATCCAGATTGACTAATGTGGGTTGAAGCAGCAAAGCTCTCTCTCTTTTAGCTGATGATGAATATGTTTAACTGCACATAAAAGGTTAATATTTTTGTTAAAACAGTGGTATGAAAATATTCACCAGCTGTTTATAGATCTGATTAAAAGGATATTACTCCTTTTTCTATCTACTACATGTCTGTATTGTATCGAACCTCATGCAGACGTTATAGGATAATACCTAGGCAAAACGTATAGCTGAAACCTTTCTGATTTGCTCATTGCAACTTCTAAATCAGCGTGTATTACTTAACAGCTATAAAAATATCTATCGTGAATTGGAGCAGAACATCAAAGCAGCGGACACTGTTGAAGATCTGAGGTGGTTTAGAGCTAATCATGGTCCAGGCATGTCCATGAACTGGCCCCAGTTTGAGGTAAGGACTTGATCTTCTCTTGCAGCCTTTTCCGGGTTGGACCACAAAATGGTGCTGGCATGCCCCCCTCAATGGGGGAAAAGGCACCTCCATATGCCACGGCTGCCACACTCTCACAGAGGGAAGCTCTTGGTGACTCTCCTCTCTATGGAATGGATGAGAGGAGGGTGGCTGCCATCCAGGGAAATGTGGGTATGTTGAAGGAGGCATGTTCAGTGGACGAGAGGCTATGCCAGTGCAAAGAGGAACTGAGTAAGAATAGCTGACTAATTTTGAAATAATAATTACTGGACATTTGCCAGATACCATAGGAGGGACTGGTGGGCAAAAGGCAACCATCGTTGTAACGTTTCTGTACAGTGGTACCCCGCAAGACGAATGCCTCGCAAGCCGAAAAACCTGCTAGACGAAAGAGTTTTCCATTTTGGAGTTGCTTTGCAAGACGAATTTCCCTATGGGCTTGCTTCGCAAGACGAAAACGTATTGCGAGTCTTGCGATTTTTTTCGCTCCCCCCCCCCTTTTTCTAAGCTGCTAATAGCCTTTAAGCCGCTAAGCCTTTAATAGCCTTTAAGCCGCTAAACCGCTAATAGCGCTAATCCGCTAATAGGGTTACTTCTCAAGATGAAAAAACCGCTAGACGAAGAGACTTGCGGAACGGATTATTTTCGTCTTGCGAGGCACCACTGTATTCAGAATTAACCAGCAGTTTTATGGTTCAGGTTGTGACTTAGCCAGTTGAGAGATTCTCCTTCGGAATCTTGATCATGTTTGGCTCATGTTCTTATTTGGAAGAATACAAATGAAATAAGTGAAATATTATCCTCATGCTGCTGTTTTCTTTTAAAGAGGTGTGAAATCTACGTCCTTTTTAAATGGTTTCCAAAACAAATGCATTACAGCGTTCAGTGTAAGCTAAGCCAGATCTTTTTACCAAAGACCCTATGTGAAAAAAGCATATAAGAAGCCAAAGTGCTGCTATGTGCTATCAGGATAATATTAGCAAATTATTGCTGCCTTGGTAATGTTTTTTCATTGTGAGCTAGATAATATGCAAATAGCAATTTAACATTGCTTTATGCTATTTTTTTAAAAAGACTGTTGTAGGAAGGTTATGTAGTTGCAGATGTTTACAGTTCTGGCAAGAGAACTATGGATTTATCTTGCCTGGACTCAACCGCAGTTGCATTTTAGAAATTGCATTTTGAAACTATTATAATTTATTACCCACCCTTTGCCCTAAGGCCCCAGGGCAGGTTACAAAAGTAAACCAATGTTTAAAACATTATTTAAAATCAGCTGGATTGATAAAATACTCTTCAGTATTTCTAGTATTCTTCTTCCTGATGGAATAAAGCTGGAAAATGCATTTAAACTTAAGGCTTCAATCTTTTGCACACTTACCCAGAGTAAACTCCACTGAATACAATCAGGCCTACTTCTGAGTAAACACTCTGAGAACTGTGCTATATATTATACTAATATATATTCTGTATGTATTCTGTGTTGGGTATGCAATTGTGAAGCACTATCCAAAATGGAAATTACATGTTATAGATGTGATGTTATAGCTTGTTTTCCCATCTATTCTACTGTTTTAATTTGTTTGCATTTAATTTTTTTGCTTTAAACTCTAAGCTGGAAGCTTCTTCTTTTTTTAAATGAATGCCAGGCTTTAAAATGCTTAAAATAAAATACTGTCCTAACAAACATTGTTTGTTTATTTTTCATGCAACAAGGATGAAGTAAGTTTTTTTTTTCCACAGATTTACTTACAGCTAATTCTATAACTCAGACTGCCTAAATGGTCATGAAAACATGTCAAATGACACAAGCTAGTTGTATAATTTTCAGCTTTTTTGTGAATGGTTACTTCCTGTGTACGTAATTTTCCTTGCTACTTAGAAACCATTTTCAGTTAAGGAATTTTAATTGCGTCCAAGGATTTAAGAAATAATTTGAATTAAGGTAGTTTGGAGGGAGCAACAGCTGTGAGATCAAAGCTTTTCCAGAAGCTAGAGTTTTTGTTGAGAAAGTAAAACAGAAAGCTAGGTTAGCTCATATTTAATTATATACTGCCTTTCTGCCAAGGCACCCAGAAAAGGTGTCCCAGAGTGAGGAGGTGTGGAGAGGGATGAAGAATAAGGCAGCACTGATTCAGAGAAGGCTGCATAGTGGAGCTTTGGCATTTCGTGTGAGGAAAGAGGGACGCGCAGCGGTAGAAGCTGGAAAGCTGCAAGCCCTTTTGAGCAGGGTTTGCCATTGCAAAGTGCTGCACAGACACACTGATGATCAGAAAACAGTGGGTTAGATCTTCGCTTCCTTCTGCTCTATCTGAAACAGAGAATTGCTAGTGTCAGGATAGGATCCAAGAGGTTGAAAGGGAAGACTTTCCTTGACCACAGTGAGGCTTTACTATGTGGTGACAACTGAGTGTAGGGATGCAGAAAATCCACCCAAAGCTGGAAGTCTAGTCAGACTATATTTATGCCAGCCAAACCCTCTGAAATTGCTTAAAATTCAGAGGTACAGTGGTGCCTCGCAAGACGAAATTAATTCGTTCCGCAAGTTTTTTCTTCTTGCGAGTTTTTCGTCTTGCGAAGCACGGTTTCCCATAGGAATGCATTGAAAATCAATCAATGCGTTCCTATGGAGACCGTCCGGGGACAGAGGGGAAGCGCCGCGCGCTTCCCCCTCTGTCCCCGGACCTGTTTTAAAGCAAGGGGCAGCGGGGAGAAGATTGCTTCTCCCCGTTGCCTGCCCCGCAATCTCCAGGGACAGAGGGGAAGGCGCGCACGCCTTCCCCTCTGTCCCCGGACCTGTTTTAAAGCAAGGGAAGGGGCAGCAGGGAGAATCGCTTCTCCCTGTTGCCGCCCCTTGGTTCAAAAGCGGTCCGGGGAGAGAGGGGAAGGCGCGCGCACCTTACTCTCTGTCCCCTCTTTTGAAGCAAGGGGCGGAGGGGAGAAGATCGCTTCTCCCCGTTGCCGCCCCTTGGTTCAAAAGGGGTCCGGGGACAAAGGGGAAGACACGCTGCGCTTCCCCGCTATCCCCAGAGCTTGCAGGGCAAGCTTCGTTTTGCGAAGCAAGCCCATAGGGAAATGCGTCTTGCGAAGCGGCTAAGAAAACGAAAAACTCCTTCGTCTAGCGAGTTTTTCGTCTTCCAATGCGTTCGTCTTGCGGGGTACCACTGTACAAAAATGGGCTGGAATTTGAAAAGCTGATTGAGCAGAATGCCTCCTCGCAAGGCAGCCCTGGATTCATCTGATTTCAGGCATTTAACATCAGTTATAGTTCTCCAAAGAGTGAAGTAGTCCTGAAATGACCATTTCCAGGTGAACCTTAACAGAAGGATTTCCTTAAGGTGGTTTATTATGCTACAGTGCTACTTATAAGGACTCTTAAACTTTACTCTCCATAGCCAATTGGGCAGCAATGCAGTGTTGCCTTGACTGAACTGGGAAAAGAAGGAAGATTAAGCTTTAGCAATTCCAGGGAATCCCAAGCCACAGTATAGAGTGGGACATTAAAAGGCCCGTGTCAGCGGGAACATGGGGCAAAGGCATTGTTTGCTAGATTTTGCCAGTTTATGTTCCCTGACAATGAATATCTCCAGGCTCAAGTTGACAGGGTTGTTGTTGTTCTTTTTATACCACCCTTTATCCAAAGCTCACAGGGTGGTTTACAATATAAAAACTCAAAAATACATACCATAATAACAAGCAAAAGCAATAACCCCCTCAGTTATTATTAACTATAATACAGATATGAATGACTTAAGACTAGAATCAGGGTTAAGACACACAAAGGGCATTGCCCCTTTGACCCAAGAATGGGGGTTGGTCTCTGGAAATAAGCTGATGCAAAACGCCTTTTCTCACTTGCATTTTCTAGGACTGGTCAGCTGATCTGAATCGCACTCTTAGTAGAAGAGAGAAGAAGAAAGCTGCAGATGGGGTAACTCTGACGGGTATTAGTCAGACAGAACCAGTTCCACAGCACAACAAAAACAGCAGGTACATGATCATGAGCCCATTATCTTTTACCACTAATTGCTAAGTATCAAATGGTCCTATTTTGGATTATACTGGAAATACGTCGTTTTGGAAAATTAGGCTCTATCCAGACCTATTTCCCCACAAGGAGTGATTGGGAGTGGGCTTGAGTTGACATGTTTATTCCTGGGCCCGTCTCCTGCTTCCTCGCTATGGGAAGAAGTGAATGACTGACTGAACTGGGAGATGTTGCAGTAGTTTGAATATGGGATTTTTCTTGACCCCGGAAGGTTGATATCTTGAAAATATCTCTAACTTCCCAGAGCCAGGAAGTCACCACATTCTGGAAAACATGCTTTTTCTGGTTTGTTTGAAACGTGGGTAGGAGAGCCAGAACTCTACTCTCAGTCTCTTGCCAAAGTTAGGCTGGAAATAATGTCCCATCAGAACTGTAGAGAAGCAGGCATACCTTCATTTTAAAATCTAAGTAAATAAATAGGACTTGGTTTGGCAGTCAGTTTGTCAACCAAACTAAACAGCGGAGTCTTAAAATTTTTGATTAGATTCCAGAATAAGGCAAATAAGTAGTAATCTGTGGAAAAGAACAGACTTGCAACAAATCGATTCAACATTTGGCCTTGTTGAAAACAGATGGAGGTAAGTTTTATCTTGAGTCAGAGCAGTAGCTAGCAGGAAGTTGTATTCCCTGACAAAATACATCCCCACGCTCAAAAACTGGGTCCTTCTTCTATGCTTCCTAACTACAGGTCTGTTTAATTGGAGATCCTAGTATCTCAATGCATATAGTTTACAAAGCTCTAATCCAGGGACAGAGAACCTCAGGCCTGGGGCCCCTCTGGCCCTCAGGCTGCTCCCCTGGCCACATCCCTTACTAGCTGTGCTTTGTGCCCAACTTGGATGTTCTGGCCTGCCTGACATGTGCCATTGAAGGCCATTAATGCCTCTTGCTTGCCTTGGATGGACAAGGTGAATGTGGAAACCTTTACTCTGGTATGGCTGGAATGTAACCTACTGTACAAAGGTAAGCGTTACATGCATTGACTGTGGGTCCTGGAAGGTAGTCCATGAAGAAACTGAACACTGGTGTTGAAACAAGCTCCCCACCCCTTCTATAGTCTCCCTAGTGCCTATACAGAAGACTTGCTATGAGAAATTTGGCGTTGGTCATTCACTGGTGAAATTGCTTAGAACTAGGTATAGCTGCGGAATAACACAAGCTTTAAAGAACTTTTAGTACAGCTTTGAAAGGTAGCATCTGTTTCTGGGATTTTTGCAGTTAAAGTTTGACCAGCTGAGGTAATAGATAAGGAGTAGTGAATGTTTTTTTTTTTTTTTTTTTTAGCTCAAGGGTTGTGTTTCTTCATAAGCAGTCTTCATGGGGTGGGGGTGGGCCTGTGGCACTCTAGGCTATGTTGCAGTTACACATCAGGTTTCTGCAGACACAGCTCTCCACCCAGAGGATTTAGCACATTTCAAGAGCACATTCCGGCCAAGCAAAAGCTCTCAAGGAGGCTCAGAGCTGAGCTGGTGGTGAGGGATGTGAAATGGGGAAAGGGCAAGGTAAAAGGGCCCAGAGTGCCACCTCGGAGTTTTGCGTTCCAGTAATGTTTTATGTCTGCTCCGCACCTCATACAATGATTTTCTAATAGTATGATTCAAAAACCCTCTGTGCATTCTGACCTTATCATACCACAGGTAGGCGTGCCACCCGAATGTTGTCAAATCCCTCCAAATCCAATATATCTGAATTATCTAAGGTTATCCATTCCCTTAACCAACAAAAACACGCCGCCTCGTAGTAAATTTTTAGATCTGGCAGGGAAAAACCACCTCTTTCTTCTGCATCTGTCAATATTTTATACTTAATTCTTGGCTTTTTTCCCTGCCAGATAAATTTGGACAATCTTCTTTGCCATACGTTAAATTGTTTTGTTCCACTGATAACCGGAATTGTCTGAAATAAAAACAACAGTCTCGGTAACACGTTCATTTTGATAGCTGAGATTCTACCCATCATTGATAATTTCATTCTAGTCTATATCTCTAGATCTTTCTTCACTTCATTCCACATCTTTTCATAGTTTTCTTTAAAGAGGTTTATGTTCTTAGATGTGAGGCAAACTCCTAGGTATTTTAACTCTTTTTCTATCGACATACCTTTCTTTTGTTGTAGTTCTCCTATTTCTTTACTGTTCAAATTTTTAGTTAATATTTTTGTCTTATTTTTGTTGAGCTTAAAGCCTGCTAATTGCCCATACTCTTCAATCTTTTTCAAAGCTTCTATTGCACTGGACATAGGTTGTTCTAAAGTCAAAACAACGTCATCGGCAAAGGCCTTATACTTAAATTCTTTTGAGGTTATACCAATCCCTTTTATTTCTTTTGTTGCTTCTATTTTCTTCAACAGGACCTCTAGTATTGTTATAAATAACAATGGCGATAGTGGGCACCCCTGTCTGGTTCCCTTTGTTTTCTCAATTTTGTCTGTGAGGTTATTATTAATTATCAATTTAGCATATTGTTCCGAATAAATAGCCTGAATACCATTTAAAATTTTTTCACCAATATCCATAAATTCTAAATTTCTTTTCATAAAATGCCAAGACACATTATCAAATACTTTTTCAGCGTCCAGAAACATTAGGGCGTCTTGTTCGTCCCTCCTGGAGTCCAGATATTTCGTTATATCAATTATATTTCTAACATTGTCCTTCATCTGTCTACCAGATAGAAATCCAGTTTGGTTCTTTCCAATCTCCTCTCCCAATACATCTTTAAGCCTATTTGCCAATATACTGACAAATAATTTGTAATCATTATTTAGGAGTGAGATTGGCTTATAATTTTTCACCTGCCTTAAGTCCGTGTCTTGTTTGGGAATTAGCGTAATATGGGCTTCTTTCCAAGTCTCTGGAATTTGGTTCCCCATTAAAATGTTATTCATTACCTCCATTAACGGAACTGACAGTTGTTCCACGCATTTCTTAAAGTATTTGGCTGTCAAGCCATCGGGTCCTGGTGCCTTTCCTATTATTGCTTGTTTTATTGCTACTTTTATTTCATCCACAGTAATAATGGAATTGAGTTGGTTCTTTTTGTCATTGGGAATTTTCTGCAACCTGTTCTTTTCCAGAAATTCTTCTATTTTTCCCTCATCTTTTTCTTTTTTATATAATTGTTTATAGAATCTTTGAAAATTCTTCCTTATTTCTCCTGGATTTTCTATTGTTTTCCCTTCCCTTCCTTTCTATTGTTTTGTTATCGTATTCTGCTTTTGTCTCTTCTTTAGTTGCCAGGCTAACAATTTTCCTGGTTTATTTGCGAACTCAAAGCTTCTCTGGTTTAAAAATTTAACTTTCCATTCGATCTCTTGATTTATCAATATTGAGAATTGTGTCTGCAACATTTTTATGTTTTGTTTAGCTTGGCTATCTTTTGGATTAGTTGCTAATTTCTTTTCATTACATATTATCTGTTTTAACAACTCTTCTTTTTTCTTCTCTCTCATTCTCTTTTGAATTGTGTTCTGCTGTATCCAAAATCCTCTTATTACAGCCTTTGAGGCATCCCATACCACATTAATGTCCACTCCTTTATTTAAATTAAACTCAGAATAATCTTTCAGTGTCTTTTGTGCTGTTTCCAATATTATCTGGTTATCTAGCAACCCCTCGTTCAGTCTCCACCTAAATGAAGTCTCCTCCTTAACTTTCAACTCCAGTGTTGTTTCATTGTGATCTGGCATAATTTTCGGAAGAATTTCAGATTTTATTATTCTCGTTGCCAAATCTCTGGAAGCCCATATATAATCAATCCAACCAGCACTTTAATTTGGTTCTGAGAAGTAACTAAATTGTTTCTCAAGTGGGTGTTTTAATCTCCATGTGTCTATTAAATCATTATTTTCCACCAAAGTGAAAAATGTTTTGGGCAGTTTCCCTTGATTCGTTACCTTTTTCCTTTCTGTTCTATCCATCTCTGGGGAAACTACCCTATTAAAGTCTCCCATTATTATTATTTTTGGTCCATAAAATCAAACAGCTTCTCCTCTAGTTCTTTGTAAAAGTTCACTTTTTTGTCATTCGGTGCATAAATTCCCACCATAATTAAATTTTCCCGTTGTGCTACCATTTCCACTGCTATTATCCTTCCGTTATCATCCTTAAAAATCTGACGAGATTCATATTTTTCCTTTATATATAAGGCCACCCCTCTTTTTTTACTGTCATCTGCTGAAATATATTCCTTCCCTAGTCTTTTATTTTTAAGAATTATTTCATGTTTTTTTTGCCACATGTGTTTCCTGTATACAAATTACCGTATTTTTCGCTCTATAAGACGCACCAAATTTTTGGAGGAGGAAAACAAGAAAAAAATATTCTGAATCTCAGAAGCCAGAACAACAAGAGGGATCACTGTTTTCTTCACCGTCTCCTCCAGGGCTTGGGTCTTTATCCTTACCTCTCCCAATTGGCCTTTTAATTCTGCCACTGATTTATCAATTTTTCCATCCTTTTTATCAAATTTACTATCCAAGATTTTTTCAGTATCTTTTATATCTTTCCGAATATCTGCCAGTATCTCTGTAATGTCTATTCTGGGCTCTTCCTGTTTTGAATTCCTCCTATCTGTTCTCTTTAGCTGCCCATTCAGCCTAATCCAATTCTTAAAGTCACAACCACCAATAAAAAAATAGTCCTCAGGATCCAAAATTATTAAAGAACCCCCCTCTTCGGACTCTTCAATGACCTAATCATCAGTAATGATATCGGAGTACACCAGCAGATCTCAGTTCCCTCAGATTTAAAGCCGCATCTCTCAGTGCGTCAGGATCAAGCAACAAATATTGCACGTCCAATTCTTCTGAGTGTCTTTATATAGCTATTTCCCCCCTCCCCCAAAGGGCTGACAGGGGTTAGCTATTATAGCCACTTGTCTCCGTTTGTAGCTAAAGCACTGATATACTTTCAATTTTGTAGTAGAAAACTTACTGCACCATTTTCTCGTCAGCAGTGAGACGGACTCCCTGTTTCCGTCTCAAAGCTCTCCGAATTCCTTCTTTTGCCAAATAAGTCCAAATTTTCTCCACTTGCCTTCAGATTATCTTTTAATGTCGGGAAATCAGCTGCCTTTGCCATCGGAACTAGAGGCTTCACTCAGCAGAAGTAGCAAGTAGACCCCCTTGCACCCACGCCTCCATCCCCTCGGGTTTCCAAACATTTTTACTGGTCCGTCTGCCTTTGGGGAGATACGCCAGGGGTGCCGCTGGGTCCCCATCACCCAAAACTCCCTTTTGGGTTTTTTACCGGAGCTCACAGTGCCCTTGTGAAACTCCAATCTTCTGCTAGGCTCGGATTTCTCCCAAGAGGCTACATCCGCGTCCGAAATGGCCCCTGCAGCCGACAGGAAGTCAGGACATCCATAAGTTTTATTTTCCATTCTACTTCCTGATTCACCAACATAGAAAATTGTGTTTGTAACGTTTTGATAGTTTGTTTTACAGTGGTGCCTCGCAAGACAAAATTAATTCGTTCTGCGAGTTTTTTTGTCTTGCGAATTTTTCATCTTGCGAAGCACAGTTTCGGAAAAGTTTTGGAAAAGCTTCAAAAATCACCAAAGTCTTCAAAAACCTCAAAAAAGGCTACCACACCGCATGCTATGAGTTGCTCCTCGAAGTCAAGTCACAACTGTATTAACGGTTTTAAGAAAAAGGAAACAAACTTGCAAGACGTTTCCGTCTTGCGAAGCAAGCCCATAGGGAAATTCATCTTGCGAAGCAACTCAAAAAACCAAAAACCCTTTCGTCTTGCGAGTTTTCCGTCTTGTGAGGCATTCGTCTTGCGAGGTACCACTGTATTTGTTCATCTTTTGGTTTTAATGTTAATTTTTTCTCATTTTCCACAAGATGGGCTTGTCTGATTGGTAAGTGACTTCAGAATGTAAACATGCACTGTAACCTTTAAAATGGTATTAATTGCTGTACTTCTTAGAGTCCTTGCTATCAAGACTGATTTGGAGCGCACGACCGACTTTGTGCACTCCATACTTCCCTGGCTAGCGCTAACTACGATTTGATGTGAATCAGAATCAATGTATCCATTCTTATTGCTAAGCATTATATGCTCAGAAACCAGCTTGAAACTGGGATCCTAGGCTGGCTTCTATAGTGGCAGGTCAGACATTTGTGACACTGAATCTGAAGTGTCTCTGTAGTGAAATAAGAAGGGGAGACGTGTTTCCGTTTTAAGTAAGTGTTGGGAAGGGAAGCCACCCAAAGAGAAGGATGTGGATGGCTCTGTTCTTAATTGCATGTATATTGACTCCGTGAAATGGCAGGGTCACCTTCATGATTTTTCTCTCCCAAATAGCAGTGTTAGTGTTCCGGGTGACACAGTGCAGTCAGTTCAGTCAAGTTACAATCCCTTTGAAGATGAAGAGGATACTGGAAGTACTGTCAGTGAAAAGGAGGACAATAAAATCAAAAAGTTGGTGAAAGACGGTTCTCAAACTGTTTTTTATACTTACACTTTTCCTATCCAGGGTTTCCAACTCCGGGTTTCTACAAAAGCCTTATGTTGCACAATGCATGAAGTCCTTGTTGAACGGTTATTTTGTTGCAAACCCGACTAACCTCCCAATGCTCTATCACTGTTTTGATTTCTGGTTGGTTTTCCCTTCACTGGTTCCACAAATATTAACTGTGGTCATGTGCTTTGAAACTACTGCTGGATCTTTGCTACTGGCTGTGCTCACTAGGTGTTCCCCCCCTCCCCTTTCTCACCGTTTCATGTTTCCCCCTGAAATGAACATGTTGGCCTTGATGTTTCTCTTGGTGGTCCATAACCTCTATGTTCACTCTTATTGTCTCTAAGGGCACTGCGATGTGAAAAGGGGCAAAGCACAGCATTGCTAAGCAGGTGCCCAGAAGTAGCTTGGCAGGGGGTGGGATATCTAGAATTGATACCCCACCTCCTGCCAAGCTACTTGTATCAGGGAAGCTAACAGAATATTTCCATGTGTTTAGTGTTAGCAGCTCGGAGAAAAACCAAAGTTACTCTGCGGACTGGTCCGACGAGGAGACCAACAATCCTTTTTCATCTAATGATGCTCCAGCAGAAACAAATCCATTTGATGAGGATACACCCCCTACGATGGAAGTTAGAGTACGGGCATTGTATGACTATGAAGGTCAAGAGCTCGATGAACTCAGTTTCAAGACTGGTAAATACCCTTTACTCTTTTTTCTGCCCTAAAAAAGATACAAGGCAGGATTGGCTCAAAACATTTTGCTGGCTGAAACAGAATAGCAAATGGCAAAGGTATGTAAGAGTCAATGCCAGCCACAAGCATCTCTTAAGACCTTAAGAGCCTGGCTGCAGGATCAGACCAAGGACCCATCCAGTCCAGCATTCTGTTCCCACATTGGCCAACCTAAGGAAAGCCTGCAAGCAGGACTGGAAGGCAGCCTCCCTCACCACTTGCGATATTGCCTCTGACAGGGAAGGTCCAACGTTAGCCGTGGTAACCTTAACTCTCATGAATTGGTCTGATTGCCAACTTAAACCCATCCAGGTTTGTGGACATCACTACAATTTGTGGATCAAATTCCCCAGTTTTTGTGGTGTGAAGAAGTATTCCATTTTGAATCTCCCACCCTTCTGCTTCAGGGAATGACCACAAGTTCTAGTAGTATAAGAAAGAGAAAGAAAACTTTCTCCACCCCATGCATAATCTGATATACAGTGGTACCTCGGGTTACAGATGCTTCAGGTTACAGACTCTGCTAACCTAGAAATAGTACCTAGTAAAGAACTTTGCTTCAGGATGAGAACAGAAATTGGGCGGCGACAGCGGGAGGCCCCATTAGCTAACGTGGTGTCTCAGGTTAAGAACAGTTTCAGGTTAAGAACGGACCTCCGGAACAAATTAAGTTCTTAACCCGAAGTACCACTGTACCTCTATCATGTCCTTCATTACTCGTCCTTTCCCTAAAACAAAGCTCCCAAATGTTGTAAGCTTTCCTCACAAGGGATCATTTGGGTTGTCCATTTCTGAACCCTTTTCACTTCTACAGTATCCTTTATCAGATTAAATGCCAGTAGTCAAAAGTGCATTTGCATTATGATCTTGCCAGTTTTGTTTTCAATCCCGCTCCATGGTATTCACCTTTTTACAGCTTTAAAGCTGCGGCACACAGGACCAAAATCTTAATAGCGCTTCCTGATCCTGATCAGTCACTGCCACTTCGTACCCCATGAGTGTATATGTGATATTAGGATTTTTGGCCCCAATGGGCATCACTTTCTACTTGTTTACTTTTAATTTCATTTGCTATTATACTGTCCATTCACCCAGTTTGGATTCAGCCTTTCTTACTGTCTTTCTTCACTTTCTTACTTATTGGATTCACCCTTTCTTACTGTCCATTCACCCTTTTTTCTAGGAGTTTTAAACCTGCTCTGCAACCTTCTTATCCCAGGCCTGTCCAGAAACATTTCCCTAAAAATATTTGCCTAAAAAAAATCAACACCCCCCCCGGACCACTGTCTTATACACACATTGACATTACACAGCTGTGTCTGTCTAGCTGGCCCTGCACTCAGAACTGATAGCAACTAATTTCCCTGATATCCCTGATTCCCTGAGACCAGCAGGTATAAGGCAGTTTATAAAATCAATTAATAATAATAATAAATGATGATATCTGGTGTTTTTTATCCAGTTAACATGGTGCTTCAATGGATGCTTTGATTATTACTCTTTTTGAAGGGATGGGAGGAGCAATGTAATCAAACCCAGATTTCTAATGCTCTGATGCTTATTGGGGCGAAGAGACAGTACTGTAACTGCAGTGGGAAGACCCATTTTCCTCAGACACTCCAGGGGAGTAGCTATTTTTGGGGTTCTGAAATTACTTTCTCTCCTCACAGGGGAAGAGCTAACTAAAATAGAAGATGAAGATGAACAGGGTTGGTGCAAAGGCCGCTTGGACAATGGGCAAGTTGGACTCTATCCCGCAAACTATGTCGAGGCAATCCAGTGACAAAGAGTTGTATAGAAGTGCTATAGTAATTGTCAGTCGGTATGCAGTTGGTGGCCCGCCATGAAGAGAACTGAAATGTGTTGAAATTGTATATATTTCCTTTAATGCAAATGAATGATGGATTGAAATATGTTTTCCCAGGGGACAAGATAACAATTCAGACTGAAACTGGGAAAGGTTGGCAGCTTATGCACAGCACAAAATAACCAGGCCAGAGTGGAAATTTAGTTGGCAAGAAAATGATATTCTTAGAACTTATTGCCAATTTACTGTTTTATCATGCCTTATGTATATTTTCAAATTTGCTGCTGCCTCAACCCCATTTTTCTGGGAGGTGGCTTGCATTGATTCTTGTTTAAATCACTTCTTTTAAGTGACCTATAATAATTTGCAATAAATTGCAACTTATTTTTTTAATTGCAATTTTTTATCTGTTCTTAGCAATATTTGAAAGATGCATTTTTTTAATTTAAAGACTATGTAGCCTGCCATCTTTTCATGCCTGATTCATCTACTACTACTTAAGTTATGAATTTGATCATTCCTCAGTTTACATTGTACTGTTAACTTTTCCATGCCTTAATGGTGTAAAATGCCAAATTGGGTCTGTTACATAACATTGTAGCATACTGTCTGCAAATGTTAGTTTGGGTTTCTGGAATGCCATTGATGCATTTTGGCACCAGAAACATTAATTTTCCAAATTACGACTTCCAAGTGGATTTCTAAAAGTATAATATTTAAAACTATTTCCATCATATTCTTGCTGAGAAATTTACATTTTGCAAGATGTTAATGATTTTGTGCAATTTGGAAACGTCTACGGAGATTATTTTTTCAAGCAAAAGACTGTAAAATAGATTAATGCTTTTTTTATTGAGATGCTCTTTAAGTTGTGCATATGTGTATATATAATTTGATATTCAAATGTTTAAAGAGCATATCCTAATTAGCCAGCCTATTGTCTATGCATTAGATTTAAGGTGGAGTCCAGCACTAGTAAATGTGAGTTTGCTATCCATGTCAGTGGGACGTTGCAGCTCTAGAGCAAGCCATTTAAATTATAACATATTTAAAGTGTGCTTTGACAGTGCTTACTCATTTAAACATAAAGTAGATCAGCTGCTCAAGCCAGTCCACTGTGGATGTAGTAGCTGGGAGGGATTGTCCTAAGGATATAGGAGCCCAGTTTTGACCCTCTTCCATATGGAGTGATTTCAGGAGGAAGAGACCTGCATGCACACATAATCTCCCTTTCCTTGATGGAGGTGGAGGAGTGAGGGCTGCCTTGGGAGTTGCAAGGTACGCACAAGATTCCCACTCCTTGTAAAGGCCGGGGGGGGGGCGGCGGGCGGGAGAAGACCAGTCTTCCGCTATGCATTCCTGGGATCCTTCTGTGGGCCCTGCACCCACAGTACACTGGAGTGAGGCCTAAGTATTATGTGACTTTGATTCTCAAATAAGATGAACATAGTAGTTACATCCTAATATTAATATTTGTAGGTAGAATCGTGGCTCCAAATATAAACTCGCAGTAGCCCCACTGTGGATTATTGTAGCAGAACACTGTAAAATCTACTTGTTTGAAGTTGCAAATCAACTGTAAAAGTGTGAAATTGTATACATTTGTAGGAGATCAAATAGCTGGATTGTTGAACATGTTGGAACAAGTTGCTTTATAGAAAATCTAAATCTTATCCGATAAGTAGAAATGCTATTTTAGGGAACTACACTGTAATTGAAATAACTTTTTGGCAATTAAAATGCTGTAAGTGCTCCTGGTATTACATTTGCTTTTGGAGATCAATATATTTATTAACATATGAAGTTCAATTGTATAAGGTTCAGTATTGGATCGCTGCCATCATAATATTCCAGCATAATTGTTCATGAACAGTAGATTTGCCACAAGTGGTGAAAAATAAGTCTGGAGTATTTTTCTGTATAGCACACTATTTTAAAAATAATAAAATCTTAAATATGCTGAACACAGATTTACTGTAAAAGTACTTCTCTCTCTCTCTCTCTACTGAAAGCGCTGTATTTTCTGTTTGTTGCACTTTGAGATAGTCAAAAATTACTGTTTGGTATATGCATAATGATAAGTAGAAGTACTATTTGTCCCAGCAATGCACACATGATTTTGGCTAACATGAGACTGAAGAAAGTTACAGTCCTGTCCTCCAGCTATCAAAGTA
Organism: Podarcis muralis; assembly: GCF_964188315.1. NCBI lineage: Eukaryota > Metazoa > Chordata > Lepidosauria > Squamata > Lacertidae > Podarcis > Podarcis muralis. The sequence goes on along the minus strand of NC_135660.1, from coordinate 96,681,659 downwards.
AGCCTACAAAAGGAGTCAAATATACTTTGGAAGAAATGCTCAAAATACAGAATAGGCAAAGTGCAGACCCATTACACTAGGCAAGTGTTCAGGCATGAATATATTGAGATAAAACAAATGCTGAATAAAGGAATGCTGAACAACAACAAATCAGTTCCCCTAAAAGGTTTGGTTTTGGACAGGGCTGAAAATAAGTCAAGGCGCTATTACAGAGAAGGCCCTGTCCCAATCACCAATCAGGGAGCCTGCCTTAACAGTGGGACTACAATATCCTGCTGATCTCCTTTACATCCATATAAACCAGCAAATGAGATACTAGTGTGGCTGTCAGTTTTGTTATTTCCCAGGTGCTTCAGGTGGATTCTGCCTCTTTTCAAAATTAAACAAAACCAGGCAAGTACATTTCTATGCATATGTTAACCCAGCACTTTATTTTTCAAAACATGTGAACTCTTTAAGCAATTGCAAAACTGCTTTAGAGATGCAGACTTGGTGCTGCAATGTGCTGCGGGGATAGCTTAAGTGATGCTCTCTAGATGATGTTGGACTCCAATGCCCATCATCCCTAACCTTTAGCCATGCTGGATGGGGCTGATAGGAGCCCAGTATCTGGAAGGCACCATCCCTGTGCTAACCACTTAACTCAGGTCGACGCTTCCCATGCTTAAACTGACCCATGCTAAATAGTTGCAGGAACGGTTTTCAAAGCTCGACCCATTGTTTTCTCCTGCTCCGGAGGGTAGGACCCAAACCAGTGGCTTCAAGTTACAAGAACAGAGGTTCAGACTAAACACCTGAAAGAACTTTCTGAAGAGCTCTTTGACAGTGGAACAGACTCCCTCGGAAGGTGGTGGACTCTCCTTTCATGGATGTCTTTAAGCAGGGGTGGGGTGGCCATCTACCATGGATGTTGAGATTCCTGTATTGCAGGCGGTTGGACTAGATGACCCTCAGGGTCCCTTCCAACCATACAATTCTGGCTTTTATTTAACATTCACAGTGCACTTACAAACCACACCCAGGACTCGAAAAGTTGTGTCCTCATCCTATCTATCCAATTAACTATCAAGAGGGAGGGTAGCGGTTTTGTAACTCCTGCTGATGCTCAAGACACAGCAGGAAATAGCACAGCATGCCAGGAGTATCTCAATGCTACCTCAAGCAGAATCTCTCTGGAGCTAGTTTTGCAATCGCATTGCACTTTGATACTGACACGCTGATCATCAGCATGTGGACTCCAAAGGTTGACTCCAACAGCAGCAGATGCAACAAGCATAATATGTTGTGGAGCTGAATAATTTTTTTCTGGCCCAACCCGAAAAGCGGATTTGATAGCTCCTAAAAAGAACCAATTTCCAAGTGCTTCTTAAATGAGCCAATTCTTTATGCCCAATAGTTTTAATGAATTGATGGCCCATTTGATAAGTAAGAGTCTACCGCGGGGGGAAAACAAAGTTGACTTTTAAATTTTTCAGGTACTGTAGAGAGACTTTTTTGGTGGGACAGGCCTCCATCCCTTCCCCAGTCAGTGCCAGATTACCAAATAGGTAGCAGGTTTTCAGGAGCCCTGCAACTATGGGCCAAAATAATACTGATCTAGACAGAAAAGTACAATTGAGCTTTAAAATCCAAAAATACATTAAGAGTTAATTTGTGAGGGGCCCCCTGAGATTTTGGCTGCCTAGGGGCCTCCACAGAGTTTGGCCCTGTGCCCAGCCAGCTTCTTTTTAGTTGCAGGTCATATCACATCCTGCTTCTTCTCTAATTGGAAAGGAGAAACGAAGCCCTACATGAAACCCGTTAGATTTCTTTCCCCTTCCTCTCAAGCCTGCGCTTGTTTTTCATGTAGGTAAACAACATAACAAGGGACGCAGGTGGCGCTGTGGGTTAAACCACAGATCCCAGGACTTGCCGATCAGAAGGTTGGCGGTTCGAATCCCCGCGATGGGGTGAGCAGCCGTTACTCGGTCCCTGCTCCTGCCAACCTAGCAGTTCGAAAGCACATCAGTGCAAGTAGATAAATAGGAACCGCTCCACCGGGAAGGTAAACAGCATTTCCGTGCGCTGCTCTGGTTCACCAGAAGCGTCGGCCAATAAAGCGAAATGAGCACTGCAACGCCAGAGTTGGCCACGACTGGACCTAACGGTCAGGGGTCCCTTCACCTTTAAACAACATAACAAAAAAGCCCTCCAGCAACCCCCTTCCTCTTAATTTCTAAGGACTTGAGGAGGGGGCTGAAATCTTGAACGTTTTAGTGCCTGTACCTTGAGGCAAACCTTCAACCAGTTATTTCTCCGCTCCCCGACCCTCCAAAAAAGAGCACCTTTATTTTCTTGGATCAGGAAACTATTTCAAAAAGGGACTTTGTATTGGGTATAAACTTTTTGCATCTCCTTTGAGGATCATCAATGAAATGTGAGAAAACGAAACGGGCATTGGTGCTTTTCCGTTCACTTGTTGAGCGTTCACACGTATATCCGTGTCGCCTTTATTCGCGTGTCTCCTTTATATGCTCCCCCCCCCCCGCGCATTAACCCTCTCCGCGCCCCGCCGCCCTGGGCCTCGGCTCGAGGGGAAAGGAACCCCGCCCTCCCGGTCTCCCAGGCAACGCCAAAGCGCCCAACCGGCTGGCGCGAAGGAAGCCCCGCCCCGCTTCCCGGCCTTCCCAATCCGCGCCCAACAAATCAGCCCTTCCCCGGGACGCTCCCCACGCGGAGCGTGCGTGGCGCGACGTGGGCCTGCGCGCGCCCCCGCGGCGCCGCGTGGAGGCCCCGCCCCGTCGGCGGGAGCGTGCGAGGCGCGCGCGGCTTGGCCTCCCTCCTCCCTCCCCTCCCTCCGTGGCGCTTGAGGCGGCGCTTCTTGAGGCGGCCGGGTCGTCGTCTCCGGGTCTCCGCCGGGCGTCTGCCCAGAGGAAGGATGTGCGAGCCCAGCAAGCAGGACATCGGCGCCGTTTTCCGGAGGCTCCGCGCCGTCCCCACCAACAAGGTGAGCAAGCGGGGCCAGGGCGGCGGTGGCGGCCCCAAGGAGGGAGGCGGGCTTCTTCTCTCCGCTGACACGTCGCGCCTCCCGGCCCGGCCCGCATCCCCGGGAGCTTCGTGGTTCCCGTGTGGTTGTTCACTTTTGCCTGGAGCCGAGGATCTCGTCGGGCCGCCGCTTCGCAGCGCGGAGAGGCCGGGCAAAAGCACGACGCGCGCGAGGAGAAGAAGATCCCACGGAGATCGTGATCCTCGTCCTGATTTCGCACCTTCTGTGGCCCTTGCGCCCCCCCCCCTCGGTGCTTTCCGATCTCCCTCCCCGAAATCGCATTATCCGCCAGGCGCTTTGCGCTCGCGATCCTAACACCCCGAGGTATTCGTCCGATTAGGCGGGGCTTGCTTTCGCGTAGACGTGGCCAGATTCCGTTTCTCTTTTATTTTTTGCATTTGTTTATTTATTTCCTTGAGCTCAAAGTGGGGCACATGGTCCTCCTCCCCCTCCCGCTCCCCCCATTTCATCGTCACAACAACCCTGTGAGGTCGGTCAGGCTAAGAGAAGGAGGCTGGCCCAAGATCAGATCACCCATTGAGCTTCATGGATGATATGGGGATTGGAACCCAGGTCTCCCTCTTGCAAAGGACTTCATTTCTAGGGACTTGAGGAAGGGGCTGAAACCTTGTAAGGGTTTTGCTGCATTTGTTTGCAGACAGACTTTGGTTGAGTTGCTTTCAGCTTTCTTTTTTCTGCTGCCCAAGGCCAAACGCAAAAGAAAAAAAGGGCACATTGATTTACTTGGATCAAAACAAAAAAAAATTCCTTCCAGTAGCACCTTAAAGACCAACTAAGTTAGTTCTTGGTATGAGCTTTAGTGTGCATGCACACTTCTTCAGATACACTTGGATCAAGTATAGGGAAACTGGGAAACGTAGGGACAGCTATGTAGGTAGATGTGTCCTTCCTGATTTATATCCATCCATGTCTTGTGGAGCTGACGTTGTGATTCATCCCTCGCCTTTTGGAGGGTGAAGTGCATCTGCTCCCTGCCCAGAACTCCTCACTCCTTTTTCTTTGCTGGAATTCATGGTCAAGGTTCTGCCTGCCTTGTCACTGTTGGCAATATTCCTTTAAAGCACAGCATGGAAGGGAGTGGAAACTGATGAGGTGGCTTAGGAACTAGGGCTGTAGTTGATTTTGTCTTTTGCATTTTCTTCTTGGTGAAGAGTGAGTCAGTGACCTTTCAGAATAGGAGGAGCACTGTAATGTGGGCTTTTCCCACAGGCAGTTATTTCTGCGTATTTTCTTCATGTAATTTTGTTTGCTCGTTCCTGCACACTCTGACATGACTGTATAATTTTATAATGATCGGTTACAGTGCCCAAAGTCAAGTTACTTTATCTTCTGTTCTGATGGTTTGTGGAAATATGAGTAAAACAGCATGTTCATTTCAAGCAGTGATTCCGAACTTGTTCTGAGTTATAACAGATTAAGCTACGTGGATGATGAAATCATTTTATAAGATGATGAAATAGAAATGCTGCAGGGCAAACAGGTTCACGCAAATTGGTTGCTGGCAAGTGGGCTAGCTGAAAATAATTACTGCTCTGTTATAGTTCTTTAGTGATATGTAGATATGATCTTCAGGTTCACAAAGTTCAAATGTTGGATTATAAGGCCACTGTTACTTCAGTCAAGTGGTTTTGAGGTAGCTGTGTGTGGACATGATCATAACAAGGAGGATTTGGAATTCAGAGGCTACTAAATGGATAAAAGTAACATGTTCTTCTGGTACCTTGGTAGGTGCTCTAACGTCTTACAGTTTAAAAACTGGGTTGTATATTGTTCTGGATCATATTAATGTTTGTTAACGGGTCTGTTCACGTGCACATGTTAGGAGGTGTCAGATGGTGACAGTTATCCTAGTGAATGTTTTTTGTTTGTATAAATCAGAGTGGGTATCAATTCTATGTATAGTAATTTGGAGAATGCCTACTGTCTTCTAGATGCTTAACTCCCAGTTTAAGTGTGCATAGAATTGCAGCCCTAGACATGTTGGGCTTCTTTTGTGCAGTGTTCTGATAGGTGACCTAATAAAGAGATAGACCATATAGTCCGAAGCAGCTAGGTGACGGTCTTCCACCTGCAGGTACAGTGTTAGAAACTCAGATATATAAACTAGGTGCCAAGTGGCTCCTTAAACCAAGATTACAGTCGTCAAAACGGAATGTCTAGTTGCCATTTTTGGGCAAGAGTTTTCAAATGATAGACTGACTGTGATTGATTAGTTAAGGTAGGTAAAGGTAAAGGATCCCTGGACGGTTTAAGTCAAGTCCAATTCGACTATGGGGTGCAGCGCTCAACTCCGCTTTCAGGCCGAGGGAGCCAGCGTTTGTCTGCAGGCAGCTTTCTGGGTCATGTGGCGAACATGACTAAACTGTTTCCGGCTCATGGAGCACCATGATGAGTGCCAGGGCGCACGGAAACACTTGTAACTTCCTGCTGCAGTGGTACATATTTATCTACATGCACTGGTATGCTTTCGAACTGCTAGACTGGCAGGAGCTGGGACAAAACAACAGGAGCTCACCCTGTCACACAGATTCGAACTGTCAACCTTATGGTCAGCAAGCCCAAGAGGCTCAGTAGTTTAGACCACAGTACCACCTGTGTATCCATCAGTTAAACATCTGGCTAATTCAGATGGCATCCTTGAGCTAGGTTAAGAGCATTGAGAACTTGAAGGAAAGTCACTTGATTCAAGGACAGTCCTCATATATTGGCCTATTCCTACCTCTTTTTCTTAATGGTGACACAGACCATTCATTACATGAGAATATTCTTCACAACTGTGAGCTGGGCAGTGGGGTGGGGTAGTTGAAGACAAGCTACAAAAATTAACTATAATGTTGTTCACTGCTCCCCCTCAGGCTGAACAGAAAAAGTATTTTGGTTCCTGAAATTTATTCAGATTGTGCAGATAAAATATAACTGATAGAATTCTACAGGATGGAGTATTAGTGTTGAAAACAGGCAAGATCCAAGGATCCCCAGGCATGCACCTCCAGGTGGTAGAGATGTCAGGCACCACCCTGGCACCCAGGAACCTTCACTTGGTCGAAGTGGTTGATAGGTCCAAAATGTGCCTGATACCCACTTGATTTCAAAGACTGCAGGTACACTAGAAGTTACATCAAGGCAACCAACTTTTTGCCTTACTTCAGGTCATTTGCTGGAGTAATTTAGAGCTATTTATTCTGCAGGTCTCAAACTGCGCTTCAGATGCTTACTTGTCACTATATGCTATACACTTTTTGTATTGTTTTCTAGATATGCTTCGACTGTGGAGCGAAAAACCCAAGCTGGGCAAGCATAACGTATGGCGTTTTCCTGTGTATTGACTGCTCAGGGACTCATCGATCACTCGGGGTTCACTTGACTTTCATTCGGTAAGGAATTTGCTTGCTGTTTTTGGATTGAGGATGCTTTTTCTGTGTTACTGCATTTGTCTGACTTTCTCCCATATTTGTGAGTAAAAGGTTTGTTCATCTTGTGTGCCTCTTTTATAAGGATGGTATCCAACATGGCCCTTCTGCTGACAGAAGGCACCTGTCATCAAAACAGGGGAGGGAGGCAATTTTCAGATTTTCAGCAATGTCTTCCCCCCGCTGCCACCTCTAGCGCCACCATAAATCTACTCCGGAGGGCCTTCTGTTGATAGAGAGAAAGCATTGAATCCCACCCTCAGAATGCTACTTTAGCATCATTAGTAGATACAGGAGAATTTCTTTGGTGTGGTTTCCAAGGAGTGGTTAAGATCTGAAAATTGCTCTTTCAATATCAGACAGTCACCTTTTGGATCAGACCTGAAATTCTGGATACGGTTTAACCTGGCTTTTGTTGTGCTGACTCTTACTGCTTTTATCCCCTCCTAGTGGTGCAACAATGAAACTGCTAGAACAGTTGTAAAGCTAAGCAGAGTCCACTATAGTTTCAAATAGGATGGGGCACCACTTGCTGGGATCAGACTAGATGAGCCTTGGGGGACCCTTCCAACTCTGCAATTCTATGGTGATATTGTGTTAACTGTTTTAAATGGTTTCTTGGGTAGTCTGAAACGGTGGGGTCTAAATTATATAAACATGTTGAAATTATTGGATTTATTCCATTCTATAACAAAGGCGGCATTTTTTCATCTCTGCCAAGCTAAGCAGTTGGCCCCTTATCTCTCTCGCCCTGACCTAGCCACTGTGATCCATGCGACGGTCACCTCCAGACTGAATTATTGTAACTCGCTCTACGTGGGGCTGCCCTTGAGACTGACCCAGAAACTCCAGCGGGTGCAGAATGCCGCGGCGAGACTCCTTATGGGGTCTTCGCTGCGAGATCACATTCATCCGGTTCTATACCAGCTGCACTGGCTCCCGGTGGAGTACAGGATCAGGTTTAAGGTGCTGGTTTTAACCTTTAAAGCCCTATACGGCCTAGGACCCTCGTACCTACGGGACCGCCTCTCCTGGTATGTCCCACAGAGAAACCTACGGTCTGCAAATAATAACATCCTCAAGGTCCCAGGCCTCAGAGAGGTTAGGCTGACCTCAACTAGAGCCAGGGCCTTCTCGGCTGCGGCTCCAATCTGGTGGAATGCTCTGTCACAAGAGACTAGGGCCCTGCGGGATCTGACATCTTTCCGCAGGGCCTGCAAGACAGAGTTGTTCCACCAGGCCTTTGGTCAGGGCGCAGCCTGACTCCCTCCTCTGGCAACCTGCACAGAATTTTGCCTAATCGGTTGCCATCAATTTGATTTTAATTAATTTTTATAATGAAATATTTTTAGAATGTGTGATTATTTGACTGTTTGATTATTTGATTGTTGTTAGCCGCCCTGAGCCCGGCTTCGGCTGGGGAGGGCGGGATATAAATAAAATTTATTATTATTGTTGTTATTATTATTATTATTATTATTATTATTATTATTATTTTACCATTGAGATGAAACATTTATATTTTTATTAAATTGAAGTGGTTTTAAATATAAACAAAGATTTGATTGCCTTCAGCTTTACTGTGAATGTTGCCGTCTGAGGGTTGTGCATCAGAAAACAGCAATCATGGGTTTACATTTTTGAACTTAACATTTATGAGTCATATATCTGATACTGAATATCACAATCTTTATTTACTTTACCAACCAATCCCCTGTGTCATGCTGGTAGTTGAGCTTCATACTTTGAATACTGAATATTAGAACAGCTTTCCTAAAGATTGGTTGGTTCTGTTTACAGGATCTAGAATGCCAGAAGTATAAATGGAAGTTTCCCTTTTAGATGACTGTGCCACATAATTGACAATTTTGTATTTTGGCTTTAAAGACTTAATTTTTAAAAAAAAGTAATTCATCTGAATTACTTTTTACATGGCGTATACAGCCATGGGAAAAAGAAAGTGCACCCTATTTGAATTCTGTGGTTTTATCTGTGAGCACATAATAACAATCATCTTTTCCTTACCAGGTCTAAAAAATAGGTAAATACAACCTCAGATGAACAACAACACATGACATATTACACAGTGTCATGATTTATTTAACAACAACAAAAAAGTTTTGCTTCAAGATTTTGTTTGGAAATAATGGTTAGTTCTCAATTTTTTTCTTATTTTTTATTTTGGTAGGTCTACAGAGTTAGATTCTAACTGGTCATGGTTTCAACTGAGATGTATGCAAGTTGGAGGAAATGCTAATGCTGTAAGTTTATTTGTGAAGTTGAGTTTTTACTCCCTGAACTGAATATCATTCATATTTTGCAGAAGCTCTCTCTCTCTGTCTCTGTCTCTCTGTGTTATTTTTGTGGGAGCAAAAGCTGCACTTTTTAATTTAAACCTGAGTGGTTAACCTGTAGCCCTTCAGATGTTACTGGGCTAAATTCCCACCAGTCCCAGCCAGTGGTCCAGCAGCATCTGGAGAACCACAGATTAGTCAGCCCTGATTTATGTATATAATTCTACTCCATTTATTTAACCACAAAGTGTTCCCAGAACAGCAAGCAATACTGTACTGAACACAAAATTCTGCTTCTGAGAATCCTGTCTTCTTTCTTTGTTTACAAGCAAGTTTCTATTCCTTATGGATGCAAACATATGCTTGAAAATGTATGAACAATGCCTGCTGAAATCTGGGGTTGTTTTCTCATTGGTATGGGGTTAGGGCTTCCATGTTCTAGAAAAACCAGAATACATTATGCAAAACATCAGCAGCAGAATCAACTGCAGAATCAGAAACTGTATTTTGCGCAATTTATACAGGTTATAGAATTCGGATTGCCTGTGTGCACTTTTTAAAATAATGCTTGAGTGCATGCAATCTTGCTTATGGCTACTAGATTTTCTCATGCTCCTGATATTTACCCCAAACATGTATGCATTATAAACGTTTTATTACTTGTATTTTAGCATGTTGCTCTCATTAACTTTGTTTTCTTGCTCTTTTCTTTTCTGGCTATAACCTGTATTTGGTTGACCAATAAATTTTGATTTGATTTGATGTTTGAATATTTGATATTTGAATTTACACTCAGATGGAAAATATGTAAATACTATAGAAAAATGCTACAACTTTCATCTCATTGCATACATACAAGGGTTCTTGATAATGTTCACCCACCCTAACATAGCATAACCCAAACATAAATACATTTGCTTTAACTTTAAGGAATAAACCCACCCTCAAATGCTTTTAAAAATACACACATTGTCTTTCTTTAATGTACTCTCTCTTTTTTTTTTGTAGTCTGCATTTTTCCACCAACATGGTTGCACTACAACTGACACCAATGCTAAGTATAGCAGTCGTGCTGCTCAACTTTACAGGGAAAAAATTAAGTCGCTTGCAGCTCAGGCAACACGGAAGTATGGTACTGATGTAAGTGATCTGCACTCTACCTCATTCATTGATTCTTGTTTTTACTTTCTTGTTAGACCACTGTTGTATTTCCTGGAAATCTAATGTTTATAAAGCTGACATGCAACCAATCACATGGTGTTCAGACATTTGCTTAGCTCTTTAAGAATGTTGCAGTAATGAGGAAAGATGGAAGATGCTGTATCAATTAATATCATGGCTTCCGTCATCTCTTTGGTGCATTCTGTCACCTCTGTAGCATTTAGGCATAGTTCTGGCACCTCTTTTTCTAGAAAAAAAGCCCTGATTAATATTAATCACTTAAATTGTATTTCCAGGGTGCTTTGCATTCCTGAACAGATTATTACAAAAAATTAGGGGGGGGGAACCCCACTACCATATTTTCACTGAAATGAAATATTTTTGGCCCCAAGTATCAGCGTGTCATCACTTGGCATGTTGCCTTACTGCACCAAGTACAATCTTGTTCATCGTACAGTTTCACCAAAGTTGCAGAAGTGTTTATGTTGGGTTACAGTACCTGTATAATTAATACATTACCTGTGCAATCAGATGAGGTTTAATATGTTCACCAACATAAAGTGTGACCAAGAGGTTCACTGATTTTGTATGAACTGTGAAACATATTTTATAAAAGTCAAAATTAGTTTTACAAATGGATATGAGATTTTTAAAATTTTGAAACATCTAGCATTATCTTTGTACAAGTAGAATGGATTTCTGTTAGTTCAGTGGGAATTTACCTTTCTCTGCATACCTCCAATCACTCCCAAAATCTTCTCTGGAGGGTTGGAATGAGAATGAGAGGAAGATGAAGTGCTGTTGCACAAGTGGAAGTCAATTCAAGCAACATTGAATTGCACCCTAAGCAGCGTTCAAAATTCACCAGGCGCATTGCAACTGGCTATTGGCCTCTTGTGACCAAGTGAAGATGCCCGGGTGGCAGGATGGCACATGATGTCTCCACCATCTGGAGGTGCATGCCTGGGGATCCTTGGGTCTGGACTGTTTTCACGCACAATCAGAATGAATTTCAGGAACCAAAAAGTTGTATGAAAAAATATGACTTTGAAGCCAGCTGGCCCTGAAATGACTTATCACCTGGTTTAAGGAGCCATTTGGCATCTAGCTTATAGATCTGAGTTTCTAACACAGACCTTGAAAAAGTAATTACCTAATCTTTACTGCAGAGGTATGAAATCTTTTTCTGTCCAAGGGCCCATTCCCTCTTGGTCAAATTTTTGGAGGCTGCATGCAAAAGTGGGCATTGAATGTAAGTCTGACCTCTGTACAGTAGGCTGTGTTCCAGCCCTGCAAGCCAGAGGTTGACACCCTGCAAATCCCCCCCCCCACCTCCACCCAAGGAAATGAAGAGACATTCTCATTATTCAAGGAGACATATGGTAGGTGTGGAGCATGGCTGCTAAAAAGTGGGGCCTGGGGAGCGTTCCACAGTTTTGGAGAGACTACAATAAAAACCCTGTTCTTGGCTGTTTGTGTTTGCACTTGCTTAAAAAAAAAAGACAATAAAATAATCTGACTGGATATCAACGGGTATGGGGAATTTATTATGCAATTATAATGTCTTTATAGTCCTGATCTAATCACTTTTATGTTAATCTGATGCACTGATCATATTTAAAATTAATGACAACTTATATAGGTTTGAAATATTTTTTCTGTTTTTCTGACCTTAGTTACTTCTGTTAACTGTATTCTTCCTTGAAATGTAGAACCTCATCTGTAAATACTCAAAACATAAGTCAAATCTGCTACCTTTTATACGAGGCCATTAAATGTAATATTTATCTTCACATCTGTGTGACTTTATGGAAGTCTACACTTTGTTCTGCAGAATGGAGCTCCCTTCATATGATGAGTATGTGAAAAGGACTACAGCTGCCTATAGGAAACAGTAGAGAAATTGAGCATTTTAGCGGTCCCAGCGCCTGCCAACCTAGCAGTTCGAAAGCACCTCCGGGTGCAAGTAGATAAATAGGGACCGCTTACTGGCGGGAAGGTAAACGGCGTTTCCGTGTGCTGCGCTGGCTCGCCAGATGCGGCTTTGTCACACTGGCCACGTGACCCGGAAGTGTCTCCGGACAGCGCTGGCCCCCGGCCTCTTAAGTGAGATGGGCGCACAACCCTAGAGTCTGTCAAGACTGGCCCGTACGGGCAGGGGTACCTTTACCTTTACCTTTTATGATTGGGTAGCAGCAGTATGTTTTCCCACCCCACCAAGGCAAACAAAGAGGTATGCCTGTCTTTGGCTTTGAATATAAACCTGGAAGTTTCCTATTTGGCAATACAATGGTCTACTCTAGTATTGATTTTCTGTGGCTTTTGGAAGTCTATAGAACTGTGTTCTTTCTTGAATTGTTTTCTTTTGATTTATAAAAGTACATTTCTTTATAGCTAGGGAAATCCCAAATGTCTAGAATCTATGTGACCTTATTTTTGGGTAGCCTTGTGTCAGTTTCAAGCTGACAACCCAAATTTGCTGTCAGATGGAATGGTGATGCTGAAAGAATTTGAGAACTGCTGAATTTTCATTGGAGCATATGAATGCCAGTGTAAATTGTCTGGAGCTTAGGGGCCATCAGATTTTGAATGCTTACATTAACTGTATCCGTTGCAACATTTCCAATAGGTCTTGCATTCCTGTATGTTTGCCTTCGTTTCAAAGACTAGTCCCGTGTGATGCCTTTATGAAACTGTCTGTACATGCTGTTGATTATGCCTGAAACATACATTGTTGAGGGAACATCATGAGATGACATGCTGTGTTTGTTCTAGTTGTGGATAGATGGCAGTGGAGCCCCTCCTCTATCACCACAAGAAAAAGAGGAAGACTTCTTTGCATCTCACGTTTCTCCTCGGGTATAGAATAAGTTGAATTTTGCTTCTTAAGTCTCTGGTATTTCTCAAGTAGCAAAGTTTCAGTATCTGTTCTGGCCCATGCATGGATGTACAGTAAACGTCCCATCTGTTGTCTTGAGAGGGCCATGGATCCATGCTCTTCATGGCCACCACAACCAAGAGTGGGAGGGTGGGGGCTAGTGTTGTCCCTGTGTTGGCATGAGCTGCCTCTGTTCAGCAGCGGAATAGATGATGTCACTAGTTTACGCCAACACAACATTGCACTTCCTACAGTTGATCATAGTAGTAGGTGGCAGTTTAGTCCTTGCTCTCCCACTCTGCACTGGTGACCAGATGTGCATCCAGCATCCCCGCTACGGACTGATTGAGTAATATGTGACCTGCCATATAATGTTAAATCTGAAAGTGCATCACTTTTTATCAGTCTTGTGACAATGATTGCTATCAGTTACTGTTCATACAAAATACAACACTTTGTAATCAAGTTTACATTGATTTTAAATAATGTTTGTAGGGTTGTTGAATTTATGGAATTGGCAGTCGTCTTATCTAATTCTGTAACTTTATGTAAAATATTCTGTAACTTTATGTGAAAATATTCTAGTGACAAGTTATGGCAGAACTATTTGGATCCTTTACTTTTGTTCCGTAGATGATTCATAATTTTTCTTACTGAAAAAATGTAGGTGTGAAATTTTAGATGTCTTATACGTGTGTTTATAATTTTCATGACGGCATAAACATTGAGATTAACCAGTGTCTTAGCTAGTTCAGTTTTGGGGTTACTTTGGGCTTATTCCAAATAGATAGTAGTAACTAATTTTTCCTTTTCTGCAGGTTATCAACACAGAATGGGAGTTATCACATCAGGAGACAAGTACTCTAAAACAGACTTCTCTAGAAAATGATTCAGAAAGCAAAGAAGGTACAATTTGAGGAGGAGAGACAGAGTTTTTAGACTAAAGTTTAGCATTCTTGGCTACGACTTATTCTTGTGTGGCCCTTTTATAATATTGCTGCACATTCAATAATGATAGATGCTAAAAAACAGGCACCTGTGTTTAACAAACTTCTGCAAAAGGGGAATGTCTTATGCTGCTTTATGAATAGTCAGTTCTATTGTCACTGCATCTGAAGCACAACTTCAAACATGATGGAAATGCAGCATAGTTACAAAAATCTGTTGCCACTTTCATGTTGTAATCCATTTGCAGTTCCAACTTCTGAATACTGTGATTAACTTATTTTTCTGGTGAAAAAAGTTCACGGAGAGTGGAAGTTCGGTGTGGGGGACATGAGTGTTTCTGGGGGGAAATCTCTCTACTGAGGTATTTTTGAATATTCTAAAATGGACTATTTGTACTTAATGTTTTTATATATCTAGAAGATCCTGAACATGGACCAAGTGTTGATTGCCTTAGTGTCTCGCCACAAGCTTCATTAGGTAATCAGTCCAAAACAGTCCTGTGTGTTTTGATGTGTACATGTTTGAAGTGAGTTTGGTTTGGGAAAAGCAGTGCAAATTTTGCACTGAGCCTTTGGTGACTGGCACCAGAGCCAGCACAGTATCTAGGTATGAAGAGCATCTAAATGTGCTCTTTTGCTCCATTCATGATGCTTATTTCTCTTCTGAGAAATGTAATGTGATAAAGGCCTCCTGAGCCTGTCACAGGTCAGAATGTATGTGGGGGATTGCATATTTGAATGCTCTTCCATGATGAATCCTTTCATATAGAAAACCAACACATCTGGCAAAAACAGGCTAGCTTGTTATAAGTCTTGGCATATGTAACATAGGGGAGTTTAGACCTGTAATTTTCCCCAGCTGTAGTCTGGAATAGTGCAGTCCTTCGAAGACAGTATCATACACTTAACCCCCTCCCTGCCCTACAATAGTTTGGCCTTTAGGGTCCAGCAGTTGCCATGTGCTATAAATTCTGTTGTTTATTTAAAACATTGACCTTTTTAGTTAGTGACGTGTGTTTGTTTTTATCTCTTATTTTAGCCAACTCGGAGAATGTAAATGCTTCTGGCACCACACATAGCAAAGGTGACCGTGGATCTTTTTAAATATCCTGTTTGACTGCTTGAGTTTCCACATTTAGGACTTACGTGGAATAGAGCATTATAACAGTTTTCTTAGCTTCTTATACCAATTTAAGCAAATACCTCTAACAAATTCATTTTTTGTTTTTTTATTTTGAGGAAGTAATAATAAAAAATAAATAAGAATAAAAATGTGCACCCCACTACCGAGACCACTCCATTGTAACTATCCAGCCTCCCAAAATTTCAACACCTCTTGCGATGGTTTGACCCCTTTCTGTTTTAACAGTACAAATTCTACAAACACCTTCAAACCTCTTAACAATTTAAACAGTCTTAGATGCTTTTAATTTTCCCCAACTATATTTCTGGATCGCTGATATTCCCATACATTTCTTAAGCATCTTGAATAGCCTCTTGACCTTTTAATACTTCAGTATTTGCTGTATTAAGCTGGCATCAGTCTGGAGATCCTCACATATAGGAGTGGTCTGCATCCTTATTTCTGTGAATGCGGATCTTCTTTTATTCAACAAACAGATGATTGACAATTTCAGCTCTGGGAACATAAGAAAAGATTTGCTGGATGGGGCCAAAGGCCTATGCAGTTCAGAATCCTTTTTCTCACAGTGCCAGTCAGACGCCTCTTGGAATCTCCACAGAATACGAGAGCAGTCTCCTCTTGTTCCCCAGCAACATGCTGCCACTGATTCTGGGGATAGTATGCAACCTTCATGACTAGTCACCGCCATGATTTTGTCTCATTTCCTTTTAATAAGTGCATAAGAAAAACTTAAGGTGTATCAACTGGTTTAATGTCTGCTGGTTTAGATTTATGACCCGAAATTCTATTCTGAAACTTTGAGTTGAAGGGTGGAATCTAAATGCATTAGAGAGAGGAAGCTAAGCTATTTTTTTGGAGATGACATATAAGTTATTAACTGGTTTCCTAATTTGTGCCTAGTGTCTTGATTCCCTCCCCATTCTGCCCCGGGGCATATAGTTTGTTCATACTTCTGTACCCCGTGTGTGTGTGTGTGTGTGTGTGTGTGTAAAAGTGTGTAAAATCTGACAACTTTGGTTAAATATCGAGGTATGCTTGTCAGTTGGACAACTTCTCTGAATTGCTATATCCTTCGCCCTTTGTGAATTTGGTAGTTCACAGAAATGTATATGTTTATACTATAGCTAATATTTTAATGTTGAAAATAAGACATTTCATACTACACTGTACTGCTAATTTCTTTATTAATGAAACTGCTATATTTCAGTTAAGGAAAATAAAGGGGGAAGCTTGCTGATACATCATGCTTTTGTGCAGATTGCTGTTAAGAACATTTGCATGCTCAAAAAATACAGATCATAACAAAATATGTGTTTAACTTTCCAGAGGCCAGCTCAATGTTAAAGAAGAAGCCAAATCAAGTAAGAAAGGGGGTAAGTGATTCGGTGCCATGATTTCTTCTGTTAATGGTGTTGTAAATCAGCTTTCTCCATAGGATCTATGTTGCATTTTTGTACACTGCCATTTGTCTTTAGGTAAAAGGTATAAAACACCAAAATAAATTTTAAAATCCATAATAAATATTGGGACTCCTGCCCAAAAGAAGTACTGCATGCATGTAGTCCTCTTCTCAAAAGCTGATTATCCTTTTCATTAGCTACAGTGGTACCTTGGGTTAAGTACTTAATTTGTTCCAGAGGTCCGTTCTTAACCTGAGACTGTTCTTAACCTGAAGCACCACTTCAGCTAATGGGGCCTCCTGCTGCTGCCACGCCGCTGGAGCACAATTTCTGTTCTCATCCTGAAGCAAAGTTCTTAACCCGAGGTACTATTTCTGGGTTAGCGTAGTCTGTAACCTGAAGCGTATGTAACCTGAGGTACCACTGTATTTGGCATGGAAGAGAGACTGGATCCAGCTCTCTAGTCCCCTTTTAAAGAGCTGACTTAACGAGCTTCCAGCTTTGTTTGTTTACTTAAAGTCTATACATATAGAGACCCAGCTGAGGATTCACACTCAGGCTCAGTTCTTCAAGCATGTAGGAATATGTATGCTGAAGCGTTGCATTGAAATAAAGGAGTGATCCATTTGCGGGAGGTGTTTCTGCAGTTATATAGCACTCTAGATGACTTTTGTATCTTGGTAACAGAGTACATTTGTTCTCTCTGTACAGTAGACCCTCGGGTTACGTTACTCTCGAGTAACGTAAACTTCAGGTTGCGAAAGTGGCAAACCTGGAAGTATTTTTCTGGGTTTCGCCACTCGCACATGCACAGAAGTGTCGCCTCTGGATACGGATTTTTTGGGGTGTGCACGGATCCCGGAACAAATTAAATTCATATCCAGAGGGTCCACTGTATTTTATGTAATTTGACCACAAGCGTACAAGGAGTAGTATTTGCCACAATTGGTAAGCATTGTGCTAACATTTCATAGTGCTGCATATTGTTGAAAAATCATGGCCTGGCCATCAGGAGTGTTCTGTGGGATGGCATGCTCGCCTCTGTTCCTGGTTCAGAGCAAACTAGTTTTTGCGTCTGAACTAGCGAGACATATGGCGACTGCTAACTATAGTGTGCTTCTAAATCCCTGAATCTTTTTTCATGTTGTGGTTTGAAGGCAAAATACATTTAGGTGTCAAAACTTGAGCTTACCACAAACCAGGAAGTGCAGGAGAAATTGGGGTTTGGTTTGTCTGTGAGGTGCAAACTGGATCTTGATTCAGCCGGCTATTGCCATTGTTGGAACTTTTTTCTTTTCTTGTTTACCATGTGATAGAACAAATGCACATGTAGTTTCTTTACCTACCTGTACAAACAGATGCATTTGTTTAGTTTACTTTATTGGTCCTCTCCCTCTCCCCTCCTTCTATTCACTTACATTTCGGACTGTAAAATGACTTATTTCTTTCTCATTAAAGCTTGGAGCCAAGAAAGGTGGTTTGGGGGCCCAGAAGATGAGCAGCAAGAGCTTTAACGAAATTGAAAAGCAAGCCCAAGCCGTAGATAAAATGAAAGAAGATATGCATGCTAGCAAAGGAACGGAGAAGGAAGAGCCGCTGTAAGTGTAGCTCACTTTGCATGTATAATATGTTTGCTTAGCAAATACGTAAGCTGGATTTTTGTAGTTGTACTGAATGGTTCTTGATGCGGGGAATGCTTTAGACCAGGGGGTCAGCAAACCTTTTCAGCAGGGGGCTCATCCACTGTCCCTCAGGCCTTGTGAATGAATTCCTATGCCCCACAAATAACCCAGAGATGCATTTTAAATAAAAGGACGCATTCTACTCATGTAAAAACATGCTGATTCTTGGATCATTCGCGGGCCGGATTTAGAAGGTGATTGGGCCAGATCCGGCCCCCAGGCCTTAGTTTGCCTACCCATGCTTTAGACAGCACCTGTTATGCTTTAAGAAGCACCTGCTTTCCTTTAGCCTGAAGCGTAGCTGATGGAGTTGAAAAGCAGTTTGAGCAAGCTGTGATAACAGGATGTTCTCAGACTTGTGATGCTTTCCAGATGTCCTTGGGCTCAAACTCCCATCAGCCCCAGCCAGTGGGGATGATGCCCATAGCATTCCAATAACGTGAGTAGTGCACAGTGTGGACTACCTCCCCCTTAGGCAACCCCCCCCTTTTATTTCAAAACATGTTATACTGCCTTCAAGACTGCTTGCAGTCAATTTAAAATGCAAAATATTTTTTTTAAAAAACATTTTAACAAGCGGCTAGAGAAATAAAATGCTAAAAAGCAGATGAGATTAAAACGCTAATTAAAAGCACCCAAGAAAATGATTATAACAGCTTCTGACAAATGTGAAATGCTTAGCCAAAATCCTTCCTGGAAAGAAAGATCTTTGCAGTGTAGCCAAATGCCATGGGAGAGATAGGACGGATGGTGGGCCTCCTTTGGGAGGATACTCCAAAGCCTGGGCATAGCGACTGAAACGCTACCCCTCGCCCCGTCAGCCCCAGCCAGGTGTATTTCAAGGGTTGTTCAAGGGACCCAGGGGCTTCCACTGAAGAGCTTAAGGATGAAATTTGCATGCATCTTGTCAGTGGAAAAAGCTTGCCAGTTTCCAGGCAAATGGGTGCAGCGTTTTCGTTTTTGGCACCTTTAAAGTTGGATTTTATTTATTTATTTATTCCTAAGTAGCAAGGATGGGTTGCAGGTGGCGCTGTGGTCTAAATCACAGAGCCTAGGGCTTGCTGTTCGGAAGGTCGGCGGTTTGATCGGAAGGTCGGTGGGTGAGCTCCCATTGCTCGGTCCCAGCTCCTGCCCACCTAGCAGTTCGAAAGCACGTCAAAGTGCAAGTAGATAAATAGGTACCACTCCAGCAGGAAGGTAAACGGCCTTTCCGTAAGCTGCTCTGGTTTCGCCAGAAGTGGCTTAGTCATGCTGGCCACATGGCCTGGAAAAACTGTCTGCGGACAAACACCGGCTCCCTCGGCCAGTAAAGCAAGATGAGCGCCACAACCCCAGAGTCGTCTGCGACTGGACTTAACTGTCAGGGGTCCTTTACCTTTTTAAGTAGCAAGGAGTGTCCATAAGATTGCAACAAATGCTAGGCTGAATTGGGCAATTTAGGGATATTCAAACGATGTCCAACACAAAGCGGACTGAACAGAAATGACTTGCTTGAAGTGGAAGTCTCCTGTTAAAATGCCCAGCTACCTTTCAGTTGGCCACCAGATGGCAGCATAAATGTGTTTTTAGGAGTTTCAAGCAATTATTATGGCTCTCTCAAACCAGCGATCTCTTTCATATTCCAGGATGAGCTTGTGGAAATCCCCAGAGCAAATGTAAGGGGCATGCAGGAAGTTGCAAGGAGAAATCCCTATTCAGATGGAACTATTAGTTCGATCCCGCCCCTAGACTACATAGTTTACTTTAAGGCAATATATCCCTGAATATTTTCCTTGCACCCCGCCCCCCAGTTATTTTCAGGGATAGTTTAAGGTGTTTGGGGAGAACAGCACATTCAAATACAATGCACCCAGCTTGTCCTTTTAAAATTTGGCTGCAAACATTTTGGCATTTCAACACATCTTAGTTAAAACTTTTATGAATATCTGTGCTGTCATGACCCCTTAGGAGGTTATTCATGGGTCACACACACAAAAATTGCACCTTGCTTTGAAGACGCATATTGTTCTTACCTTCTTGATTTTGTTAATGCTGTCAGAGAGAGATAAAAGTAAGTGTGGTTTTTGTTTTGTAACTGAAAAGTCAAGTGCACGTTGGCTGAGCGAAAGCTTTTGCAACTTACTTGCATGGCTTCAGGATCAGAAGCTCTATTGCAAAAACTCCAGTGAATGTAATCCTATTAATATGTGTTCATTCATCTAGCTGTTATAATCATTTCAATTTCATTTCCTTATTTTCTCCTCTTAACTTTTATTCCCATGCAAAGTATTTTTAAATAAGTATCTGACAATCTAAGATACTACCTGGTGGTCATGTTATGTCTTGTGATATTTCATTGGTTTCTGGGTTGTATAATTGCAGGAGATCAATTGAATGTACCAATGTAATTGAAGAGGAGCACAGGGCCAACAGAGGGAAAATGTAGCCTGGGTCCCCATTCCGGGAGGGGAATGCCTCTTGTACTTCTTAGAGTGGAAAGCTAGATGTACAACAGGCAGCTAAACATATATCCATCAATAAGATTTTTGAGTTAATTATCTCCCCCACCCCCTTTTGTGTTGTGATTTGCATTGAATTTTCAGAGTGGAGAAGATTCATTTTGAACTTAGGTTCCTGGGTACTGCATATATATACATGAAATTGCGTATAGTGGGAACACCATCTAAAAAGCTGGTAAACACCCTCTAAATATTCAGAAACCCACAGAAATCCGCCAAACTCCACCACAGTCATTCCCTCCAAACCTCCTTTCTCAAAATCCAACTCTCCGCAGGCCTCAGAGGTCTGTGCAAAGGCTCCTGGGATTGCAAGCTTGGGATTTCCCCGCTCTTTAGGAGCCATTTTTGCTGTTTTTGCAGTTTGAATTGATTTATTTAACTATTTCCTGGCACTGTGTGTATATACACATGTGTGAGCCTAATATGCATAAGTGGAGGCCTGTACTTAACTGTCTCTGGTAGGCAATAATCCATGCTTTTGGATACACTGAAAAGCTTCAGCAAATGCCCGCTCTTCTGATCACGTTGCCCTGTCCTTTTTACCGGAGGATCATTTCCTTAGGTGTCCAGACTCAAACTCCACTGTTCTTGCCCAGCCAATGGCATTGTGCCTTCCTGTAAGCCTTTGGACTCCTTTTGGTTGACTGTACTGCAGCTCCACAGATCATTTTGGAAGGTCCCCTGCCCCCTGTCTTAGAGCAGTGCTATACAGTGGTGCCCCGCAAGACGAATGCCTTGCAAGACGAAAAACTCGCTAGACGAAAGGGTTTTCCGTTTTTTGAGTCGTTCCGCAAGACGAATTTCCCTATGGGCTTGCTTCGCAAGACGAAACGTCTTGCGAGTTCTTGCGAGTTTGTTTCCTTTTTCTTAAAGCCGCTAAGCTGTTAATAGCTGCTAAGCCGCTAATAGCCGTGCTTCGCAAGACGAAAAAACCGCAAGACGAAGAGACTTGCGGAACGGATTAATTTCGTCTTGCGAGGCACCACTGTACTTCTGACATGTTTGACTGTGTATGTGTTCTTCTGTGAAAAAGCCTTTTCTGTTAGGAATAGCTAGAAAAGGTTTTGGCTCAGTGTGTGCTTTCCCCACACAATCCTCATGTGACAGTTGCATGCAGTCCCGGCACATGCATTTGAAGAGCATCTCACACCTTAGGGAGCACTTTTGGTCACCTGCTATTACTGTTCTCTGCATTGATCAGTGGGTGGTGGGTGGAGATTCAGGTTTCCATTTGACATACGTTGACTCTGCTCTGTTTTTAGGGTGTCATCATTACGACTGGCCTACAAAGATCTTGAAATTCAGATGAAAGATGAAAAAATAAATATGGCTGGTAAAAAGAAAACTGAGGTAGAAAGACTTGGCATGGGATTTAACAGCAATAGAAGGTATGTATTGTTGGTTTTTAAAATAAAATATATATTGCTCCTTCATTGCCATCGCAGAGCAGGGTACCTAAAACAAAATAAATTATAACTACATTGCTAAATGTTTACTTATTTAAATATGTATAGACAATTTCATTAAAATACAGCAAGGTAGTATAGAGCATGGACGCGGGTGGCGCTGTGGGTAAATCCTCAGCGCCTAGGGCTTGCCGAACGCATGGTCGGCGGTTCGAATCCCCGTGGCGGGGTGAGCTCCCGTCTTCGGTCCCAGCTCCTGCCCACCTAGCAGTTTGAAAGCACCCTTAGGTGCAAGTAGATAAATAGGGACCGCTTACAAGCGGGAAGGTAAATGGCGTTTCCGTGTGCTGTGCTGGCTCGCCAGATGCAGCTTTGTCACGCTGGCCACGTGACCCAGAAGTGTCTGTGGACAGCGCTGGCCCCCGGCCTCTTAAGTGAGATGGGCGCACAACCCTAGAGTCGGACACGACTGGTCCGTACGGGCAGGGGTACCTTTACTAGTATAGAGCATACAAAAATACAACAACATCATCAATAAAAACTGCTTGGGAAAAGGAAGTTCATGTTTCAGAGGCCTGTCTGACTTCTGTCGTGTCCACTCAAGTTGACTCCCTGCTCCTCATCATTTGTTTAGCACTTGGAGGAGTGTGTCACAAGGAGCCATAGTTAATAGTTTACCATGAACACAGAAATTGCTCCCACTCAACTCCTATCCTGGGGTGAACTATGGTTCCTGGCTTAGCATAAGGCTCACGCTGGGATCAATGTTCCTTTTCCTCAAATCACGATTTGTAAGCCATTTGTTTTGTTAAAAAAACCAAAAATATTACTGTGATCTTTCATTTGTTCTTTGGTTCTTGATCTCTGTGTTTACAGTTTCCCTTTGTGAGGTTTCCTTTGGGCTTGTGATCCTTATAAGGGCTTTAATGGGAATAATGAAGGGGAAGGGGCAAAAATTACTTGGAGGCTGAGGAAACCATGAAGGTTTTCCTTACTAATATCCTCTCAGTGTGCTGAGTTCTATCAGATTTTAGTATGTGTAGTTTTTATTATTAGGCATAATTTTAAATGCCTATATGAAGAGAGCAAGGCATGTGTAAATATTATGAATTACACAAGCTGTACTTCCACTCAGCATTACCACAAGGTTCCTGATGCTATTCCGCCAAGAATTTTCTCAAGGCAAAATATAGTTGGCAAGCCTCAAACCTTTCTCTGCCCAGAGTCAAACTGAATGAAAAACAGGTGAATAGGGTAGGGAGAAGACTGCTACGAATTTTTAATTCCAGAGGGGTATCCATATAGTGTGCTGCAGAAAAGCTCCAGTGCCTTGTAATACCTTGGCTAATGATTTGTTGTGGTATAAACATTGGCACGTATTCTGCTAGTCTGCTTTGTCAGATGCATGAAGGACACCATCAGATGAAGTGGGCTGTTGTCCATGCTGTGAAGGCCTTTGGGTATGTTTAGCACCACAATACTGTCGTGTTGCCTTTTCTGCAGCAGACTAACTGACATGGCTTGCGGAAGGCACTGGAATTAAGCTTGTGAAGTGACAGACACCCATATAAACAGCAGGATTAATCCAGGAAAGCTGATCCCATAATTAATCTCTGCTGCATTTGCTCGATGTTCTAGGCCAGGGGTCAGCAAACCTTTTCAGCAGGGAGCTGTCCCTCAGATCTTGTGGGGGCCTGGACTATAGTTTGAAAAAATAATAATGAACGAATTCCTATGCCCCACAAATAACCCAGAGATGCATTTTAAATAAAAGCACACATTCTACTCATGTAAAAACACCAGGCAGGCCCCACAAATAACCCACAAATAGATTTTAAATAAAAGGACACATTCTACTCGCTGATTCCTGGACCATCCGTGGGCCGGATTTAGAAGGCGATTGGGCTGGATCCGGCCCCCAGGCCTTAGTTTGCCTACCCATGCTCTTGGCCCTTCAATACAAAGCTGTCTTTATGCTCTAATAAAGTTACTCATTGGAATAAGTGAGGGAGAAGCTTCAGCATTTCTAGTGAATGTCCTGGCCTCACTAGGATGTCTGGCATCAGTTTGAGACTCAGTGCTCTAGAACAGCATGAGATTGCAGAAAGATTTCCCCCCCTGAAAGCTACTTTAAAATCTTGTTGTCATGGCTGAGGAGATCTGAAATTTGAGTTGTTGTATTAAGCTTGATTATTACATCGGGCCTTGGCCTAATTAGATGTTTACTGAAAATTCAATTCATAGAATCATAGAATCATAGAGTTGGAAGAGACCACAGGGGCCATCGAGTCCAACCCCCTGCCAAGCAGGAAACACCATCAGAGCACTCCTGACATATGGTTGTCAAGCCTCTGCTTAAAGACCTCCAAAGAAGGAGACTCCACCACACTCCTTGGCAGCAAATTCCACTGTCAAACAGCTCTTACTGTCAGGAAGTTCTTCCTAATGTTTAGGTGGAATCTTCTTTCTTGCAGTTTGGATCCATTGCTCCATGTCCGCTTCTCTGGAGCAGCAGAAAACAACCTTTCTCCCTCCTCTATGTGACATCCTTTTATATATTTGAACATGGCTATCATATCACCCCTTAACCTCCTCTTCTCCAGGCTAAACATGCCCAGCTCCCTTAGCCGTTCCTCATAAGGCATCATTTCCAGGCCTTTGACCATTTTGGTTGCCCTCCTCTGGACACGTTCCAGTTTGTCAGTGTCCTTCTTGAACTGTGGTGCCCAGAACTGGACACAGTACCCCAGGTGAGGTCTGACCAGAGCAGAATACAGTGGCACTATTACTTCCCTTGATCTAGATGCTATACTCCTCTTGATGCAGCCCAGAATTGCATTGGCTTTTTTAGCTGCCGCGTCACACTGTTGGCTCATGTCAAGTTTGTGGTCAACCAAGACTCCTAGATCCTTTTCACATGTACTGCTCTCAAGCCAGGCGTCCCCCATCTTGTATTTGTGCCTCTCATATTTTTTGCCCAAGTGCAATACTTTACATTTCTCCCTGTTAAAATTCATCTTGTTTGTTTTGGCCCAGTTCTCTAATCTGTCAAGGTCGTTTTGAAGTGTGATCCTGTCCTCTGGGGTCAGGATTCATAAGATGGGCTTTGTCCTTTTAACTGAATTTCTCTTTGTCCGTTTAATGCTAACGCAGTCGTATCTTCTCTCCCATCCCAGTGGCATTTCCCATTCCGTAACTTCAGATATGCAGATGATACAACAAGAAACACCTATAATGGCAAAACCAAGGAAAAAGTACAATAATAACGATGACGTCGACTCCTATTTCTCATCCCCTAGTTCAAGGTAACACTTTCACTTACTTGGTTGGATTAAGATTAAAACGTTTAGGCAGTGGCAGAATGTTTTGTATTTCCAGTTCAAACTCTTGAAAGCACTTTCAGCAGATGCAATGTACTAATAATTTAGAAAATCATAAGCGTGAAGGTCATGAACAGATGGCGATATGAGGGAAGATCGATGAAACACCTTGTTTTCATGTTGACTTTCGTATAGTTTTGGAGGATTTGAAACCCTGTTTATCTATGAGATACTCATATCCATAAATACCTTCCTTATTATTTTTTAACATTTCTGCAGGTGTTGGTTGTGTTCACATGACCAAACTCTGGTCTTAATAAGCCAAGGTGTTCATGAGCTTGTGGCACTTAAATGCAGCATCCTTTTCGATTATAGGGAGAGAAACCAGGAAGCAGCAATTGAACTATGGTTTAAACCAGGCTTCCTCAAACACTGCCCTTCAGATGTTTTGAGACTACAACTCCCATCATCCCTGACCACTGGTCCTGCTAGCTAGGAATCATGGGAGTTGTAGGCCAAAAATATCTGGAGGGTTGAGTTTGAGGAAGCCTGGTTTAAACTTAGCTTCTGAATCCTGGCTAATTTGGTATGCATTAATCTGGCATCCACATTATTTATTTGTGGAACTCCTAAACCACCCATCAAAATAGATCCTAAGGTGGCTTGTAAACATTAACAAAATTATAAAACCTACAACAAACCAAGTAACGTTTCTGAAAACTATCACACACAGTAAAACTATGAAACAGCTGTTCACACAAGTCCTAGGACCTTGGACAGTCCAGTTAAATTTCACCCAAGGCCTGGGTAAGTCAATGTGCCTTAACTTGGCTCCAGAAACCTAATAATGTAGCCACCATACTCGCCTCCTTGGGGGGAGAATTCCTTTGTCAGGCATGACTACAGGCATGACTATCCTGGGGCGCAACAAGAAGGGCCTCCCAAGGCCCAGGTTGGCTGGTAATGTGAAGCTATGGCTAAACATGAAGCACCTGCATGAAGGGAGGAGCCAAGAAGAAGCAAGGCGGCAGCATGAGAAGGCCTGATGCTCATTCCTATCTTGATTTATTATGGCATTAATTGGTCATGTGAACAGGTTAGTGGCTTGAATCAAAACGACCGCCGGTAGAATTCCACTTTCCCACACTTCACAGCCCCTTATGTTTCCTGAAGAGCTGGTGCTGGAAAATCACCTAATGCTTTCTAAGTAACAAAATGCATTGCCGTTGGACTAGAGGAAAGCATCGCCTTCCCAAAGGCGCTTTCAGCTAAAGGCTCAGCTCTTGCTGCCCCGAAGGCCAGGGGGACCCTCCAGAGCAGTAGTCCAATAACATTCTCTTTTCCCACCCAGGTACTTTGATTCCTCCGAATTGAGAAGTAGCACTTTTTCTAACTGGGACGACAATTCTGATTCCTTCTGGAAGAAAGAGAGCGGCAACAGAGACTTAGATACAATTCTGTCTTCGAAAACTTCAAGCTACTTAGAGAGGTACCTAAAGAAAACCTTCATGTGAATAAATCTTCAACTAGGGATGATCTGATAATAATCTTACTGATTTTCAATTACAATCCAATAATAGCCTTGTTATAACAGTACCAAACTATAATACAATTACTAATACTGACCATTCAAATACTGAATTATATAATTTAGGTGCCCCCCCCCCTGCCAGATTTGATGAACCTTATCAGTTCCTTGGCAAGTTCGCAGATTCCTTTTATCCCTCCGTTCGGCTCAAGATAAATGAGCAATTATACCGTATTTTTCGGCCCATAGGACGCACCGGCCCATAGGACGCACCTAGTTTTTTTGGGGGGAAATAAAGGAAAAAAATCCCCCCCCCCAGGTGCGCTGTGCTAAGCCCGAAGCTTGGGGCGTGCGGAGCTCAGCGCGCCCCAAGCTTCTGGATGCTGGCAAGGTCTCTGCTAGCCGTCTGCTCATTTTTTAAAAATGGATATGAAAAAGTCATATTTAAATTCATATTTTAAAAATACAGTTGTATTTTCTCTCAGCATATGCTTTTCTAATTTATTCTAAAACTTGAGTTTTTAAAAATGCATTTTACATCTGGGAAAGCTCAGTCGGTAAAGCGTGAGACTCTTAATATCAGGGTTGTGGGTTCGAGTTCCACGCTGGGCAAAGAGATTCCTTCCTTGCAGGGGGTTGGACTAAATGGCCCTCATTGTCCCTTCCATTATTCTACATTTTCCAGACAAGAATTACATGTCAAATTTGGAGAAATTCTAAATCCGAAGGATAATTATGTTCTGGTCTGGTCCATGTATTAATTTAGGAGTTGTGAATTAGGTCAGTTTATTTAAAAATGCAAACCAAATAAAATTCTCCTGCCATTTAACCACAGAGGCAGAACAGGTAGTCTAAGCCTGCTCACTTGTATCTAAGATATTCAGTTGGGAAATTCTATGAGTAGGCAAATACTGAATATTGAGTACAGCGATCTGCTTGTGGCTATGTTAAAACCTTTATTTCTATGCACAGGCTGTATTAACATATAATACAGCAATATTACTGATTAGCATTTGCTACTCCTTTTATCTTTGGTCTCTCTGTGTGTTATGAGCTCATGAGAAATTCATTGACAAAGCAGCTAAATAGGTGAAAACCTCTAAAAGTATTCTCATAAAGAAATAGCCAGCAAAATTGTATATAAAATCCAGAACAGGAGGGGATTTTGTAAAAAAATATAAACAACAACCATCATGTCCTAGGTTTTAAAAGGTAGAATGTTAAATTTTAGACTAAGGATTCTTGCTTAATACTCTAGGGATCATGGGCTTTGCTGTGGTTTCTGTATGTGAAGAGAGGTTTTCCAAATCTATCAGTCTGTGTCTTAATGGTGGTTAAAGTTGCAGTTAAGCAGTGCATTTTCAATCTTCTCCATTTATTGATATCAATACATAATGGAAGAAGGAGGAACATCAGGGAAGTGTGATCCTTAAATTTTTGATGTTTGTAGATAAAAGTGATACGCAAGGAACCCAGCAGACTTCTTGTGAAAACAGATATTTTTTACTAATGTTTATGTACATAAAATGATTGGGTTGCTAACATAGCTGGGATAATTCCTGTCTTTTATGTGCATCCTGTTCCACCTGGATTATAATACATTAAATATTTATAAAATCTAACCAGTTGAAATAAACTAGGTGACACTGTACAATTTTTAAAATGAAGTTTTTATTTATTTTCAAATTATGTTAATTTGAGGAAAAAAATGTTCCAACAGTAAACAACATGCTGGATAATAAAGTTTCATTTGATGACTCTAAGAAGTCTTGCCATATTTTTTGAATGGGTATTGGGTAGTTTCGTGCCAGGGTCTGAACAATTCATGCATTCAGTAAATATTTGCCATGAATTATAAAATGAAAGTGGATGGTGCTTGCCCCTAGGTGCTCTGACCTGACATGTCAGTTTCTCAGCCAGTGCTGTTGACTACACTCTGGCATGCCAAGAAGCGATGCTAAGACCAGACCTAGTTTTCCAGCATCATAATGTACAGTTTCTGGAATTACCACCATTGCCATACCAAAATTCCCCAGCAAAACGATATTGCATACTTCTGCTTGACTTCATTATTGCTATTTGTGTATTAAGCTTTTCAATTAATTAATAGGTTTCTGAAAGTTCTACTTAATCTTACTCTGGTTATAAACTTTCTACTTTATTTACCAGTGTACGTGGATGTGATTATATGTAGGGTTTTGTTTTGAGATCCACCCCCCATGCAGATGGAAGCCACAGTTGTTAAAATTGCTGCTCTAATGAAATAGCTAAAACTACAAAATGTATAAATCTATTAACGCCATCAAGTTGATAAGCAATATATTAAGGGTTCTTTTAGAAAGTTAATGCTACTTGCTGGATCCTCTCAGATATAACCATGTGGAACAATGTTCTTTTAGGCCTTCGTCTCGTCGTAAAGCCGAGTTTGAACCTCCTGCAAGCACAGATGAGGCCCAGAAGAAATTTGGCAACGTAAAAGCTATTTCATCAGATATGTACTTTGGAAAGCAAGACCATGCTGACGTAAGTGCAAATTAAATTGCACTAATTGCAAAACCGTTATGCAGTTGTTAACGAGTTTGTGGTGTATTTGGAAACATCACATTGCTAGAAGCAAATTTTTCTTGTGGAAATAGTTGTGATTTGAGAGAAATCAGAGTGATGATGTTCTTTTCCCTCAAATTTTTTTTTTGAAACTTTCAAACCAGTTTAGAAAAGTGCATCTGCTTGGATGTTAACTCAATAGAATATGAGCCATTTTTCTCCTAGTAACCTATACTTTGAGTGGCTTTGCATATTTGGAGGAGAAAAATCAATGACCTCAAGCATATTTGATAAGCTATGTGGAGAAAAATGATTCATTTATTTACAATTCATGATACCATGAAACGTGTTTTGGGTTGTGATGTTTAATACTTGCAACTAGGAAGTGAATTAAGAACTGGAGTTAATATAATACTGGCTTTACCAGGATATTCAGCTTCATAGCAACAGCTGAAATAATCTCACCTAGATGTGAAGCATGTGTAAGTTTATTATCATTGTTGAAATCTTCTTAACTCTTTCGTAGTATGAAGCTAGAGTTCGGTTAGAGAGACTTTCAGGAAACTCGGCTATAAGTTCAGCTGATTTGTTTGAAGAACAGAAGAAACAACCATCAGGTAGGAAAGGAAAATGATGAACATTTTTGCTGTTTTGAATTGTGTACAGTCTCCTGTTGATCAGCATACTGTCAGTGTTGTTTTAGTTATGGAACTTACTGCTATCCTCATACATCCTGGAAAATAAGTCCTTGGTCGAATATACTTCATGAGCAATCCTAATATTGGCCTGTTTATATATTTTGAGAGCTGTTTTTTGTTCCTGTCCTGGGCAGGTGCCCCTGTTTTCTCACCTAACAGCAGCCCCTGCTACTGTTAACGGCACCTGTTCCTTGAAGTCAATATAGTTCACTACTATCTAAACAAATGGGTTGTGTTGAATACATGAAATTAAAACCAGCAAGTTCTTGGGTGGGATTTAATACTATGGACGCCTTCCTTTTTAACTCGGAATGCCCTGCCTGTAATTCTGTATCCAGTTTCCATGTATTGGGAAGATCCTAGCTGTACTGTGCTTTAGATCTACTTGCATGGTCAGTCAAAGAAATCCCTTTGCAGGTGAGGAGAGGGCTGTTACACTCAGGTCCTGCTTGGAGACTTCCCAGGGATACTTGTTGTCCACTGTCGGACTGGAACAGCAGACCTTGTTTTAATCCCACAGGGCTCTTTCAAGCTGCATTTGGGGCTGTGTTAATTGGTCCGTAGTAAAATACCAAAATGGATCAAGCTAGCCTCAAAAATAATTGTGTCTGTTTTACTGCTTGCCTTATGTGTGAAGGGAACCGTTCAGATGCTGGCTGGAAATAATATATACAGTGGTAAAAAGGTAAAGGTACCCCTGCCCGTACGGGCCAGTCTTGCCAGACTCTAGGGTTGTGCGCTCATCTCACTCTATAGGCCGGGAGCCAGTGCTGTCCGCAGACACTTCCGGGTCACGTGGCCAGCGTGACATCGCTGCTCTGGCAAGCCAGCGCAGCACTCGGAACACTGTTTACCTTCCCGCTAGAAAGCGGTCCCTATTTATCTACTTGCACCCGAAGGTGCTTTCGAACTGCTAGGTTGGCAGGCGCTGGGACCGAACGACAGGAGCGCACCCCGCCGCAGGGATTCGAACCGCCGACCTTTCAATCGGCAAGTCCTAGGTGCTGAGGCTTTAACCCACAGCGCCACCTGCGTCCCTGCATATACAGTGGTACCTCGGGTTAAGAACTTAATTCGTTCTGGAGGTCCTGAAACTGTTCTTAACCTGAAGCACCACTTTAGCTAATGGGGCCTCCCACTGCTGCCACGCCGCTGTTGCGCGATTTCTGTTCTCAACCTGAAGCAAAGTTCTTAAGCGGAGGTAATATTTCTGGGTTAGTGGAGTCTGTAACCTGAAGCGTATGTAACCCGAGGTACCACTGTAATGTGTGTTTGTGTATACTTAAGTTACTAGGCTTTTGTCTGAAAAGTAATCATTTCATTTGAAACAAGCCAGTTTCAACCTCACTTCTTCCAACAACCATAGCCAAGATTAACCACACTTCTGGGTTCAGGTGCAATTCTAAACTGCCGTTAATAAAAAATGGAAGTGAAAGCGGCCAGTCTTCTCAATTTTAAAGTGCCATTAATCAGTGAAAGCTGCCAATCTCCTCACAGCTGCACTGGAAGAAGTGAGGGGAGAGTAGGAGCACCTGAGTGTAAGATTCACCTAGGATCATTCCCATTAAATATTATTGTATCATCATGTCCAGATGCAACCAGTGACTAGTACTGTAATTGATACTTGGGGTTGAATTTTAGAACTTCATGTTACTATGGGCTGGAGCCTCATTCCCCCCAGATCTATATTTCCCCCCTCCACCCACTGGTGGAGGAAGAGGAGTGGGGGGGGGAGTGCACAGCCCCCGGCAGCGTGATCCCAGCAGGGTGCCATTGCGGCTGCCCCCCCCCATGCTGGGCGCCCTGCCCCTGCAGGTGGCGCGCTCCACTCCAGGACGCGCGTCAGCCATGCCCCCACCTGCTCTCCGCCCCCCAGTTCCGGAGCATGAAGCTCTGCCACTGCCTCCACCCCAGTTCTCTGTTTCTCATAGAGTTTGTGTTTTATGTATTGAAAGGTATTCCTATCAAAGCACACCAAAAAAGATATTAAAAAGTTAATATTTAATGAAAACTTTCTATCAGATTATCACCACAGTGGCTCTTACAGCTAAAGGACTTTGTTGTGCCTTTCAAAAAGGGTCTTCTTTGGATTTACAGCTAAAAAAGCTACAAGCAAGACCTTTGTATGCACTGTGTTCTGGTCCACGGTCCTATATAAATCCTTTTAGATACCAATGATTGTCATAAAACTTGATTATAGTAGGTTGATAGGGTCTAATTCTCTTTGTGCATATCTGCAGCAGGAAGCTTGCAACTGGATAATCTAAAGTGCCTGCTATTTAATACTGGAGAGCCATTAGAGACTGGTAACATGACACGCACTACGTGCTGAAACTGAGCAAAGAGGTTAACTGCTGTCTTGTAGCAGTTCACTGCAAGAGAAAATGAATAATTTTAAAAACACAGTATAATGAAACCTAGACAACTTTACAAACAGTGATTGATCCATAGTGTTTTACGATTAACAGAATTTTCAACTGTATATGTTCTTTATGAAACTTCCCAGTACCTTTTACACAAAACATGATCACGTCAGGTTTAGATATTTGAAATCGCTGACATCTTTAATGTTATGAAAGTGTACCAGATTTTCCTACACAATTTATCAAGTGGAGGCAACTCTGATTTTTTTCTGCTATTTAGGTACCAGCATTTGAGTTTTGTAAGCCTAAAGATTTATTCATTATTCGACTTTGTAGAATGCAACTCTCACGGTAGATCAAAGGGGGAAACTGGCCGCATCTGCCTTGTTGAGTCACACAGGAAGAGGCCCACCAATGGCCTCCACAGCATTCGGGATCTCTAGAGAGCAGATGAGGTGCTTTATCTCTAGATCAGGAGATAAAGTTCTTCTATTTTTAGGGGTCTTATTGAATTCCACTTCAGAGATTCTCTCAAAAGAGCAGGCAGAAGAATAATTTATCTTTTAGCCTAGCTGTAAGCACTGCAGCGCTAAGTTTGGAGCCCAATCTGTCTGCCTGCAAGCAAAAGGCAGGATTTTCACCCATCTAATAGCTGGAATGGGAATGGCTAGAAATATTGATTGTGTGTGAGAGAGAGTGCCTGCTATGTGCCTCTGTGTATGCATGTGGGTGAGCATGCATATACTTTGGCCACACTTGCTGCTGGCATGTGGCCATGTGACTATCAGTGTGACTGAGAAATTCTAGCCCCCCTTGCCTTCAATCCCTCTCTTCATTTTGATGCTGGAAAATGGGTGTGTGGGGTGTTCGAGGAGGGGTAGTACCTCTGGTTGGGGTCATGTTGTGCTCCTTCTGCAGTAGCTTGCCCAACTTTTTTTTTTTAAATAGATATTTATTAAGGTTTTTAAAGTGTTACAAAATAGAAAATAAAAAAAACAAAAAAACAAAAATAAAAATAGTTAAAAACAATTCCATCTTTCCTTTGCTTAACTTTCATTTGCTTATTTCCCGGACCTCCTCACACCTCCCTCTTTGTATTCCAATTCAATTTATTAATTCAGCAAATCCTTTCCCTCTTTATTTATCCTAATCTTTCATTACATTACCTTAGTCTATTATCATCTTATCTTGTAGAAAACCTTCAAACTTAAAGCTTAAGTCTTATTTTTACCAACTTCTAATAACCATAATATTCTTTCCTAATTCTTTAAACATTTTTGCTAGGGCTAAGCAATTTCATTTCAACATCCTTCTAACATTCATCAATTTTATAAAACAAGCCTAGTAACAAAAAAAGAAATAAAGACAATCTAATCTTCATCCAGCGTCCCTTCCTCCTGGTCCCGGGTTTTGTCAGTCCTTTTTATCCCATTGATCTGGCGCATTAACCTGGTAACCTTGTATCCGAGGCCCTTAAGTCTCTTCCATGCCCCTTCCGCAGCTCTTCTTCATATTCTCCTTTCACTTGTGGGAACTCCAGCTTAGTAATGTTTTTGACCCTTTTCAATAAACCTGCCCCTTTTCTATAGTCCAAACTAAATTCCGTATGATATTTAACAACATGTTTCAAAATCCTTCCAAAATTGCCCAACTTTGGTCCCCACCCTGCACTCAGCTCTCTCCTGTGGCTCCTAGAAGCTGTCAGCAGGCAAGAGCAGCCACAACCCGGGAGACGGTTCTGAGTGGCCAGCTAAAGCAGGTGAGGGGATGAGCCGATGGGTCTCAAACCCTCAGTCAGTAAGGGACTTCCTCTGCATGTGAAGACAGATGGAGCGGATGAGACCAACAGTGGGTGCAGCTGTCAAGAAGGTGGTTTTTGTATGTGCTGTATAGGGAAGTGAGAGGCAAGGTAGTTCCTCTAGAAAGAAAACTCTGATCCTCAACTGCTGCCTTACAGAACATCTTCGAATGGAGAAAAAAAGGCTAAGGAGTAAACTTTCCCCAGCAATTCCTGCAGCCAGGCTGGTGCCACATTGCATTGCTGCGCTTTCCTTTGGACCACATCAGCCAGGCAGCCCTGGACCTCCAAACACACTGCTCAGACTTTGGCCCCAGGGAGGTCACTTCAGTGCCGCCAATGCAGCCACTTAAATTCACAAGTGGAGGACCCTCCGTGGTCTCTTGAGACAGACAGATGCAAAAAATAAAATAGAAAATCCTCTGCTCTTTCCCCCAGTCTCACTGGAACTTATTTTCCTATAAATCAAAGAGGGGACTTCCTGCTAAATTATTTTTATGTGCAATGTTCAGGTTCAGAATTGTACTTTCTCTCAAGTAACTTTTTAAATAGCATCTTTGTTTCTGAAAATGAAGCTCAGGAATTCCCCCAAAACATTAACATTGCAGTGCAAAACCAGCTTTTTACCATTTAATGGTAAAACTACAGAAGTCATTGATAGTAAACCCAAACTACTGTTTGGTATTTTGGTACATTAAAGATAGATAGATGAGTTCACCAACATTTTTGCTGAGCGTCCTTTCCAGGTTATCGGGCATCTCCAAAATTGTTTAAGAAGAAGGGGTAACGGACAAGCTTAGAACAATGTTTCTGAATTTTGAGTCCTGTTCAGATTGTAAATATTGGAACTACTTTGGAGCATGTTTTGCCATGCAACTCTTAATGTTTGTCACAGCCATAAACCTTCTTTCTAAACAAACACAATTATGCACCCTAGTCTTTTGGTTCCATAGATTTTAGATAGTTGTTTTAATCACGTTGAAATGATTTGTCTGATAAAATTAACTGAGGAGACCTGAACTCACCTTTTTTTTTTTTTTTTGCATAACCACTAAATTTATTTCTCACTCTATTCTTAGGCAGTTACAATATTTCACATGTCTTGCCCACGGCTCCTGATATGGCTCAGTTTAAACAAGGGGTGAAATCTGTGGCTGGAAGGCTTTCTGTCCTGGCAAATGGAGTCATGACTTCTATACAGGTTAGTAAACTTACACAAAAGGGACATTTTCAAATTTGAAATCAGGTTTTATATAGTTTTCTGTCGGTAGCAGACTTACCTCCTGTATGTGAGACGCTGGAGCGTTCTTCTTGTGTAAACTCTGATGGTTTTATTCTGTCACTTCCATAACAAGGCTGGATCCCTTTAGGTAAAACAATTTGTGTAGATCTATTCATGGAACATACAGTTGGCCATATTTTAAGTGTTTTCACAGTGGAGTGGGGGGGGGGAGGAGTAAATTTCAGTCCATTTATTTTCGTAGTTGTATGTTTTATGTAAGACATATGTAAGGCATATGTATGTTTTATGTAAGACATATATTTTCTTATGAATATTTTATTTACATCACTTAGAGGTTTGATTAAGCAGTATATAAGTCTTGTTACATGAATAGAGTACAGCTGTTACACTACTGCATTTTTTTTTACAAGGGGTGGGGAGTTTTTGCACCCTGTTAATCATTGTAGGAGGTGGGGATTATTTGTTTGCTGCTGATCTTAATTTTATTATGTATTTTGTGGTTTTTCTATTGTATTTTTCTATTGTGAACTGCCCTGAGATCTACGGATGAAGGGTGGTATACAAATTTAATAAATAAGTGGACAAAATAAATAAAAATAAAATATAGATGCAGACTTTAACAATTCAGATCTATTAAGGTCCAGAAGACTTCTGCCAGTAGGAATGTAAGTTGACCCCATAAATGCACACAGTTCCATGTCCACAGGGAGATTTTTCTACAGCAAGCAACTGGGAAGTCCCATTCTTTTCCTTCTCAAGCTTGCTTCTCTGGCTTATCACCAGTATCAGGAGCTAATGTACTAGAAGACGACATAAATCAGCAGTTCTTTAAAAACAAGCTGAATCTTAATTTTCAAAATCCATTATATGGGCCATTTGTTAAACACTAAATTACAAAATAAATGGGTAGAGATTTCGATTTGCGATGTTTCAGATATAATAGTTCATGCAACTTGTATTTTTGCTTCCTTCTAAGAGAGAGCACCTGTTCATTTCTTTTCATTTCCTTCTCTTTTAGGATCGTTATGGTTCTTAACCATTTGTATTCAACTGAACTTGGATACACAGAAGAAGAGCTTTTTAAAAACAAACACGCACCACACCTGCCATTGATAATAGTGCAAATCTTAAATGAAGGCTGTAGAATATTTTGTTTTAATTGATCTCACACCTGTATGTTTTTACCATGTGTCCTCTCTGGTTCCTAGCCACCTTTCATTTAACCTAGTGACTTGTTATTACTTCTTTCATTCTATTATTATTCTCTTCTGCTGTTTGTGGCTTTTTGGTGCTATGAATAGCTTCCCCGTCACTGCCGAGAATTCTGGTTCTGAAGCCAGACAGGAAAGGCAAAGCATTCTGTTATGTCTTAACGCAGAATTAGTTACAGACAAGCAATGAGATTATTTTCATAATATATGCTTGTCACCTTACAGAAAAAGTTGTCTGTGATAGCTCACTGGCTGAAACCTCAAGTTAGCTCTTTTGCTTAGCCCTTCCACACATGGCGATACTGGAGTGGCCATGAAACTGGTCCCTTTCCTATCCAGTCGGTGGGTAGAAAGTAGTATCTGGACAGAGCGATTCCTCAGGTAATCAAAGGTGGGATTTTCCCTACCAAAATATTTACGCTACTACATGCATTCCAAAGTCTGAAGTGAGGGAGACCTAAGGGATTTGGGGCATGACCTTCCAGGGCTGCAAGGAGGAGTGGATTGATGTACAATCCTAAGGAATGTTGCTGATCTTGCGGCACTTCGAAATAAGAAGTGCCGCAAGAAGTGTGCATCATCCCAACAGACCCATAGAAGAGGCCACAATTCAACACAGAGTTAAGAATGGGTTGAGTGTGTGTTGGATTGTGTCCGGTATGTCTTGATAGTTTAAAACTAGTACTGATGAACGTCTCAAAATGGAAGCTAATTGCTATGCTCTAGTTGGAAAGTGAAGTAGTATTTGAAGCATTATTTTCCCCCATGTAAACAGGCTTGCCTAGAGCAGAGATTTTGTCACTTGTTAGACTCTCATTTTCCCCAACCAGCATTGCCAATGGGAGGATTGGAGCTGTAGACCAAAACATCTGGCGGGCCCTAGGTTCCCTATACCAACCTGTCCTGTGTTAAAGGACCTTGCTTTTGTGTGTTGACGGTCTGTTTATTCATAACAGTTAAGTTTTCTTCTGAATTTCAATTTAGGCTCCTTAAGTGCTTTTAAACAATCAATATGATGTATAAAATTAAGACTAAAGTGTTTCTGTCTGTACAAGTAAATGCACACAAATAGATATATTATACAGAGAGAGAATCTACTTATGAAACTTGCAGGGCCAAACAGTCTCATCTTAGGCTGTTTAAATTTCTTAGTGCTGTTAACTTCCGTAAGAATTTTAACACCATTTATTTTTGAGAACAAAATACTGAATATGTGCATAAATGTATAAAGAGTGGCTGTGTTTTAGACAGCCTGGAAGCATAATTCCTAAAAATAAACTGAATTGGAAACTTGGTGGCCTGAAAGATCACCAAAAAACCTACATTGTATCAGTTCTGTATTCCCCCCCCCCTTGAACAGCTGCCCTTTGAACAGCTGCTCAATAAATTTAGAAATAAATTGTAATCTTTCATGTGAAGCTTTGTTTTCTGTTGCCTGATTGAATTTCATGTTGTGTGGATTATCATGAATTTTGATTCCTATCTGTCAGGAATGCAGAAAAGTGTGTGTGCATGGGAGAGAGGGAGAGAGAGAGAGAGAGTCACGCTTCTTCAGGGTTCGGCCTTTATGAAAACAAAAGCACACCAGCAGACAGATGGACTCTGAAAATAGAGGTGGCTAGTCCTGAAGGACCAGGAGACTTCTTGTTTAAAGCATAATGACAGAATATGGGACCAACAGGAAGCCATTTCCAACAGCTCAGCATGACATGAACCAGCAAGATGCATTATTTACTTATAAACAAGAACTGTCTTCTCCTAGGAGTTACCTGCTCATTGCAGGGAACCACTTGTCAAGAACCTCATGTTCCCAGCAGATTGTGATGAACTCATTTTTGTGTGTGTTTATTTTGACCCAAGCATTAATTGTTGTGACTTGGATCCTAAGATGCATTTATGGAAGTTCACAGAAGGAAAGGGTTGCATCCAACACTCTGTGTGCTGTGCTTGTGCAATGGAACGTCTTCCTTTCCTCTCACCAGGTGTCCCCAAAATCTGCTCTTTTGGTCCCCCCAACCCTTGAGCAAGAGGGAAAGAGGAGGAAGCTCCATCCAAGCAGCCACCGTTTGCTATCCTGACCTGCACCCCCCTGTTCTTCCTTCTGGCACAGGGCAAAAAGCAAGCTGGTGGCCCTTTTACTGGTTAAAGCTGGGGTGGAGAACCTGTGGCCATCCAGGGGTTTTTTGGGGGGGGTGTGACTCCCATCGACCTCATCTAACATGGCCTGTCATCAGGAATACATGGAGGGCCACAGATTCCTCATTCCTGGCCAGAATGATCACAAGCAGAGATAACATTCACCCTGTGGACCCTTGGGAAATGGAGTATTTGGGTATGAGGTATCTGTGGAAGGACCCATATCTCAAGGTAGTTGCTTGAAAGCCTCAAAGATACTGTCTATTGATAGTTTTGCAGGGAGGAGCAGAGTCACTTGAACATCATGCTCAAACTCCCAACCCACAGAGCCGCTTCAGGATGATCCCATCAACACTACATGTGCAAATCTCCCAACACTTCGGTCTCATAAGAACACCAAGGCTGCTTCTGAAATCTAATGCTTGGGGAACTGAGAAGTGGAGAACAATATTAGGAGCATATTGCATAATTTATGGCGAACCAAAAAGGCAGGCATTGGGAAATAATAGCAAAGCGGTTGGTTGTTCTCAAAAGGCTCCCTAGAAATATACAGGATGTGTGAGAAAGTTGAACTTAGAAATGGGAAGCTGTGGGGGATAGAGCCACGTACAATTCCTTGAGGAAGACAATACAAATTTTGTGTTCTGGTTAGAGAGATTAACTGCAGAACATATCCTTGGCCTTTGATATGGCACCAGAGGAAAACAATAGCCAGACAAGCAGATCAAACTGCTGCCAAAAACATCTCTTGAGGCAAACAAAACAAAACCCTTTGGAGCTGTGTGCACTGTACAATCTGGCTGATTCAAGATAACGGTTCCCATGATACGAAACCTTTAGTGGGGTCTTTAAATGTTAAACCACTTTGTGAATCAGTCTGGGCTTAGAAACAGGATATAAATATAAATCAAGGGTCAGCAAACTTTTTCAGCAGGGGGCCAATCCACTGTCACTCAGACCTTGTGGGGGGGGGGCGGCGGACTATATTTTGAAAAATAATAATGAATTCCTATGCCTCACAAATAACCCAGAGAAACATTTGAAATAAAAGCACACATTCTGTTCAAGTAAAAACACCAGGCAGGCCCCACAACTCACCCAGAGATGCAGTTTAAATAAAAGGACACATTCTACTCATGTAAAAACTGATTCCCGGACCATCTGCGGGCTGGATTTAGAAGGCGTTTGGGCTGGATCCGGCCCCCGGGCCTTAGGTTGCCTACCCGTGATGTAAATGAATGAGAGAAAGGTGTAGTAATAGCTGCTCCACTTAAATCGTCTGGCAACTGGATCGTTCTAATCTTTGTGGTAAATCAGAGGTAAGAGTGTGTCTGCAGGCGCACAAACAGATATGCAAATAGATTGGTGTCTGCTCAGCATACATCCTGGAAACGTCTAGGAACAGTCAGTACCTTCTCAAGCAGAGAAACCTCATCCCTCCTGGGCATCCCTTTCTCTGCTTCCTTCTTACTGCTGCAATTACGGCTGCTGGGAACA
Source organism: Podarcis muralis (assembly GCF_964188315.1). NCBI lineage: Eukaryota > Metazoa > Chordata > Lepidosauria > Squamata > Lacertidae > Podarcis > Podarcis muralis. The sequence goes on along the minus strand of NC_135660.1, from coordinate 96,641,455 downwards.
TCACAGCATCTTTAAAATTCCCAAGGCAGTCTATTTTTTCTTCTTTGTTGTCTTGTTCTCTTTGCTGTTTCTCCTTTATTTAAAAATGTATAGCTTTGCAATCTTAGTCTTTTATAGAGGCAAAAATTGTCCCAGTCCCAGTCACTAGCTACTATTTAGTTTGGAGTTGGATTTAATACCAAGGACTAACACCAAGCTGGGCAGGATCTTCATAATAAAAATGAAAAACGTACTTACATTCTCAGTCTTCTTGCTATCCCTCTTCAATAATTTCTCAAAAGGTTTTCACGATGCATTCCATGTCTACTCAGAAGTAAGTCCTACTGAGTTCAATGGGGCGCATGGTCAGACGAAGGGTATTGCCCCGGGCCTCACTATGTCTGGAAATAAAAACCGCCATAGCAAAATTAAGCACATCTGCAAAGTTTGCTTCAAGGAGGAACGGCTATGCCAGATACAACTGTATAATATGCTGCCATTCTGATTGCAGTGAGTACTGTACCAGTAACTTAAACAGATCTCCTCCCTAGATCTTTGACCAGATGGGTACAGACTGCCTGCTTTCAGAATGGCTCAGGTTAAACAAAAATGCTTGAAATTTTTCAAGTAGGGATGAGCTCTGATAGAGCTGTGGTTTCCAACCTTTTTAAGTCCATTGCTCCCTTGACCACCCACATTCTTTTTTGGGGAGCCACTTCCACTGAGGTTCTGTTACATGATGTGCATAAGTGGGGATTCCCCCGTTCCTCCCTGTTCTGCCCCCGCCAGCTGCCCTGAATGTTCTTCAGAAATATATGGGCTTCAAGTTAATGAAAGCCCCCTCTCGGCTCCCCTCAAGTGTTTCTCGTCTCCCCAGGGTGCCCGGTGCACGGGTTGACACCCAATGTGATAGACTATTGTTAGAGCACAGGGCAAGTAATTAACATATGCTGAATTCTCTGGGTGTCCTTCCATTGGCCTATGTTTTGTTGTGCCCTCTAGTTGGGAAAGGATGACATTTTGAAATCCAATCTTATAGTTCAGGGCTGGGGAGTCTGTGACCCAATAGATATTGCTGGACTCCCAACTCCCATCAGCAAAAACCAGCATGACCAATGGTTGGGGATGGTGAGAGTTCTAGTCCAGTGAAACCCAGGGGACCAGAACGATGACAATGTATTAGTAGAAGAAGAGTTTGGATTTGATATCCCACTTTATCACTACCCGAAGGAGTCTCAAAGCGGCTAACATTCTCCTTTCCCTTCCTCCCCCACAACAAACACTCTGTGAGGTGAGTGGGGCTGAGAGACTTCAAAGAAGTGTGACTGGCCCAAGGTCACCCAGCAGCTGCAGGTGGAAGAGCAGAGATGCAAACCCGGTTCCCCAGATTATGAGTCTACCGCTCTTAACCATTACACCACACTGGCTCCAGTGTGTGCATGCTCAGAGGATGACCTCCAAACCATCCTAAATATCTTTGCAGAAGCTTACAAAAAGCTTGGCCTTCACTCAACATCCAAAAACCCAAAGTGCGGCACCAACAAGTACAAAATAACCGCTCTGCAGCGCCACAAATCCAACTCAATGGTGCAATGTTGGAAAAAGTCGATCAGTTCTACCTAGGCAGTTATCTTTCCACAAGGGTAAACATTGATGCTGAAATTCAGTATCACCTGAGCTCTGTGAGTGCAGCTTTCTCCCGATTGAAGGGCAGAGTGTTTGAGCACCAGGACATTTGCAGGGAAACCAAAATGCTTGTTTACAAAGCTATTGTACTACCAACCTCACTGTATGCTTGTGAAACATGGACCACTTACAAACGCCATCTCCAACTTCTCGAAAGATTCCATCAACGGTGTCTCCGAAAAATCTTACACATCACTTGGGAAAATAGGCGAACTAATATCAGTGTACTGGATGAAGCAAAGATCACCAGTGTTGAAGCAATGATTCTTCAACATCAACTTCGTCAGACTGGTCATGTGTGAATGCCTGATTATCATCTTCCAAAGCAACTACTCTATTCTGAACTTAAAAATGGAAAGCGTAATGCTGGTGGTCAACAAAAGAGGTTTAAAGACTGTCTCAAGGCAAATTTTTAAAAATGTAGTATAAACACCTGGCAAATAGAAGGGGAAGAAATGGAGGCAGTGAGAGATTTTACTTTCTTGGGCTCCATGTTCATTGCAGATGGTGACAGCAGCCACGAAATTAAGAGACGCCTGCTTCTTGGGAGGAAAGCGATGACAAACCTAGACAGCATCTTAAAAAGTAGAGACATCACCTTGCCGACAAAGGTCCGTATAGTTAAAGCTATGGTTTTCCCAATAGTGATGTATGGAAGTGAGAGCTGGACCATAAAGAAGGCTGATCGCCAAAGAATTGATGCTTTTGAATTATGGTGCTGGAGGAGACTCTTGAGAGTCCCATGGACTGCAAGAAGATCAAACCTCTCCATTCTTAAGGAAATCAGCCCTGAGTGCTCACTGGAAGGACAGATCGTGAAGCTGAGGCTCCAATACTTTGGCCACCTCATGAGAAGAGAAGACTCCCTGGAAAAGACTCTGATGTTGGGAAAGATTGAGGGCACAAGAAGAAGGGGACGACAGAGGACGAGATGGCTGGATAGTGTCTTTGAAGCTACCAGCATGAGTTTGACCAAACTGTGGGAGGCAGTGGAAGACAGAAGTGCCTGGAGTGCTCTGGTCCATGGGGTCACGAAGAGTCGGACACGACTAAACGACTAAACAACAACAACAACAAAGTATAAACACCGACAACTGGGAAACACTGGCCTGCAAGCGCTCCAGTTGGAGAACAGCCTTTACCAAAGGAGTCATGGACTTTGAAGACACTCGAACTCAGGACGCAAGGGAGAAATGTGCTAAGAGGAAGGCACGCTTGGCAAATCCACACCATGATCAACTCCCACCCAGGAACAAATGTCCCCACTGTGGAAGGATGTGTGGGTCCAGAATTGGCCTCCACAGTCACTTACGGACTCATTGTTAAAACCATGTTTATGGAAGACAATCTTACTCAGCTACGAGTGATCGCCAAAGAAGAAAAAGAAAAAGAAAAAGAAGATTCCTGCATTGCAGAGGGCAGAGGGTTGGATTATTCACAGGGTTCCTTCCAACTCTATGATTCTATGAATCTATAAGTCCTCCAACCCTGCCATAGTGAATTATCCAGATTTATTTCTCGAATCTCTACCCGTTTTGAGACACAAAGGCACCCAGTGTGCAGCTTCATTTATCCAAAAATTCAAAGTTTTGAACAGCATAAAATAGCTGCTAATTTATCCAACGCTCTTACATCTTTTGAAATTTTGATGAGGCCTAATGTAGTGTCCAAAGGCTTGTTGCTTTATTGTATATAAATGACTAATGGAAAATGAGAGGCAGTACCCAGGTTTTGTAGAGAAATAAAATAAATGCTTACACTGAACAATGGTTGTCACAGATATTTAAGCAAAATCAAAGCTGTTCATTAGACATGGGCTGTGGAGAAAAATGTCTAAAATATTCTATAGAGACAGAAATATGTACACATGAAACTGGGACAAAACTGAATTTTATTTTTATTTTATTGGAGATGTAAGCTGCAAACTGGAACTTTTGGGCACATTTGCTGGGAATGTAAGGGCACTATCATTTATTAAATTTAGCATAGGTAAAGGAAATAACTGGATATGAAATACAATAAGTCCTCAGACTATCTTACTTGAATATATAGAATCACATGCTCAGGTAGAACATAGGCAGTTAGGTACCAATTTGTTAATTAGGTGCAGGAGTTCCCTAGCTAGTAATTGTGAACAAGCTATTCCACCTAACATAAAAAGCAGACAGCTTTACTGATGCACACGTATTTATGGGAAGACAAAATGCTTTTGCCAACCTGCGCTCTTTGTTTATTTACAGTTAGAACAAAACTACAGGCATATTGGCTTTGCAATGTATTTCTTTTAAACTATTCTTTATTACACAATCTATTTCCCTTTTATAATGTTCTTTCTATCTTTCTCTATCATCTATCTATCATCTATCATCTATCATCTATCATCTATCATCTATCTATCTATCTATCTATCTATCATCTATCTATCTATCTATCTATCTATCTATCTATCTATCTATCTATCATCTATCTATATCTATCTCTATCTATCTATCTATCATCTATCTATCTATCTATCATCTATCTATCATCTATCTATCTATCTATCTATCTATCTATCTATCTATCTATATCTATCTATCATCTATCTATCATCTATCTATCTATCATCTATCTATCTATCTATCTATCTATCTATCATCTATCTATCTATCTATCTATCATCTATCTATCTATCTATCTATCTATCTATCTATCTATCTATCTATCATCTATCTATCATCTATCATCTATCATCATCTATATCATCTATCTATCTATCATCTATCTATATCTATCATCTATCTATCTATCTATCATCTATCTATCTATCTATCTATCTATCTATCTATCTATCTATCATCTATCATCATCTATATCATCTATCTATCTATCTATCTATCTATCTATCTATCTATCTATCTATATCTATCATCTATCTATCATCTATCTATCTATCTATCACCTATCTATCTATCTATCTATCTATCTATCTATCTATCTATCATCTATCTATCTATCTATCTATCTATCTATCTATCTATCTATCATCTATCCACACCATCACCTCTCATACGAAGTTGCCCAAATGCTTAATTTAATCTGGGGAAGGTCCTGTCCCCACCACCTGAGATGCAGTAGCCTGGTATACAGGGCAGGACCTTCTTTGTGGTGGTTTAATACAAGCTATTTGCAAATGGAGTCTAGTGTTGACAGACAGCCACAACCTCACCTGCCTCCCACCTGATGTGACAGGTGTGTGTGGTTTTGAGGAAATGGCCTTGCAGGCCAAATGAAGACCCCTGTGCTGGAGGTTCCCACCTGAATTACCCAATCCTCTCTTTCTCCAGCAAGGCTTCAATGGGAAGTTATGAACCTTGCTTCCATTTCAGATTTGCTGTTGGCACCTGCCTGTCTCGGGAGACAATGGAAGGGTGCAACCTTTGGGATGAAGTCAAACTGTTAGAGAGTTACAGCCCCTATTGGGGCTGCAGAGACCGATATGGGAGAGACGTGTTTTGTTGCAGCTGGGGCAGATGAAGATGTCTGGTTGTGCTGCTGCAGATGCACCATGGAGTTTCTTCACTCTAGGCCAGGGGTAGAAAACCTAAGGCCCGGGTGCCGGATCCAGCCCAATCGCCTTCTAAATCCGGCCCACGGACGGTCTGGGAATCAGCGTGTTTTTACATGAGTAGAATGTGTCCTTTTATTTAAAATGCATCTCTGGGTTATTTGTGGAGAATAGGAATTCATTCATCCCCCCCCCCCTTTCAAAATATAGTCCGGCCCACCACATGGTCTGAGGGACGGTGGACTGGCCCACGGCTGAAAAAGGTTGCTGACCCCTGCTCTAGGCTCTGCCCAGCTGTAATTCTTCCTCTGAACACCACTATGAACTCATGACCTGAATGTCTCCAGGCGCTGCAGACGTCTTCAAGGGATGTCTTCATGGCATGTTAGCAGACACCTTTGTAAAGTGGAGTTGGTCTGCCAGTAGCCTGGTGCCTGAAGCCGGCTTTCTGCAGAACACATCCTTGCGGATCCTGCCAGCTTCCATTCTGTGGGCATGGCCAATCACTGTAGATGTTGCTGAGACAGGAGTGCGAACATGTTGGGAATGTGGGCTTGACAGATCACTTCTTTGAGAAACTTCCTGGACATGTGATGCCTGAAATCAATTAACAAGATGGATACACCACGTAATAAGAACAACATTCTAAGCAGATAACATAAAATGATATAAAATATTCATAAGGAAATACTGATAAATTCAGCAAAACTTCAAAAGCAGGTCATAAACTAAAATGATCAAAATACAGATAAAACAAAAAGTTTTAAAAACAATATATGTAGTGGAATTGCATGTCTTGGTAAAGGTAAAGGGACCCCTGACCATTAGGTCCAGTCGTGGCCGACTCTGGGGTTGCGGTGCTCATTTCGCTTTATTGGCCGAGGGAGCCGGCGTACTGCTTCTGGGTCATGTGGCCAGCATGACTAAGCAAACCAGAGCAGCGCAAACCAGAGCAGCGCACGGAAACGCCGTTTACCTTCCCGCCGGAGCGGTACCTATTTATCTACTTGCACTTTGATGTGCTTTCAAACTGCTAGGTTGGCAGGAGCTGGGACCAAGCAATGTCGCGGGGATTCAAACTGTCGACCTTCTGATCGGCAAGCCCTAGGCTCTGTGGTTTAATCCCTCCATGTCTTGGTAGGCTTGTCTAACCCTTTTTTTTTTTTTTTGTAAAGCAGATGTTGAAAAGGGTACAATGAAGATCCCTTCCTGATGTCAATAGGCATTGGGTTCCAGAGTGCAGGTGCGGCAATTTCTTGCAAGTGTGGAATGAACATAATGTGGCACTTGTAAAACTGCCAGCTCTGCTGATGGAAGTGGTTGGTTGGGTACAGATGTGGTAAGATGATCCTTCAAGTAAACTGTATTAATTATTGTTGGCTATTGTTAATTATTCTGTGCCACCCGATCATCTGTGCCCTCTGGGTGGTTTACAAATTAAGATCAATACAATCAACCCAAACTATCAATACATGAGTGGCACAAACACAAAATGCAACATAAGACCAAGATGTTATGTCTGGATGCAGCCACACAGTCCTGATGAAGTGTTTGGGGCAAGGTGGTGTTGTTTGTTGATTCAGGTAGGTAGCTGTGTTGGTTTGACACAGTCGAAATAAAAAATTAAAAAATTGTGCAGTAGCACCTTAGAGACCAAGTAAGTTTGTTCTGGATATAAGCTTTCGTGTGCATGCCCGTTTCTTCAGATACCATGTACATTAAAGCTTATACCCAGAACAAACTTAGTTGGTCTTTAAGGTGCTACTGGACAATTTTTTTAATTTTTAATTTGTTTTGTTGTTTGTTGTTGTTTTTTAATATGATTTTTATTAAATTTCCTGTTTTACAATTTCAAATAAACATTTTACATAAGGTATCAGTGACTTCCCTTCTCCTCTTTCCATGGTTCGTTTTACATATCTTATATCCCTGCATATTTTAGAAAAACTATACCAATCAATTTTCCATTATTACATCCATCAAAACTTATTTACACTGTTGAATTTATCTTAATGCTGCCAGCAGGGCAAAATGCTTTTTGAGGGAGAAGCGAGAGGCTCTCTGCCAGGATTAAAAGAGAAATCTGAAGGAAACAGCAGCAGAAATGGCTGGTGTTCACATATTTGCCTGGAATGGAAATCAGTAGTTTTTGTCAGAAGCTGAACTGCAGTGGAACAGAAATGGATCTGCATGTGACGAATATGGGGCAGAACAGAAATCAGTGCCTTTGTGCGCCCCACATTAAGAGCCGCCTTCATCCCTACCATTCATTGCTTAACTTTCCAGAGTGACAGACAATTGTAATAACTCTTAATAATAAAGCACAGGCTGTCTGCAATATCACCAGCTGAAATCAAAAGCTGTACTTTAATGCAAAAACTGAGAGGAAAGGAGAATATCCAGAAACATGAAAGATGAAGAAATGTCAGGAGTTGAGCTGCCATTTAGGACTCTCTGGTCATAATAGAACTACTCACGCCATTAAAGGTACCCCTGCCCGTACGGGCCAGTCTTGACAGACTCTAGGGTTGTGCGCTCATCTCACTCTAGAGGCCGGGGGCCAGCGCTGTCTGAAGACACTTCCGGGTAACGTGGCCAGCGTGATGAAGCTACTCTGGCGAGCCAGAGCCGCACATGCAAACGCCGTTTACCTTCCCGCTAGTAAGCGGTCCCTATTTATCTACTTGCACCCGGGGGTGCTTTCGAACTGCTAGGTTGGCAGGCGCTAGGACTGAGCAGCGGGAGCGCACCCCGCCGCGGGGATTCGAACCGCCGACCATGCGATCGGCAAGGCCTAGGCGCTGAGGTTTTACCCACAGCACCACCCGCATCCCACTCATGCCATTAAACCACTGCAAACTGCAGACTGGAGAAGAGCAAATAAGGTAATTTGGTCACATTCCAGACCCAAACAAAGTGGAAGCCATAATACAGCTATGAGCGCCAAAATCCCTAAAAGAACTAGCAGCTGTGTTTGGGATGGTGTCATGCCTATCAAAGTTCATTCTGAGGCTCACAAAAACCACAGTCCCCTTAACAGAACAAAAGGGGGAAAAAGCAGTGAATGGTACTGGGACAACAGTGTCAAGGTGACACTTTCGAACATGAAAGAAGCCATTGCCCAAGAAACAAAACTGAAATATTATGATTAAAATATGGAATTAACACTGCAGGTAGATGCCTCACAAGAAGCAGTTGGGACAGCCCTACCCCAGGAAGGCCCCCCCCCAGGGGGGGGTACACACTTCCAAAGCACCAACATCCTCAGGAGAATCAGGGCCAAATGGAAAATGAACTAATTGCTATTTTTGCTGGGAGTCAGAAGTTTCATCAGTACTTCTGTGGACGTTTTGTAACTGCAGAAACTGACCATAAATCCTGAAAAGCTTCCTAGGGTAACCTTTAGCCTCTGCTCCACCAACGCTACAGAGCACAAACGTAACTTTTCAATGGTACAATTTAAAAGTAACATACAAGCCTGGGAAAGCCGTCCCTCCAGACGATCTGCTGTGTAGAAGGACAAAATGCCAAAGAGGAGAAAGACTTAGAAGAAAAGCTGCGCCTGATGTTACAGCATCTCTTGCACCCGCAAACCAATTGGAAGAAACCAGACATACATGAGGCAACGTCTGTATTGAAAGAAACCACAAGTGCAGGATGGCCTGTCCACGGGCATCATGTTCCCTCAACCATAAGCGATTTCTGGAATGATAAGATGGAACTAACAGTAGAAAATGGTCTGCCTTCGAAAGAGGAGAGGGCATCTGCTACTGCCCTGGCATGAATGCACAAACACAGAAGATGGTCAAAAGCTGTGGCACTTGCGCAAAGCACCAAAAACCGATTTGCCAAGAACCCATGATAATTCGGTGGGGCCTCGCAGAGCCTGGCAGCACTTCTGGCTATAGAAGTGGAAAGAAGGGATCACTTTGCTGATGGCTGATTATTAACTGGGAGCGGCCGCCGAGACGCCATAACACCGGTCTTGAAAGACCTACATTGGCTCCCAGTACGTTTCCGAGCACAATTCAAAGTGTTGGTGCTGACCTTTAGAGCCCTAAACAGCCTCGGTCCAGTATACCTGAAGGAGCGTCTCCTCCCCCATCGTTCTGCCCGGACACTGAGGTCCAGCGCCAAGGGCCTTCTGGTGGTTCCCTCACTGCGAGAAGCCAAGTTACAGGGAACCAGGCAGAGGGCCTTCTTGGGAGTGGCACCCGCCCTGTGGAACACCCTCCCACCAGATGTCAAAGAGAAAAATAACTACCAAACTTTTAGAAGACATCTGAAGGCAGCCCTGTTTAGGGAAGCTTTTAATGTTTGACGGACTATTGTATTTTAATCTTTTGTTGGGTGCCACCCAGAGTGGCTGGGGAAACCCAGCAAGATGGGCGGGGTATAAATAACAAATTATTATTGTTGTTGTTGTTGTTGTTGTTGTTGTTGTTGTTGTTGTTGTTGTTGTTATTACAGCCACTACTTTGAAATGACTGAATTTCTTTAAAATAAAATAATCTCATAAACTAGGCACAGGCAACACTTTCACGGCATGGCATTTGTGATGAATTGTTCTCTGCAAATTTACAAAGTGGGGTTTCATTCATACTACCAGCAGGCCATACTACCCACAACCCAATGGTCTTGCAGAGAAATACATACAAATAGCAAAGCAGATACAGACTAAGGCCAAGGAAGATGGAAAAGATCCATATACTGGGTTGCTGAACTACTGCAACACACACATGGGATTGGAAGACTCGCCTGCTCAAAGGCTAATGAGCAGAAGGCTCAACTCCAGGATCCCTGCCAAAGACTCCCTCTGGAAGCCAAGAGCAACAGATCTTCACCAGTTGAAAGCAGGCTGGATTGATGGAAAACAAAAACAGAAATTCCACTATGATAAAAGAGCCAAAATACTAAGACCGCTCCTCAGATCAAATGTAAGGCTACAAAGCCTGCCAGACACCTGGTATATAGGTGAGGAGAATTCAGATGCATCTCCATCCACTGGGTATGTGACCATCAGGAGAGGTTTGTTCCCCTACCAAAGAATCCCTTAACTGTACTCTAATAAATGTCGTGTGTTTGCAGCGGATGTGCTTCCCAGCACCAGAAAGAAGTTCCACAGGAAAGCCTTTTACAGGGCCAGCTGGTTTCCTGGCGAAAAGACCTGCAGTTTTGATGTGTGTGTTTTTAGGAAGGAACTGTTCTTTAAAAACAAACACACCTTTTAACAAAATAAAACAGCTGCTAGATGGGTCCTGGGTGTTTTGTGCCTCCTTGAGGAACCATTTCCTCTGCCCTGAGGAGAGAGAGAATCAAAAGATGGAGAGAGCTCTGCCCATTTTGTACTTAAAGCAACATTCAGAATTGGTTTAGAAAGAGCCTTGAAGCCGGGTGGGGTGGGGTGGGGGGTTGTTGGACTCTCACTCCCATTAGCCCCAGTTAAGTCCTGGTTTCCTGACCTTGCTGGTAAACAGGGCAGACGCTTCGCCCAGCTGTGTTGCATGCTAGCTCCAACAGCTGACTTCAGGAATGGAGAACACAAAGCCCAGATCCAGTTCTGGTCCCCAGCCTAGCTCTGACAGGAGATTTGGGATGTTGTTGCAAATGCCGGGCACCCATTTGTCTGGCATCATCTGAGATCTCCCAAGGACCACAGAGCTCACTCCCTGGCAATTTCTGCCCTCATTGTTTCCCCGTATAGCACAACTACTTTATTCTTCATTTATTGGCAGTCTCGCCCCCGGGAGCACAGCAGATTTTATGATGTTTGAGAACTAATGCGTCTCAACTATATCTCCTCCTCCTCGTGGTCTAAAGTGTCTGGCACCACATAAACACTCTCAAATCTCCATTGGTGAATGTATGCCAATAAAGCCATTATGTGGTTTTTCACAGAGGCTAGGGAAACAAAATTATTTTTGTCTTTGAAAAACTGCACAAAGTTGTATCAGTGTATTCTTCCATCTGATTTCTCCAACCATAGATTCTGGAGTATGTGACAGACCCCTCCTTTCTTTCCAGCCCTACAAAATCAACAGCTGTCAACGGGATGAGGTATAGTGGCCCAGCACCGCTCTCTGAAACCATCTCTGTAAGTAGGAGCAGACCTATGTTAACATAGACCCTGTTGCTCCCAACTCACCAGGCCGGTCCAGCAAGATAACATGCTCCATGACAGCAAAAGCTATGGACAGATTGAGCAAAAGTAAGATGGTAATGCATGAGTCGACAGTGTGATGCAGCAGCAAAAAAAAAGCGAATGCTATTCTAGGCTGCAGGGACGCGGGTGGCGCTGTGGGTAAAACCTCAGCGCCTAGGGCTTGCTGATCATATGGTCGGTGGTTCGAATCCCCACGGCGGGGTGAGCTTCCGCCGTTCGGTCCCAGCTCCTGCCCACCTAGCAGTTCGAAAGCACTCTTAAGTGCAAGTAGGTAAATAGGGACCGCTTTCTAGCGGGAAGGTAAACGGCATTTCCGTGTGCTGCGCTGGTGCCGGCTCACCAGAGCAGCTTTGTCACGCTGGCCACGTGACCCGGAAGTGTCTCCGGACAGCGCTGGCCCCCGGCCTCTTAAGTGAGATGGGCGCACAACCCTAGAGTCTGGCAAGACTGGCCCATACGGGCAGGGGTACCTTTACCTTTTATTCTAGGCTGCATCAACAGATATATAGTGTCCAGATCAAGGGAAGTAACAGTCGCACTGTATTCTGCCTTGGTCAGGCCACACCTTGAATACTATGTCCAATTCTGGGTACCATGGTTTATGAAGGATGTTGACAGGCTGGAAGGTGTGCGGAGGAGGGCAACCAAGATGATCAAGGGCCTGGAAACTAAGCTTTATAAGAAACAGTTGAAAGAGCTGGGTGTGTTTAGCCTGGAAAAGAGGAGACAGAGAGAAGATACGATAACCATCTTCAGATATCTGATGGGCTGTCCCATGAAAGATGGAACCAGCTTGTTTTCTTCTGCGCTGGAGGATAGGACTTGAACCAATGACTTCAAGTTAATCAACAACTTTCAAGGGCAGAAACACACCACTTGAGGTTTAAGCAGAGGTTGAGTGGCCATCTGCCATGGATGCTTTAAGGGAGATTCCTGCATTGCAGGGGTTGGAATAGACGACACTCAGGGTCCCTTCCAACTCTATGATTCTATGCATTCCTCTCCCCATCTCCCAATAAATGTAATCCATTAGGATGACCAAGGCCAAAGCCAGAAGGAAATAGATCCAGATTTCTGGTTTCCTGCAAGAGTGCTTGAAACCAATTTCCACCCTCTCAAGCACCTTCTCCCAATAGGGTGGTAGTTACCAAATACCTCAGGGTCCAGAGTAGTCCCCCCCACCCCGCCTCATGAGTGGGCACAACACTGCCTCTTCATGGGTGGAATGTAGAGATGCATTGTAACACAGGGCTACAAAACAGCATCCTTGTGCAAATTGGATCTCAACAAGCCAAACGTTGCCCACCAGCCATTGCTCGTGGCTTGACAGGCTCATGCACGTGGCACAGTGAGGACTGGACACAAGCAGTTTATCGAGTCCTCAATGAGCTGCAATAAGATTAGTGGCCACAAGGTGTGCCACATGCATGAGCTTGTCAAGCCACGAGTAATGGCTGGTGGCCTTGATCTGAAGAAAAATTTGATGCAAAACCTGGAAGTTTCTTCCCAGGCAGAACACTGGCATGAATTTTCAGAAAAGTTAAAAGAATGTTTAGAAGTGTTGAGAGGTTTTCCGGGGGTCTTATGTAAACCACAGGTTGGGCTGAAAGAAAATATGCTTCTAGATTCTCTCCAAGACTGTTAAACACAGAAGACGAACCCTGCTGCATCAGACCAGTGACCTACGTATACAGGGCAGGACCCAGTTTCCCACAGGGAGAAGCCAAATGTCTCTGGGAAGCTTACAAGCCTTGCCTAAAGACCTCAGTTCCTCCAGTTAACTGGTTTACTGCCTCCGAACAAGGATCACTCACTTAGCTAGCATGGCTGACTGCCATGTGTAGACCTCTTATCTATGTATTTGCCTAATTCCCCTTTCAAGCCAGCTGACCTAGGGACTGCCATGTGGCAGTAAGAGCCATGAATTCTGCACTGTAGTTTTGTTTCTCTGCTCAGTCAAATAAACTACTATTGCTGGATTCTAGACACTGACATATTCCCAGCTTTGCGGAGACAATTTCACTGTTGTTATTTAATTTTTTTAATGCAATATAAAACAACCCTTTAATGGAATGAAGAAGGAGAGCCATACCATCGTGGCCAAAAGCTGCACCCTCTGGCCCTAAAATTTTACAGGGCAGGGCATTCATTTTAAGAATGTTAACTTTGCTCCCCAGACACAGCAGCAAATTCACCCACCTGTCGAAGTCCACCCTCGCACTGTTATTTTTTCAAATCCATACAGGGTATTTTGATCTAGTGATAACAGTACCATAAATACAGGTGGCAGCTGACATTGCATATGTTGGTTAATCAACAACTTTCAAGGGCAGAAACACACCATAAAAAGAGGAGGAAATAATAAGCAAAGCAGAAAGTTGTCATCGTAACCAGAGCTTCGTAAGGGCCACACAACAAACAAAGTAACAAGTGGAGTTAAGGAAGATTATTATTCAGAAAATAATACTCTAATTCTGATTTTAAGAATTTGAAGTGTCAAACACTTCAGATGTGAAAAAAGCAGCAATTATACAGCATAACGTTTGCAACAGAAAACCCACTGTTCCTTTTGTAGCATCCAAGCTTTAGGCTAAAATCACCTAACTGATGACAATCCACTTTCACTGTATAGCAATATTTTATATCTGTGAGCCTCCTTGTGAAAATTGCACCTAAATGTGGGGTGTATTATTTATAAATAGAGGGAACAATGAATTGTGACGTAGCAACACCGAAAGCACAGCATATGGCCATGAGCAATGACACATTTTAGATCTATCAAAATCAGCTCAGACATAATTGAGTGCATAAAATGCAAATCTAAATCAAGAATCACTCATCCAAGAATTAAGTCCATATACAGAATAAATGGGACAGTAAAAGGAAAAGTAGCTCTGAAAACATTGTGTTTGTAAATGTTCTGTTCCACAAGTGGGAAAAATAACAGCTGCTTTTGAATGATGAGGTGGTCCATTACTCACAGATATCAGGATTGTACACTGTGGCCAGAGAAGGCCAGTGCAAGTAGATCCATACGATCATTCTTGGGATCCATAATTTTATGCATTGACCTTCCTGGGCATTGAGTCAGGATAACATTGCCATTTAACATGTTGTTCCAGCTTGTCTTTGGAACACAGTTACATCCTTCCCACTCTCTCACAGGGTGAGAAGTTCCAGGGACACTGCTGGAGACATAGGGTGTGTTTGCGCCATTTGTGCTGTGTGCAGATTTACAGGCAGAGTCGAGCAGTTCAAGAACTCTGCTCTAGACCAAATAGACTCAAAGGCTGCTTCCAGAACTCATCCCCCCCGCTCTCTTACATTCTGTGTCTCTCTGTTCTCTAAATTGTGGTTCTCTGCTGCCAGACAGAGCTTAGTCCATTCCCCTTAGTTGTTGGTGGGTGTGGAGAGAATGAGTCACCTTCCAATAGCATTTCCACATATTTCAGGGACTGGCTGTTTCTCAAAGTCATCTTCTAACACGCAGCATCCACAAAGAGCCCATCGCTGACCATTAAGAACATTAGTCAGTCACTCTGGCCTGCTATGACTCTTTCTTTCCAAACCTAGATCCATTCAGCAATCAGATAGTACACTCCTAAGACAGCGCCATTTAGCTAAATGAACCTAGCAGTTTATTGCAGACAAGAGACACTGGTCCACATATGAAACAATCAAGATCACTTAAAATGATTATTGTTCAAGGAGATGAGTAACTATATAAGCTTTAGAAGACATCTGGAGGCAGCCTTGTATAGGGAAGCATTTAAAATATTAAATGCTTTATTATGTTTTTGTCTAAGCTGGAAGCCACTCAGAGTGCCTGTGATAACCCAGTCAGATGGGTGGGGTGCAAATAATAAAACTATTATTATCATTACTTTCATGTGGAAAGTATTTTTGGCTTGCCCGGTGCTCTGGTGTTTAAATTCTTCTGTAGAATTTCTCTTGCCCACAAAGCAATGTGGGTCAGTGGTTGCAGCACCATGGACAACTCCCAGTGAGCAAAATGCTCTGACAAACGCTAGTGGTGAACTAAGGACCTTACAAGTCTCTTCTTCCACCCCATCCTCCCCTACTTCATCCCCCTTGCCCAAAGAATGCAACCCTTGGCCTGCAAACGAACTTCTTCATGTTTCCATGACCTCCTGCCTAGCACAATCCTTGCAGCAGCCCTGGAGGGACTTTTCTCCTCCAGCAAGCCAGGGGCATGAGAAGGCATTGGTGAGGGAACTGGCTAGGGCATCATCCTCAGGTTCTGCAGGCTCCTGACCAGCCTCGGCCTCAGAAGTCTGGTGCTGTTCTCCAGAGGCTGATTCCCTCAGCCTGCTTATCCTCCTGTCACTTGGCTGGGGCCGTGACAGTAGGATGGATAATTGTGTCACCATCCACTTATTTGGCTGACACATGAAGCAGGTTGCAGTGATCTTTTATCTGTGCTAAACAGTGGCAAATCAACAGAAAGGAGATCCGACATTGTGGTGCATGCAGGTTCCACATGCATTTGTAAAGGAAATGCTGTGAATCTTAAGAACTGTGGAAAGATTTAGAGCGGTGACAGATGATTGCCATGATGTGAAAGTATAAAAATAGTACCATGTCCCATGAGAAACCTTTTGAAATCTGCAGCCAGACGCCTTTTATGACAACCAAGCTGTGGCCATGAGAGATTTGTCTAAAAAGAAGAAGAAAAGAACTCTGCACTTCTCAGCAATACTGACCGTTAGGGGATAGACAGTCACAGGTCTTCTTTGTGGCTACCCAGACATACAGGGTGATCTTATCCATGTCTACTCAGGAGGAAGCACCAATGAGTTTGGTAGGATTTACTTTTCCTCTGCACAGCCATTTGGAAATTGTCTGGGGAGTCTGTATGTTTAGGATTGCAGCCTTAGGCTGCTAATTGTAGTGCATTGATGGCAACATTTTAAATTGTTTTTCGTAAATGATAACATCATAATTAAGGAAACAAAGCACATGGCTCCAATTATCTCAGAGCAGTGCGTTCCTGTGCTTAATGAACAAGGACCAGATGAAGTTGTGAAAGCCAAAAATGTAATGATCTGACACAGGAAAAGGAACAGAGTCAAGATAATGGAGGGAGAAGCAGAACTAAAGGTCAAACTAGATATGATGTGAAAACTGTTAGAGACAAGTTTGGAAGCAAGATTCCTACTCTCCAGTAGCAGAGTTCAGCACAATGGCAATTGCTCCAAGCACATTTAAACATGGTTAGATTTTGCATCTATCCTCATCCACCTTTAAACAAATGTCACAAAAGCTTGGCTTTGCAAATAAATGAAGATTTTACTCATTTCAGACTCAGCAAACTTTTTACATTCATTGGCAGTAGAATGAAAAAGAAGAATTAAAGTTCCAAATGACTTCATAAGAAAAGTACTTGGTTTCCTTACAAAAAGGATAATGTAGTCTTTTGGTTGGCAGAGATGCAGGGTATAGAAATCTCATTTTAGAGATATTTTAGTCACTTGAACTGGGAGCCATTCCACATGGCTCCTTCTTCAAAGAGAAGAGAAAGGGGGGGGGGCAAAGACTGCCGAGAGCCTGCTAAGCGCCTCCCACACTGAAGACTTGAGCTCAGGGTTCAGTCTGCCTCTTCATGAATGCACGTGCTAGACATTAACTGGATATTTCAACAAGAACTGCCTTTTGACATCAGATCTGATGTGAAGCTTGGTGTTGTGCTTAGCAGTAGTGTGTGGTCAGTGGACTAGAGGGACTAGGCTAGTTCCCTAAAAGGGCCTTGTTTCTCTCATAGCCACAGCTTTGGATTCAAACAGAATCCAAACATGGTTCTCAAATGTTGCTCTCACTCACTCTGCAGCTTGCTCCTTTTCTCTCTAGCTCACATCACTTCACTCTCAATTCCAAACTCTGGCTTTGAATAAATTCCAGAAAGTTGCTGGCTTAGAGATAAACTACAAGAAGTCAGAACTCATGTGTATTTACATCTCCCCCCCAAAGGAGCAGAGCAGACTACAAAATATATGTCATCTGAAATTGGCAGTTTAAAATTTGGTAGTTTTAAATATCTAGGTGTCATTATCCCAAAGGAAAGAATGTGTAAGAAAAACTTCGAGTCCTTTATTGCAAACAGTGAGACAAGATTTATCGGGGAGGGATAAATTTCAGCTTACATGGCTTGGGAGGAATGCAGTGCTGAAAGCAATACAGCTTGCTACATTTTCATTTCTATTTCAAACTGTGCCCATCGAGATACCACTGGATTTTTAAAACAAGGGGGGCAGGCAATGATAGAATACTTTAGTGGAGAAGTTACAGAGCCACCAACAAATAAAGCAACTCTTTCCAGAGTGGTTAGAGCAGCTGGTTCCACCATGAAGAGCCTACAAACTTAAAAGGACTCTGCTGATTGAGAATGAGACAAGTGTCCCAGGGGCGGATATTGAGAATAGCAGGCAAACACCCACCGTTGCAGCACCTGAAGGGCCTGGGGGAAAGTGAGGAGCCATTCTTATGAACCATGCTTATGACAGGGAACAAATTGGCCCATTGGTTCGCCCCAGAGCCTCCCTTCCTAGGTTCTCTGAGATTTCTGGGTATACACAGGGTGGGAGGATGAGGAGCAAGACTTGTTCATCAAAGGGAAGCCTTTGCCACTGCAGTCCTCAGAATTCAGCTGAGGATCTTCTGCAGCAACTCTCCTCAGAACAAGGGCATGTATGCTTACCTTGTTCGGTGGCGGGGAGTGTTTGTGGAGAGCTCTTGGTGGAGTTGCAGCAGTTTACAACACTCTTACTGACCAGCAATATAGGAAGAGAGGAGGCTATTCTAGGGTGTGGGAGACTGATCTGGAGGAGGACTGTGAAGTAAACGGAAAGAGTTCCAAGAGTCATGGATGGTGCCCAACCCCCTGCAGCTTGACATCCTGTTAGGAGGGACTGGCCATCCGAGTGCTGGAGGGAATGTCAGAAGTCGGGATCACTAACCCACAGTAGGATTGCCCAAGCAAAAGGGTAGCTTTGGTAGGCACTTTGATATCATTGCTAGAGTAATGCAATTATTTGTATGAATAATATGTAATTATTTGTATGGTTTAAATAGATTTTATATATGTATGTAGTTGTAAATCTATTAATATTTAATTTTTTTATTCCCCCTTATATTTTTAGTGTTTATGATCAGCAATAAGAACTAAAGGCGAAGTTTAAATGAATAGAGAATAATCTGGGTTAAAGACTCCTCTTGCTGCCCTTGTTTTCAGGGCAGAGAAGCTCTAACACACAATGACTTATGAATCATTCATCTCCTAATGGAGATTGAAAATCACATGGAGATTGGACATTACATGAAAAGTGAGAATAATTTTGCCTTGAGATGCTGTGGTGGAGTATGGCAGCTCGCTCTGGCTGATACCGTTGTGCATCAGCGCAGGTTTGCTTGGGTGGGGAGGAGGTAACTGAGGAAGGACTATTCTCCCTTACCTTTCTTTTATTACCCCTTAACTGAGAATCTGAGGCCCCCCCCCATTTCTCAGAAAACATATTGGATAGAGAACCTGAGTTTTGATCTGCACAGATTATAAACGTCATATGTATATATGCAGACAATGTGATTTTGTCAAATTGTTTGAAGCAATGTATACCCTCTGGAGTCAAGGTCTGTTTTATTGTTTTGCGTGTGTTGCAGTTAAACTTTATTCTTAAATGTATCTTTGAATCCTGTGTTTGGAATACTCTGCCTGTGCTGAGGTGATCTGGATTTGCTGCAGCTATAAGCTTCAGGAACATGGTGCAGGCGAAAGGCTTAACCCCTCAGTCATTACCTGGTGGCCCTAATCTGGATCTTGACCTCTGTCATGGCTTGAAGAAGAAGAAGAAGAAGAAAAAGAAGAAGAAGAAGAAGAAGAAGAAGAGGAGGAGGAGGAAGAAGACACTCTCAAACATGGGATTCAGTGTCAGGTCTCATTTGATCCACTGATTCATAGATAAAGGGATGAGGCAGAAATTTGTTTTTGTTTGCATTGTAACTCCCATGGCCAGTTGCCCAGGAATGTACAAAGACAAGGAAAGTTTCTTACCATCCCCTTTTTATTCAATATTTACAGAGAGAGGCTAATGAACACAGCCTCTTGGATAATGGCGTTGTCCTGAGTGAATCTCCACCCCCTTTCCCCCCACTTCCCCATTCGTCATCATCATCACCTCCTCTACAGGTGCTGCTACGTGGCTTCTGTCTTTGAGCTCTTTGCTCTTCTACTTTTAAGGCTCGCCGAGTTCTGGGAGATGGTGGGTCTGGAATGCTTTCTAGTGACAATGTGTCAGCCAGTTGCTGCTCCAGCTCTGCCTGCTCCTCCTCTGCCATTATTTCCCAACTTTCCCCCTCATCTTCCTCTGAGCTGTGACCTCCCTCAAACCCCTGTTGTAATTCTGTCTTCCTCTTCCTCCTCCCTGGAAGGATCCAGCTGGGGAGGGAGTCTCCACTATTCCTCCTCTGCCCAGTCCCTGACACACTCCTTGCCAGCAAAGCTGAGGCTCCCTTCCCACCAGCCATTTGCGCAGGGGGGAGCCCAGCTAGATGAGGGCACTTGGCAAGTATGAAGCAGGCACACCCATGTCAGTGCACACAGAGTGGCCTCGCCTGCTGCTCCTCTCTGTGAGCATTGGTTCCACTGACGCCAGATGAGGAGCACCGGCTGGGCCATGCGTAGCGACGCCCCTCGAAAATCCACACCCGAGGCCATGGCCCCTCTGGCATGCCCTCTGCCTGGTTCTCTGTGGCTTCACTTCTCGCAGTGAGAGAACCACCAGAAGGCCCTCAGAGCTGGACCCCCATGGAGATATTCCTTCAGGTATACAGGGCTGAAGGCGTTTAGGGCTTTAAAGGTGGTCATGAGGTGGTCTTGACCACAACCCCAATTTTCAGTATGAGGAGAATACTGCTCTGCCTTTCAGGGCTGTTGTCAAGGTTCCCAAGTATGTGAAGCATTTTGAACCCTTGAAATATGCAACATAAACACTAAGCGGTACTATTAATTACTTAGTGATAAATGGACTGCATTATTAGCCATACTGTGAGAGGTTTGTGCAGAAATTACATTTCTTTCTCAGCACTGTAAGCTCCACACTTCAAAGGCAGAGAACACCTTTAAAGTAGCTATCTGTGTAAATAGTCCTAATCAGTGCTATTTCTCTAGAAAAAGAGAGGCTGGAGCCCACCACGAACTTCTTCCTTCCTCTCTTAGAATGGCAATGGCACACACCTGAGAGGTGCTGGAGCTGAGCTCCAGCTGGGGGAAAAAAGCCCTGCTCCTAATTAACCTGTTTACTGTAAACAGATCCAATTAATCTGTTACCTGGCAGGGATTCCTGAGAGCATTAGAGTCGTACCCCCTCAAGAATTGATATTTTGCTGCTGGGAGAACAGGCTTAGTTTCCAAGTTCATCATTTCTCATGAAGCTTTCTTTGCCTTCAGTGGTGCTCTTAATTTGCAAGGAACTGAGGAAGGAAAGGCTGGCGATTTTGTTTGGAATGCTTACAGCCGAGTGTCATATTACAATTTCCTAGTAAATGTCTGTAAGCATTGGGAGAGGCCTTAAAGCATTTTTATTTTTTTGCAGGGACTCGCTCTCAACAAAACCCACTAATCGGTATATTTGCCGATGAATTAATCACCTGCTGGACTGATGAGCTGAAAGCATTGGTGAGTAGTGGAAAACTCTCTGTGTTGCTTTCATAGGCGCAGGAGATGCTAGTGCAGAGCCTCCCCTACAAAGCGCATAACAATAACAACTGTGAGCTTAGCGGCCAGCTTGTATCATTTATTTTTTCTGGCAAGCAGGACTTGAGCTGGGAAGAAAAAGAAAGGGAGAGGTGTGGCTAGAAGGGGCTTGGAAATGATGACAACTCCACTATCTGGGAGTGGAGCTTTTTCCTTTTTGGAGAAATGGCAAAGAGGCTACTTAGAGAAACAGTTGCTGTCTGTTCCGAAAGCATCTGGCACCTGCCAGAAGTGCCCATCTCAAGAGAACGCATCGCTTTGGAAGGTAAGCCTTTATTTTCTGAAGGCGGCTGGCAAGGGTTGCTTTGGTGAGACTTTACTTGAAGGCTTGAAGCTGGGAAAAGCTCACAAAGGAGGAGAGGAGGGGGGGCTGCCTAGCTGCTGTGTAGCCTTTGAGATGCCGTTCCTTCTGGGCAGGAGGGTGGGAGTGGGAAGAAGTTGTGGCCTTCAGTGACTTTTCTTGCACTGTGGAAGAGGCACACATCTGCTGGAGAAAGCTCTCTGGAGGGTTAAAAGCTTTGCATGCAAGATCTGAGAACAGTCAGTGAAACTGCGTTTCTTCGTCATGATTGGATGGGGACTAATAGCACAAGGAGTACAAATTTGCGCAACATGCAACTAACTCAAGGGGGGTTGCTGCCATGAGATGTGGAAATGTCCTCTCTCTCAGATGACGTTCACATAGGCAGACAAATGCGTGGTGCAGGATAGTTAAACACAGCTCCATGTACAGGGGCCGTAAATCTTCCGGGTGGCTGGGGTTCAGCAACAGAGGGACACGATTGTGTTGCGTCCTGCTTGTGAGTGACCAGGCACTTTTGACTGGCTAGCGTTGGAAAACAAAAATCTAGACTAGCTGGTCTGAGTAAGCAAGGACAACGTTGATGTTCTTATCAGGAGAGGCGAAATGTAGTTGGCCAGGAAACTTGTCATTTACACTCATGTGAGAACAGAAGGTTTATTGCTAGCTCTCCATTTCCCCATTCAGGCCTGGTCTCTGGCTACAGTTCAAACAGGGAGTACTTCGTCATCAGTATTATTAAACCTTTTGACTGTTTTTGATAGAAAGTCCAGAATAAACATAGTAGATAAAGGCACATCTGGTGATATGCACACAAGGGGTGTCATAAGGGACTAGATTGCCAAGTCAACCTCTTTGCTAGTAAATTATGCAACAAAAGAACCAAAACGTTTTCATTTTGTTTTAAATTTATGAGCATTAAATATGCTATATGCCCCAGACTCTATATGTACCTGTAGGTTAGCCATTAATTAGCATGGCTTTGAAAGGTGCTTCAGGGTTCTCTTTTGTTTTATTATAACAGATTTAGGTGGTTGAGATTCCCCCACTCCTGCTGTTCTGGAACTCATTTGCATAGTTGATCCTGATTAAATATTTAAAGACAGAAGTTGAAGCATTTAGGGCAGAGGTGAGAGGGAAGATAAGAGTAAAAATTGGGATATGAACTGTGAGAGAGAGCAAGAGAGAGATCAAGCTGGGCTTCAGGACAAACACTCGATGGACACGTCAAGGGCCTTTAATAGCAAATGTCTGAGTTCCAAGAAGAAGTTGTGCCAGCATTCTCAAGTAAAGTATGTTGGTGGAATTCTTGCGTTCCAGGTCCATGAAGTCATATTGTGCTTTAATCTTTATTTTTTGCTGTGAATCAGGTTCACTCTTCTAATTCATACCACAGCACCGCAAATGAGATTTCCTCCACCTTGACTAATTGGAAGGGAAGAATAAATTGGTTCTTTATCTCAGTGCAAAGTACCTGAACTTATTCGTGCAACCTTCACATTAGTTTCTTTACAGCCATCTTAAGTAATTGAAACTGAGTATAGAAAAAAGTGTGGAAAACACAGGGCTTTCTCCTTCTCCCTCCTTCTCCCCAATGCTATTATCTCTCTGCTGAAACTTGGAAAGTACCTTTTAATTCTTTGTAATCTGGATGTATTCTCGCCTGGGAAGGGAGACTGGAATGTACTCTTGCCACATAGGTCAGCAGGAGAGCACACACATTGCCTGCTGCAAATCCCAGACTCAGCTGCTGATATCTCTATTTAAAGGAGGTTCAAGGAGCAGGAACTGGGAAGAGCTTGTGCTGGAGAGTCAATTCCCAGATAGAGGAGACCAGGCTGGGCTGACACAGACTATGGGCCTTTCTCCACACTAACTGTTTAGAGTGATATAGGTGTGTGTGTGTGTGTGTGTGTGTGTGTGTGTATGTATGTATGTTGTTGCTGCCACATGTCACCGTCCATTATTCAGTTAGTATTCTGGAATAATGTGCTAAAAGAAACCCTCCAATTTTCTTCTAGGTAAAGGTAAAAGTAAAGGGACCCCTGACCATTAGGTCCAGTCGTGGCCGACTCTGGGGTTGCGGCACTCATCTCGCTTTATTGGCCAAAGGAGCTGGTGTACAGCTTCTGGGTCATGTGGCCAGCAAACCAGAGCAGCGCACGGAAACGCTGTTTACCTTCCCGCTGGAGCGGTACCTATTTATCTACTTGCACTTTGACGTGCTTTCAAACTGCTAGGTTGACAGGAGCAGGAACCAAGCAATGGGAGCTCACCCCGTCGCAGGGATTCGAACTGCTGACCTTCTGATTGGCAAGCCCTAGGCTCAGTGGTTTAGACCACAGCGCCATCTGCATCTTCTACAACTGCCCCCTCAATCAATTGAAAGATTCAAAATGGATTCTCAATATTTTCCTTTGCACGGCATGTGCACAAGTACCACCCCAATTTCTGCATGGAGCAGCTGCGTGCTGTTTGGGAGGTGTCTGTTCTGCACCACTTCCATCGACTGGTGCCAGCTGTCTAATTGTGATCACAGATCATAGGATAGATATGGGAGTGAAAGGCAATGAGACTGATTAAAAGTCCTGCCCACAGCAGCAGTAATTGCTTTGATAGATGAAATTTCATCACACAACAGCCAGTTTTGCCATGGCTCAGGAAGACACATAGCTCCTCTTCTTATTTTCTATACACCCAAAAGTTTTCAATTATGGGACCGAGACGGCTCTGGTCGCCCTAACAGATGATCTCCGCAGGCAGCTGGATCGAGGCGGGTCGGGGCTGCTGATTCTTCTTGATCTGTCAGCAGCCTTTGACATGGTCGATCACAAACTCCTGGACCACCGCCTTGCCGACGTGGGGATCCAGGGCACAGTCCTTCAATGGCTGCGCTCGTTTCTCTCTGGTCGGGGACAGAGGGTGGCGCTTGGGGGGGAATTGTCATCGTGTCACTCCTTGGTGTGTGGAGTGCCTCAGGGTGCGATTCTCTCCCCAATGCTTTTTAACATCTTTATGCGCCCCCTCGCCCAGCTTGTCCGGAGTTTTGGGCTGGGTTGCCATCAGTATGCTGATGACACCCAACTCTATCTGTTGATGGATGGCCATCCTGACTCGGCCCCAGACACACTGACCAGATGTCTGGAAGCTGTGGCTGGATGGTTACGTGGGAGCCGGTTGAAGTTAAATCCTTCGAAGACAGAGGTCCTCTGGCTGGGGCGGGACGATATGGGATCGAGGGGGCAACTCCCATCTCTTGCGGGGGTGCAATTAGTGCCAGCACCGTCCGTTAAGAGTTTGGGTGTAATCTTTGATACCTCCCTCTCTATGGAGGCGCAGATTACAGCTATAACAAAGGCGGCATTTTTTCATCTCCGCCAAGCTAAGCAGTTAGCCCCTTATCTCTCTCGCCCTGATCTAGCCACTGTGATCCATGCGACGGTCACCTCCAGACTGGATTATTGTAACTCGCTCTACGTGGGGCTGCCCTTGAAACTGACCCAGAAACTCCAGCGGGTGCAGAATGCCGCGGCGAGACTCCTTATGGGGTCTTCGCTGCGAGATCACATTCATCCGGTACTATACCAGCTGCACTGGCTCCCGGTGGAGTACAGGATCAGGTTTAAGGTGCTGGTTTTAACCTTTAAAGCCCTATACGGCCTAGGACCCTCGTACCTACGGGACCGCCTCTCCTGGTATGCCCCACAGAGAAACCTACGGTCTGCAAATAACAACATCCTCAAGGTCCCAGGCCTCAGAGAGGTTAGGCTGGCCTCAACTAGAGCCAGGGCCTTCTCGGCTGCGGCTCCAATCTGGTGGAATGCTCTGTCACAAGAGACTAGGGCCCTGCGGGACCTGACATCTTTCCGCAGGGCCTGCAAGACAGAGTTGTTCCACCAGGCCTTTGGTCAGGGCGCAGCCTGACTCCCTCCTCTGGCAACCTGCACAGAATTTTGCCTAATCGGTTGCCAACAATTTGATTTTAATTAATTTTTATAATGAAATGTTTTTAGAATGTTTTTAGAATTTGACTGTTTGACTATTTGACTGTTGTTAGCCGCCCTGAGCCCGGCTTCGGCTGGGGAGGGCGGGATATAAATAAAAATTATTATTATTATTATTATTATTATTATTATTATTATTATTATTATTCAATTACGGTAGCAGTAATTGTGCCCTCGTTGACTACAACACTGTCATTGGGTGGTATAGACACACCCAGTCCAAGATCTGTTGATAAAGTATTCAAATCCATCCATTTTATTTTGGAGGGCAATATGCCTGGAATCTCTGTCATGCAATCTCATAATTAGCTTGGTGTTTTTCACTCAGTTGTAACCTGTTAAAGAAATCTAGTACCTAGCAATATTTATAAGAATTTCTACCTTTCTGCTACATTTCTGGAGAGAGTGAGTTGTTCTGGAGTTCTGAGTTGCTTCATCTTTTTATTTATTTATCTCCCTCTCTCCCTGGTCTTTTGTACTTCTTCCACCTTCCTTGTTGCTTAGTGCAGTCAGTCCAACTTGCACTCAACCACTTTTGGTACCATTCTTGGATTTATAACTTGCAGAATCCAGGATGTCTATAAATATTGTTGCTGTTGATGTCCATCTGTCTCGAAAGAGAATGGAGTGACCCTCTGGGGGGGGGGGAGCAGCACCAAAGTGACCTCCCTGGGGTGCAAGCCTGGGCAGTGTGTCTGGAGATCCTGGGCTGCCCAGACGACAAGACCACCCTCTTGGCCTGGCTGATGTTGCCCAAAGGAAAGCAGAGTACAGTGGTACCTCGGGTTACGTACTTAGTTCGTTCTGGAGGTCCGTTCTTAACCTGAAACTGTTCTTAACCTGAGGTACCACTTTAGCTAATGGGGCTCCCACTGCCATCGCACGATTTCTGTTCTCATCCTGAGGCAAAGTTCTTAACCCAAGGTACTATTTCTGGGTTAGCGGAGTCTGTAACCTGAAGCGTCTGTAACCCGAGGTACCACTGTAATACATCTGGCACCAGCTTGGCTGCAGGAGTTGCCGCAAGGAGGCATACAAAGCGCCGTCCAACCATCATAGGGACTTCACTCGGAGGGTTTACTAGTACAGAACACAATTTAAAAGCACAGTTTGTTAAGGGCGCTGGGAAGTGTAACTCTGCAAGAGTTTGCTGAATTCTTTGCGAGTGGTTGGACAATATGCCAAAGTATCATTTAGGAATTAACCATCCCAAACCTGAGAGACTAAGCCTGTGGTTTAGAAATCTCTGCCCCAAGTGAAGTAGCCTGTAATAAATGACAACTGTGGAGTATAACCTCTGCATATGTATAGCTAGTTGTTCTCCGTTGTGTTGAGACAAGGAGATTTGTATTAAATGTCAAAGGAATCTTCTTCCTTGGAAGTTTTTAAGCAGAGGTTGGGTGGCCACCTGTCATGGATGCTTTAATTGAGATTCTTGCATTGCAGGGGGTTGGACTAGATGACCCTCAGGGGCCCTTCTAATTTCATTGAGCCTGCTTAATTGCTCTCATGGTAACTGAGATCATTTCCTGCTCTGGTTAACCCTTTCATGCATGCAAGTGAGAATCAGTAACTGTACAGTATATTACTACAAGTTGAAAATGTAAAATCCCATAGTTACTTGAATCTGTCTCTGGCACTAGTTGAAACTTGTAAGCTCCTTGTAAGATGAAACAGAAATAAAGAAATCCTACAATGCTATGTCCATGGAAAATGTAGTATTCGTATTAATAAAGCTGGAGATTGACAAGGCTTTAGCTGAACTGAGTAGTATTACACTGTGGGAGGCAGTGGAAGACAGGCGTGCCTGGCGTGCTCTGGTCCAGGGTGTCACGAAGAGGCGGACACGACTAAAGGACTAAACAACAACAACACACATAGTGGCTGGAGGCAGCACCTTCCTTTGTATAAAAGTCTCATCATAATAGGCAGAAGAAAGATCTGAATGGCAGGTGCTGTTTACAACTTAATGTTCATAATTTGGGCAGTATTGTTGAGTGTGTGCTTCTTTTTTTGCTTCCTCCCCATCGTGAGAGTTAAGGTCTAAATATGGTTGATGTCAGCTGGACTTAGTTTATTAAATAAATATTTCTCCCCAGGGGAAAAAAATCAAACTATTAATAGCTGTCCTAAGAATGTCGTATTTTCCTATGCTCAACGGCAAAGGCACAGCATAAGAAAACATTTTGATTTCGTCTTAAAGCAAAAATTCTTCTCTCTGTACTCGCTGGTGTCTGCTGTGTTGAGATTAAGGAATTATGTTAAAACCAAGAGATCTGACTGTAGGATAGTTGGACTGTGTACCTTGCCAGCATGGGTCCTGGCCAGAGTTGCTCAGCAAGTGACCAAAGCGCTGCCTTTAGGGGTGTCAAGGAAGCAGCCCACAAACTGAGAAAGGTGGGAGAGAACGGATGCAGAGAGGGCTGGCAGATGCTGGCAAAGCCTAGTAGAGAATTGGGAGGGAAGGTGGAGGATGGCACAGTTTCTCAGCATAGGAAATACTTCCCGACAAGAGGAACTGTTGTAGGTCAAACCACGCAGGAGGAAGGGGAAACGGACGGCTCCCCCAAAGTCCGCTCCCCTTTTTCGGTGGGCCAGGCGTCCGGGACCCTGCAGTGATCCGGCGCGGGGAGTTGGCGACCCCCTCCTGCCTCCTGGCAGGAGGTTAATCTGCGCCGGTAGGGGGCGTGACCGTGGGAAATTTAACTTTGGCGCGGCCGCAGGGCGACGCTGGATCCTTGCCCTTCATCGCTGGATCCTGCGCGGTGATCTTCTCTTGCAACCTTTGGATTGAGCCTTTTGGCTTTGCGTCGGATCCAGCAGCCCGGAGTTCCTTGCCTGCGCAGCCTCTCCCCTCCGTCTCCCGCTTGGAGCATCCACGCGCGTCGAGTCCAGCCTACAATCCAGGCAGGAGCGCGCAGCTGAAGTTCCTGCGGTGGGTGAGTGACCCTCAGTGACCCGTGAACTTGGCGCGGGCTGGCGAGGTGTCCTTGTGCCGGCCGGGTTGGGTCCTGGGCTTGAAAAGGACGACTTCAGAGGCGCCTTCTTCGTGCGCCAGGGCGGCTCCCCGGCCCCTTCCTCCGCGCGTCCTCCGTCCCACCCCTGCCCTGGGGTCGCGTTTCTTTTGCTGCTTGGCGGTGCCTCTCTGCATTGGTTCCAGTTACAGATAGGTAGCCGTGTTGGTCTGCCATAGTCAAAAAAAATTCCTTCCAGTAGCACCTTAAAGACCAACTAAGTTGGTTCTTGGTATGAGCTTTCGTGTGCATGTGTATCTGAAGAAGTGTGCATGCACACGAAAGCTCATACCAAGAACTAACTTAGTTGGTCTTTAAGGTGCTACTGGAAGGAATTTTTTTTGTCTCTGCATTGGGTCCGGGAGAACCTGCGATGCTCGGCGCGCGCGAGTGCGCTTCCTGTTTTGCGCCTCCTTCTTCCTCGCATCGCTTCTCCTCGCGCCGGCTTGCTGCACCTGTGTGCCTGAGCTTAAGGTCCCGGTTTTCTCTCTGCCAGCCGACTGCCTTGTGGTTGTGCGTGTGCGCTTCAGAAGGTCCGGGCAACTTGCTCATCTTGGCCCTTGCCTCCTCCGTGCCGAGTGTTTGAAGGCAGTTTGCCCCCCGCCGCACCTCTTTTTGCGCGCGCGTGTGTGAAGAGTTTAGAGTGCCATTTCGCTCCACGTTTGTTTGCGCTTTGGGCGAGGCTTGATCCCGGGTCGTGGGCTCGGTTCATTCTTCCTCGATCTCCTTCCTCTCCACCATTCTGTTGAACCACTTGGTGGGAGCTAGAGCCCCCCCGGATCCCCCACGTGCCAGATCCCCTGGCCTTCTGGCACATCAACACCCCCTTTCCGCCCCTCCCAGAGTCTTGGCTTGGCTGGCGAGCGCTGATTTTATTGGGGGCCAAGGGAGTTTAACTTGTGGCTTAGCTAGGTAGTTAGCAGACAGAGAAGCAGATAACTCATATTTTAATACGCTACATAAATAGTTAAAGGCCGTGCGGAGGAGCGAGGGATCCAACCAATTCATTGTACTGATAGTGGTGGAAAGGTGCTGAGCGCTATTTGTGTCTGGCTGCTGTTGTGGCGACCTTGCGATTCCTTGTGTTTGGTGTCGGCATATAGGGGGGGGGGTCAGTTTTTGGTAGAGGAATTGCTTAGAACTGATTCACTTTAGAGCTAGCCCCCCCCCCCAGCTATTTAGTCAGGCAAAGAGACAATTACACAGGTGTCATGTTGAGGTTTATTTCACTGATAAATCAGAGGATCTTGAGGCTGAACTGTCTGTGTTTTTTTGTATAGAGGTTGTTCCCAGTTAGTGTAGTCAATACTGAACTATTTTCATCTGGTGGTTGCTTCCAGTCGGTTTGGTGGCTGCTGCCAGTTAGTGTGTAGGCAAAAGGGAACTGCACTCATTTGGACTGTGTACATTGCCAGTATTGGTACTGGCCAGACTTATTCAGCCAGGCAAACAACCTGTTGTCTTTAGGGGTGTCAAGGAAGCAGCCCACAATCTGAGAAAGGTGGCCCAGAATGGCTGCAGAGAGGGTTGGTAAAAAGGTAAAGGTACCCCTGCCTGTACAGGCCAGTCTTGCCAGACTCTAGGGTTGTGCGCCCATCTCACTCAAGAGGCCGGGGGCCAGCGCTGTCCGGAGACACTTCCGGGTCACGTGGCCAGCGTGACATCGCTGCTCTGGCGAGCCAGAGCCGCACATGGAAACGCCGTTTACCTTCCCGCTAGTAAGCGGTCCCTATTTATCTACTTGGGGATTCGAACCACCGACCTTTCGATCGGCAAGCCCTAGGCGCTGAGGCTTTTACCTACAGCGCCACCCGCGTCCCAAGCAGAGAGGGTTGGTATACACTGGCAAAGCCTATAATTGGCAGGGAAGGTGGGGATGGCACAGTTTCTCAGCGTAGGAAATACGTCCTGACAAGGGGAACTGTTGTGGGTCAAACCATGCAGGAGAGAGGGGAAACGGACGGCTTCCCCAAACTGCAACTGCTTCACTTGCCCCTTCCGTCCCTACATCCCCCTATTTTGCTGGCAACTAACAAAACAACAATAATCCGGGACTTGATCCTGGAAGAAGGAGACCTGATTATAAGAGACAAATTTGGATGAGTCAGAGAGTCCAGCTCTGGTCCAGCTGGTTTCTCTGTGCAGCGTTCATGCCAGAGGTGGCCTGCCCTATTTCCCTGCCTGTGATGAAACAGGAAGGGGCCCTGCCAAAGCCTTGCTTACTAGGGTTGTGTGGCAGAAACAGCTTCCAGGTTCTGGCTAAATCTTGTGGGGCTCTCACAGGACCTCTTCAGAAGCTAGAAGCCACCATTGCTTCCCCCACTTCTGTGGTGGCAGTGGTGGCCCCCATGGCAGCCCCCCTTGGATTCCGTTGCCTGAGTCCACCTCATGGATGGTCCAGCTCCGAACAAGGCATGACTGAAGTGCAGCTGGGAGAGGAGGAGAAATTTTGTTTTTACAGAAGCTAGGAAGAGAAATGGGCTTTCTGTCACAGTCAACATTTACTGAGTGTCTGATCATAAGGTTGTGGTCCACAGATATCCTACTGCCCTGCTGACTGCTTGACCAAGGTAGTCTGGGGGTTGGGATCTCCTCAGTTTGGAGGTGACTTCCGTGTCAATGCTGAGGTCTCTCCAATCAACAGCTGGAAGGTGTGGTAAATACAGTGAGGGGGAAAAGTATTTGATCCCCTGCTAAATTTGCCCGTTTGCCCTGTGACGAAGAAATGACCAGTCCGTAATTTTAATGGTAGGTTTATTGTAGCTGTGAGAGACAGAATAACAACAGGAGCCCCCCCCAGCTTTTCAGACTTTTTAATCTATAGAGAATGCAAGTAATATAATTTATAAAATTATGAATGGCATGGAGAAAGCAGATAAAGAAATGTTTTTCTCCCTCTCATAATAAAACTTGTGGATATCCCAAGAAATAAAGTAATTCTTCAAGCAGTGCAGTGATGGCCAACGTGGATGGCTTTCGAACAGGATAGGAAAAATTAATGGAAGAGAGAACTATGGATGGGGGTAGAAATGCTTCCAAACACCATTTGCTGTAGACCCCAGGAGGAGAGCGTGCTTGTGTGCTCGGATCCTGCTCAAAGGATTCCCACAGAAAGCTGGTTGTCCCCTGCGAGAACAGCATGCTGCATTGATGCTCCACTGGCCTGATCTAGCAGGTTCTTCTTATCTTCCTGTGTTAACTGAGGCAGCTCACATGATCTCCCCCATGGCAACACGTTGTACATGAAGATAACAGTGCCTGCATGCACACTGCTACTGATCTTAGGGTGACATGGATGTCAGTGTCTATACCCAGAGGGTGGTGGCATCCACAGTGGCATCTGATACGCCATGCATAACGGTCTGGCTTCCGATACGAGACTTTTCAGAAGTGTGAGAATCTTTCTCCTTTTCCCCCCTCTCTAGCCAAGCAAAGAGCCTTTCTTCACTGATGTTCTGTTTAAGAGGAAAACGTTGGTGGAGTGAGTCACAGGTGCAGGGAAGCCTAGTGGGGAGGAAGACGTTTGTGGCCAACGGTTTCACTGCGTCTTCTGTTAGATCAACTTCCGTAGTAGAAACTCTTGGCCTGGTTTTACTTCCAGACTTGCTGGCACCCAGTCACTCAAGTTCACCAGCAGAGAGAAGGATAAATAAAGATGACAGCAAAGGGAATTATTGTCTGTATCTCACATTCAGTTAAAATCTTTATTTCAGCATTCGCTTGTTCAATTTAAATGCATTTCTATTAGAGGGTTAGAAAATGTAAGTCGCCAAGGCTTTCCCCAAAACACCTGAAGTATTATGATTCTGCCTCTGGTGAACCATAAAGCAACACTAAAGGTTTTTCTTGGTGGGATGGTAGTTGTACTCTGATGCTGTTT
The DNA here is from genome assembly GCF_964188315.1 of Podarcis muralis. Taxonomy (NCBI): domain Eukaryota; kingdom Metazoa; phylum Chordata; class Lepidosauria; order Squamata; family Lacertidae; genus Podarcis; species Podarcis muralis. The sequence goes on along the minus strand of NC_135660.1, from coordinate 96,609,115 downwards.
TTCCACCAGGGAAAGCTGAAGAAGTGTGGAAATACTGAGCTCAGTCCCAGACAATTTTTCTTAGTGTGGGGTGGGGTTTGAGCCTTGGCCTTGTGTCGCTTGCCAAGGATTGGCTGACTGAGGTTTTAATCATGACTGAAAACTAGACTCGTTTCATACAGAGATGTCTCATTTGGTCAAAGTGACACATGCCTTAGCTACATCCTGTTTGGATTACCGTAATGTGCTCTGCGTGGGGCTGCCAGAAACTTCAGCTAGCTCAAAGAGCTGTGGCCAGATTGTTGACTGGGGCTGGTTATAGGGAGCAGACGACTCCCTTGTTACAACAGCTTCACTAGCCTATTGGTCTGTTTCCAGGCACAATTCAAAGTGCTGATTATGACCTATAAAGCCCTAAATGGCTTAGGTCCAAGCTATCTGAAAGACTCTATTCCCTCATATTCCTTCCTGCCTTCTGAGATCTTTGATGATGATGATGATGATGATGATGATAATAATAATAATAATTTATTATTTATACCCCGCCCATCTGGCTGAGTCTCCCCAGCCACTCTGGGCGGCTTCCAATCGAGTGTTAAAAACAATACAGCATTAAATATTAAAAACTTCCCTGAACAGGGCTGCCTTCATATGTCTTTTAAATAGAAGAGAGCTGCTTATTTCCTTCACATCTGAAGTGAGGGTGTTCCACTGGGCGGGTGCCACTACCGAGAAGGCCCTCTGCCTGGTTCCCTGTAGCTTTGCTTCTCGCACTGAGGGAACTGCCAGAAACTCTTCAGGGTTTTGTTTGCACCATTTTGTTACATTTAGATGAATTCACACGTGGATGTTTTTAAAGACCACCTTTTGACAGTAGAAGGCACTCGTTAAGTAATTAAAGCAGGACTGCAATAAGTTAGATTTTAAAATGTAGTTGGCTAAAACTGTGCTCCCAATTAGTCAGGCAGCCAGCTTAATTTTTGTATAATTATTTTACTGCACATTATCATATCCTTTTTAGCCCACCAGAGGTCAGAAATAGGGAGGATTTGTGCAGAAGAAGAGCACTTTTTTTGTTTTTTGTTTCTTAAGTCTTCACTGGAAGAAGTCTTTTACATGTGAGCCTTCCGTATGTGTTGAGTATAAAGCTGCTGACAGGTGGAAGAACTTGAGTGGAAACAGGCTATAATTTTGTGCTTTCAGAAGGCACCAGAGCCCCATGCAAAGAATGCATGATGAAGCAGGGCTATCCCTCCATCAGTAAAATATGATTTATATTGACAGAGGCATCCTATAAAACTTATGCATTGTATACTGTGGACGTGTTGGGCTATTTTAGCAGCACGTACACAGCTTCAGTGCTGATGGATCTAAATATCAGCTTTGTACAAGGGATTGTAAATTATGTTCACTTGCTTGCAGTATGGAAAGTATCTGGGGAAATGTAATTTTATTCTGTGAGACTTTTATAACCTAATAAATCAGGGCTGCAAAGGTCAAGGGGAAGAATAATTTGAAGAGTGCAGCCTAACTGTTCCTATTTAGGAAGTGTAATGTAAGTCATCTTCACTTAAGAGAAAGTACAGTGGAAATAATATCACCCGTGAAATGCAATGTTAGCCTATTTTTTAGAATGTATAGTTTGTTTTTTGCAGGGCAACTGGCTGCACTGCCCTAGATCCGGCGTTGCAGCACACATTGCAGTAATGAAGTCTTGAGGTTACCAATGCACTTTGGTCTGACAATTCCTGTCCAGGAGTGATCATAGTTGGTGCACTTGGTGATGAGTCTGGGTGTCCTCGGGTCAAGGTGGATGATTCAGAGATACAGCTCTTACCTGAGCTACCCTCACTAATACTGCAAAAATAAGAATTGGTCTATCTCTGTGCTAGGGAGGTGGGATAGCTTGGAAACGGGACATTTTGGGGCTCACTGAAAGGGCATATTTTAAAAGTCGAACAGCCTATATTTCCACTCTTTACTTTGCTGCGTATTCTGTGACTTTAAATCTCTGCTTGGTTTCTCTCACCAAAGAGTACTTGTCCCAACCTTGGATCTTAGCTTGTGGGATTCCAACACCCTCTGAACTGGGTAGCTGGGTTAGTCTGCTGCAGCAAAGTCAACAGAAAAACTTGCGGCAGCTTGAAGACTAACCATTGTATTTTGGCAAAAGCTTCCACGCACCATTTCATCATATGCAAAGATAGTCTCGCCCCCTGCACAACGCCTTGTATTGAGAGTATGCCGGTTCATGCCCATTCAGGATTTTATTGTTCTGATACAGCTTTCCAAATGTTCCAAGTTCTGTGCAAAATGAACAGACAAAGGCCACATTCCGAGGCAGATTGAGGAACTTTATGTCAAAGAAGGAAGTTTCTACAAAGCCTGACTTTCCTTAGCGTTAACTGTAAACACCGCTTTAGAAATGCTATCGACGAGAAGAAGGGGGCAGAGAGGAGGGAGGAAGGTTGGGGTGGTAATACTTAGTGTATGTGTGGGGCATCACTTGGGTAGGTTCTCTTTCGAGAGACAATACGCATAATTTTGTAAAATGCTCTCAAGGTAAAGCAGTGAGTTTTCAAACTATTTACATGAAGCTGCTGGGTGCGGTCATTAGGGAGCAAAGTATCACCAGGATGCTGATATCACACAGCTCTGGTTCTCTATAATATCTGAATCAGGAGAGGCTGAATCGGGAGAAACAGGTGGCCAGATGCAGTGGTAGACCGGGAAGACAAAGGTTCCCATGTTTGGGAAACTGGCAAGTGTATAACTTGGGGGGATTCCTGGATACCTATTTGTCACTCGAGGCTCAGGTGTTCTCTGAGGCTAGGAGTGCCTTTGACCAGCTTTGTCTAGTTCACCAACTATGGTTGTTGCTGGACAGGAATGGCCTGACCACTGCAGTCCATGCATTGGCAACCTTGAGGCTAGGTAAAGGTAAAGGGACCTCTGACCATTAGGTCCAGTCGTGGACGACTCTGGGGTTGCGGCGCTCATCTCGCTTTACTGGCCGAGGGAGCTGGTGTATAGTTTCTGGGTCATGTGGCCAGCATGACTAGGCCACTTCTGGTGAACCAGAGCAGCTCATGGAAACGCCATTTATCTTCCCGCTGGAGCGGTACCTATTTATCTACTTGCACTTGACGTGCTTTCGAATTGCTAGGTTGGCAGGAGCTGGGACCAAGCAATGGGAGCTCACCCCGTTGCGGGGATTCAAACCACCGACCTTCTGATCGGCAAGTCCTAGGCTCTGTGGTTTAACCCACAGCGCCACCCGTGTCCTTAACCTTGAGGCTAGATTACTGTAAATGAGCTCTACGTGGAACTGTCCTTGGTCTGGTTCAGATGCTCCAGAATCCTCTGGCTAGATTGCTGATGGGAGCTTCTGGTCGAGAACATGTGGCACAAATGTTAAAACAGCTGTACTGGCTGCTCATCTGCTACCAAGCCGGGTCCAATGTCCTTGAATTGATTTCAAAGCCCTGAACAACCTGGGTCCAGGATACATCAAGGATTGCCTGATGTTCCAGCTCCATCCCTGACATCATCACTCCCCGAGCTGGGGAGGCTTGTTTGGCAAATCAAGCTTTTAGTTTCACCAGCCCAGGGACACCCTGCCGACAGAGATTCAACAGGCAACATCTGTGCCAGTTTTTAAATATTGCTGGAAACTTTTATGTTCTGACAGGCAATTAATGTGCAGGCAATTAAGAGGACAGCCCCCACATTGGTCTACTGTTGTTTGTTTTTAATTTCTTTTTGTTTTTAACTAGTTTTTAAACTTGGTTTTATGTTTTTATATTGTAAATCGATGTGATCTATAAATACTGTTATAATAAATAAATAAATAAATAAATAAATAAATAAATAAATAAAATACATCAATACAGTGGTACCTCGGTTTAAGAATAGTCCGGTTTAAGAACGATTTGGTTTACAAACTCCACAAAACCAGAAATAGTGTCTTGGATTGAGAACTTTACCTCGGTCTAAGAACGGAATCCAAATGGTGGAAGGGCACCAGTGGCAGGAGGCCTCATTAGGGAAAGCACGCCTCAGTTTAAGAATGGTTTCAGTTTAAGAATGGACTTCCAGAATGGATTAAGTTCGTAAACCGAGGTACCACTATATTACAAACAATAAAAGTTATTTAAATTTCTTAACAGAAATTCATATGTATTTTTCTATTAATATGCTTTTCATTGCTCTGCGGGCCATAACATATAAATAAACCAAAACTAAATAAAACAAACAAGCAAACAAATAAAACTACAATATAGTTAATATGTGCTAGAAGCTCAGAAACAAGTTTGCAAGTTGAGCTGTCTGAAACAATTGATTGGATAACTGATGAAGCTATTCTTGCCGAAGAGCAAGCAGGATTTAGACAAGCAGATCCACTATAGACCATTGCTTTGTACTAGCCCATTTTATAGAGAAGTATGTTAAGAAACCAGGTGGTGTGCTATACTTAGCTTTCATTGATCTGAAAGCTGCATTTGATTCAGTCTCTCAAGTAAGACTGTGGAATAAGTTGAACTCTTCAAGTATAGATAAAAGATTATTGTTCTTGATTAAATGTCCATATAAAAACACTGTGCTGAAAGTGACAGGTGACAGCAAAAACTGCAAGGCTTTTAGTGGGGGCAATTAGAATAAGATCTATTATTTGATTATAATCATGTGTCATGAATGTTTCCCTGGGGAGAGCATCCATCCATTCATCCATTCATTATTAAATTTCTATACCACCCTTCACCCAAAGATCACAGGGCGGTTCACAACGTAACAATATAAAATGAGAATACAAAAAACAAACAAAGCAACAACCCGACAAACATATTGTTTTTGCTTTATTTATGCTTACGCACCAACAAGATACACAAAAAGAAATAGACATAATCCACAAAGGGCCTAATTTCCCCCCATTGTTTTTGGTTTCTTCCTCGCATGGTAAGGGTGAGACAGCAGTCAGCCTTTTGTCCCCAGCATTTTCACTTTTCTTCAATCTTTTCTCCCTCCTTCCCCGATGTGCTGGTCCTGTGGGTTACCCAAGAGGCGAGGTCCAAGTCCAGTCCATGGTCAAAGGTGCAACGTGTAGGCAGTCTGTAGTAGCTGAAGCTGGGTGCAGGGCAGGGAGTCAGGTGAAGTCAGGAACAGGCTTGCAAGCAGGGAGCCAGGGCGGGTCAGGAACTATGGCAGAAAAGCAGGAGAGGGTTCAGGCAGGAACCAACAATGTTGCTCCCACAACTTGGGACTGGGGCTGGCCGGCTTTTATTTGCCCCGAGGCATAGGGCGGCCCCAATCCTCTGGTGACTCGCCTCTCCTGGTCTGGAGGCGAGTACTCCTCCTGCGGGAACTTAGTTCCCTTCGCCTCTCTGTCCCGAGCGTCTGCTGCACAGGAGAGGCTGGAGGGTTACCTTGATCTCATTGTCCTCGTTCTTCCTTTACTCCTTTTTAATTCTTCCAAAGCGGAGCACCTTCCCTTGACTTGTCACGCCGGCAGCTCATTCGAGATCTTCTACAATTATGTCCTCCTCTTCAGGTGCTGGCCTAATACGGGCCCGGTTTCGGGCTTTTGCCTTCACAAGCTCTCGACAGTTCTTGAAGAGCTTTGTCCCAAGTGGTGCCAGAGGAGGCTGCTCCTTGGGCTGGAGCGGGGCCACTTTACTGCTCTTTTTGAGCGGCATTACGCTTCTCAGTCTCCTGAGCCACTCTGTGCCGCGAAGGACAAGTCCTCTGAACTTTCCTTCTTCCTGAAGGTCTGGAACTAATCGCATGGTTGATTCTGGCTCCGCCTTCCTCAAAATCAGAAGCAAATCCCAATCCTCTGATTTCTCTCTTAACGCACCTACACACCTCTCTCACTCTCTCCTCACGAACCCACAATGGACACCTGTAGTTGGTGGCTTTTAAGGGAGAAGCAGGAGATGTCACAAAGGAGGGCAGGCCATTGTTACCATGGCAACCCACCCACCGTGACTCTGGGCTCAACTTGCCCCCCCATGTTTCTTCAGAACTTTGAAGCACCTGCTGTTCCATCTGCAGATGAATCTTCTGTTTTGGAGTTCATGTTTCTATACTGGATCATTCTTCATTCAGCCCCATTTCCAAAGGGAGACAATCCCAACATCCCTTGAAATGCAGTAGAAGACTCCCAAGTCTAGGGGTGTCCATAGCACAGGATTAGACAATCTGCTTTGCATTATCATCCTCATCCTCATAGATAATCCTGGATGACATCTCCAGTTGGGGCAGAGAATGTCCCCTGTCTGAAACCCGGTTAGTTTAGACGATGCTGAGGTGGATGGGTCAATGTCTGACTCTGTCCAAGGCAGCTTCCTGTGAATATTCCTCTTAAGTCATTTACCATGAAGACAAGCAAGCTGACCTCTCCACAAGACCAACAATCCACTTCTCCATTTAGAAGTCCCTGTTTTATATACAATAATGCAAGTACAAAAATCTTGAATATGAGAGGAAGCAAAATTCTGGTCTCTGTAATGAAGCAATAGGCAAAGGGTCCTGAAGCAGAGCAAGTTGGGGGGGGGGCATCTGTCCAGGACTCTTCAACAGTGATTCCTTCATTGCAGGGGGTTGGGCTAGATGGCCTTTGGTGTGGCCCCCAGTTCCAGGATTCTGTAATTCTAGCTTTGTACTCTGTACTGGGTCCTCTTAGATTTATGCAGCATCACTTTTCTTTTTTCCCTTTCCTTTTTGAATTTGCATTTTATTTATTTCTTAACATTCTTATATTACATCGGTAAATGTTGTCCTATTACATTACAGGACTTGCTATCATATATTTTCCAACATGTATACAAAAATTATATACAAATTTTATATACCCAGAAAGAAAATGAAACAACAAAAAAAGAAAGAACAAAGATAAAACAAAAACTACCCCCCCAAATCATATACATACCAACACACTGTATGTTCCTGTCTATCCCGTTGTATATTCCATTTTTACAAGTGAATGTACTCTTATGATTGTATATTTTGTTACATTTTATCTAATACATTCCTATATCAATATGTGCTCTTAGTCTTATTTCTCAACTCAGTCTCACTCCAGTGTCAATCAAATGCTAGCATAGATAGCTAACCTTTACTGTATTTTTGAACATATGTTTTATATCTATCCCACTTTTCCATAAATTTTTGTTTTGAATTGCCTCTTGGGGTATTTGTTAACTGCGCCATTTCAGCAAATTCTTGTAGCTTGTCATGCCAGTCTGTTATTCTTGGGGCTTCTTGTTCCTTCCACCCCTTTGCCACCAGAGTCCGAGCTGCGGCTGTTGCATATGTGGTGTAGCCAGTGTGGTGTAGTGGTTGAGAGTGGTGGACTCATAATCTGGTGAACCGAGTTCGATTCCCCGCTCCTCCACATGCAGCTGCTGGGTGATCTTAGACCAGTCACACTTCTCTGAAGTCTCTCAGCCCCACTCACCTCACAGAGTGTTTGTTGTGGGGGAGGAAGGGAAAAGGAGATTGTTAGCTGCTTTGAGACTCCTTAGGGTAGTGATAAAGCGGGATATCAAATCCAAACTCTTCATATAAGAATACCTCCCTCAAGGCCTTCAGGATGTCCCTGCCAACAATGCTTAACAGAAATGCCTCTGATCTTTAAAAAAAAGTTAAACCATTTTTTTCAACTCCTTGTAAATTAAGCCCCAGAACACTTTGATCTTCCTACATGTCCACCACATATGATACATGTCGCCATTACTCGCATTATACCTCCAACAAGTACCGTATCTTTCGCTCTATAGCACGCACCCGACCATAACACGCACGTAGTTTTTAGAGGAGGAAAACAAGAAAAAAATATTCTAAACGAAACAGTGGATGTATGATTTTTGTGATTCATGCTGTGGCCACAGACATGTGATCTGACAGTGAATTTGGAGTAGCCCAATGCAAAAATCCTGAGGATCCACGTGGATCCATGCTTTGTAACCACGTTTTGCACCACTGCGGCCCCAGGCAACAGTGGGTGCGTGATTTTTTTGGTGCAAGATGTAGCCATGGACATGCTATGTGATCTGATGGTGAATTTGGGGTGACCCAGTGCAAAAATCCTGAGCATCCATGTGGATCCGTGCTTTGTAACCACGTTTTAAGTGGGGAGGGAAGGAAAAGCACTCAAGGGACAAGGAGCACGCGTGGGGTGTGTGGAGAAGGATGCTGCTAATAATGCAGGAGAGGGGTTTAAGGGGAGAAGGAACACGCGTGGGGTGTGTGGAGAAGGATGCTGCTAATAATGCAGAAGAGGGGTATAAGGGGAGAAGGCTCCTCTCCTCTCCCACTTTGCTCCTTTAAAGCAAGCAGGCTCTGCTTTTCTCCCTCCTCCCCGCTCACCCCCTGCTTAGTGAGCTGAAAAACTTTGCTGCTATGTAGCGAGCTGAGTGGGGAGGAGAGAGGGACAGAGAGCCTGCTCGCTTTAAAGGAACCAACCAGACAGGCGCCGCTTACACTCCTCTCCTCTCCCGCTTTGCTCCTTTAAAGAAGCAGGCTCTCTGTCCCTCTCTCCTCCCCACTCAGCGGCTCTTCTCCCGCTTTGCTGTTTCAAAGCGAGCCACGGAGGAGGGAAGGAAGGGGAACCATGGATCCTCTGCTCACGAGTGCAGCAGATCGCCCCCCGCCACCCGTAGGCATTCCCTCCATAACACGCACAGACATTTCCCCTTGCTTTCTAGGAGGAAAAAAGTGAGTGTTATGGTGCAAAAAATACGGTATTCGCTAAATTTTTATACATCTT